>NC_139952.1:9871280-9938908 GCF_963454915.1 Gymnoscopelus microlampas | reverse complement strand
CGATAGCCATGAACTAAGTGAGAAAATGTACAGTGTGACATCAGTGTTGTAAAGTAAACTTGGACAGGATGATGTAGAACGGACATGACACCGTTCGGTTCATTGGCATTCTGTGGCTCAACAGAAATAACACACCACTGCTCTCTGCCTTTGTGTACGTTGCCATGGAAGCAGTTGCTATAGAGGCGGAAGCTTGCACGCATTTGTGTGTGTGTGTGTGTGTGTGTGTGGCTAATCTCGTAAATCGCTGCACCAATCAGCGCCACATTTGTGAGCACACTACCAGTAGTCAGTGTGTGTGTAGAAGTACAGTCTCACCCTTTTCACATTTTATACTTACATACAAAAAAACGATGTAATTTTTTTTATATAATGGAAATCAATATGGCTGTGATCAGGCTTAAACCTTGCCCAAATTTGGATTCCTACTTAATAGATCATAGATCAGTGTTTCCCAAACAGTGGGTCAGGACCGTCGCATTGAGACACATTGTGAGCTTGTAGATCGGCTTTTTTTCACTATATTTGAAATAAGGCTTAAGTGATTAATTAGCAATGTATTATAAGTTTGGGTCCCGTTCTATAGACACCAAATGTCTCTTTTGGGGTCTCAAGCTAAACAGTTGTGAACCCCTGTCATAGATGACTAACATCATAGATGAATGATGTCACAGTCTGAGATCCCCATTGGGGACACATGTTCCCATGGGTTACCAAGATACACATGATTCCATTTTTAGATCAACATTTCATGTCACATTAACATTTTTTTTTTTCAAAGGTAGCCATGCAATGAATTGGGATATTCTTAGCCCCTTTCAGAACCCTGTATATCTTTATTTTTTTGTATTTTGGATGAGCGTCATCCCAGATACAAAGAAGTTATACAGGGTTCTGAAAGTGTCTAGGATACTCTGTAAGTGTTGTACATTGCATTGCTGGCTTATGTGGCTTGCTAGACTATATCTGAACATAAACCTTGATTGGGTGATGCCGGACAGACACTGTAAAAGTTATCAGGTTGGGTGTTAAGTTGAATGGCTAGTTACACACACAGATATATCCTACATCAGTATGCTAAAGCATGAGGACCAGAGTGTCAGTTGTTCATTCAAAACTCCATGCAGATAAATCAAAAGGATGAAATGATGAAAATGATGATTTAAGTAAATGGGAAAAAGAACAGTAACAATCAATAAACACAAACAAACTTAGGCATAAACAAACGTAGGCATGAATACTCAAGAAAGGAAACATAACTTCAAATAAACAGAACACAAAAATCTGTCATGTTGATATCGCGTTATGATAATTTTAACAGTGGAGAGACCTCGTGCTTCAATAGACATACATGGGGCAAGTATGCATTAGACCAGTGGTTTTCAACCCTTTTCATGCCAAGGACCCCTAAATTGATATACATTTGGCCGGGGACCCCCATCTGAAAATGTTTTGTGCCAGGGACCCCCCCAAAAGTAAGTTGAGTTACCAATGTTCGCTTTAAAAACATATATTCAAAGATATGCACACATTTTCCAGGATTTTTCAAAAATAGCAGATCTACAAGCTTGAATAGCCAAAACTAGGTGGTTAAAATGATTGTGACGCTATGTTACCTAATTTAGCTGGGGACCCCCTGGTACCCCTCCAAGGACCACCGGTGGTCCCCGGACCACTGGTTGAAAACCACTGCATTAGACGGCATAGCAGCACGACAAAACATGGAGGCCTCGACGACGCATCGCTCCAATGAACCTCCGCAGCCAATGAGGTATCTATGTTTATATATATCTATGTGTTTTCTGATCACCCCTAGGTCTATACAAACTGAAGCTGACCTGCTCACAGTCAGAAGCTGTCACTCTCCTCAGCAAGGGTAAGCTACACACTCCACTATTAGTGGATACTATGGATTGAACTGAACAGGTTTTAATGGACGGCTTCTTCTCCTTTAGGCAACCTCTGGGGCTTACTACTTAAACACGTTGTGTGTTATTGGAAGTTGGAAATGCCCTGTTTTGGTTCGAAGATTTATGTTGGTGCATTTATTCCCCCTCCCTGCCTTTGTAAAAAACAAATCCCTTAATTAAAACAACGTTATTGTTTGAACACAGCCTCGCTCTCTGCCTCTTGGTGTTGGTCAGCACTCACAACGTCACGAAGTGGTTAAAACTATGATGTCATAATTCCTTATTCATCAAATTATTCTCAAGTAACCTTGCGTCACTGTTTCATTCCAAACTGACCAGTGTGATGTTGGCCACGCCTACTCTAGAATTCTAGAAAGTGCTTTCTGGTTGATGCTGCTTTGTTTTTGTTCCCCCACATGATTGTCAAATCGAGTAGTGTAGTCACGCTACGAGTTGGAATAAAGGATATACAGTGGTGGAAAAAGTACTTAAATGTTTTACAAATGTTTTACTAATGTTTTACTTACTAAGTATCCTGTACTTCCAGAAATAATGAATAATACTGGTCCAATGCGATGCTGTGGGTGTTATCTACCCAAAAATATGTTGAGGTGATGTCATGATGATTAGGTCTAGTTCTTAATAAATGTTATTTTTACAGTCTGCAAAAGGAATACACACACACACCAACACATCAATAATTGGAATAATGTGGAAAATGACAGCATGTTTTTGGTAGCACTTTTTCCCCCCACTATAGATCACTGTCACGGGGCAGCCCGTGCCCTATACACACACACACACACACACACACACACACTGATTGAGGACAATGCACACACACCTAACGACACAGCGGCTTCCATTTGACATGTCTTGCATCTGAAAAACCTGTGTGGACATTCCAAGCATTACTTTTGCCTTTCTTGTATTATGTAAGGTTTGGCGAACGCACCTGAAATACCTGATTACTTGGACTTTAATAAGAGCGCAAACTTTTTTTTCTCATCTTTGTTATTCTACAGTCGTACGTTATTCTACGCTGCTTAGTCTAGCTGAAGACAACTCTGCTGAAAGGCTACAATAATATGAATCATCTCTCACTGTACATACTGTAGCCTATATCGTTGGGCAGAACACGTGTATGTCCAAAAAACGTTACTTTTCAGGAGATGGAACAAAGAACCTGTGTTCCAATGGATCCAATGTAGTTATTATTCAATATTTATAAAACCATGTTCACTTTCAACATTTTTCAAAAACAGTAAAACATAGCCAACCTACAAGCTCACAAAGCATCGAGATGTGATTTACAAGCTCATATATATGAGCTTGTAAATCAGCAATGTTTTCAACTTTTGCACAACACTATAGTAACGAAACGGGGCTTAAAAAGTTTACATATGGAGACACAAGGTTTCAGCCCGACAGCAATGCTATAGCCTACAGTGGATGTGCAGTGGTTGTGGCGTTATTGAGAGAATTCCTCCTCCTGGGACCTAGAAATCTGTCTGGTTGTTCTCCAACATAGTGCTGTAGAATAATAATAACACCAGCAGACCCAATGGCTTACTGGCCTATTTGGAAGAACATCAGACATCCCCTCTTCCTATACAAAATAATCACAGTCACCGAGGTGAATGTTCAAATGCTGCGAATTAAAACAAAAAGCTGTTCAAATAATATTCGGAGTAAACTACCACCTCTGTGCATGTGTGACAAAGGAACAGCTGTCTCATGCTGTTCTGTTGGGACACTGGATTTACCTGCGACAGCTCAGGGACTCCCCCACCCCACCCAACTCACACACCTGCCACAGCAGCCAGAACAAAGCCAAGCATAAACACACACAAATGAATCATGTGTCTGCTCCAATGTGGATCTCAGACTTTACAGTATGTGACCAGCCTGTATCATCAGTAACCTATGATTCTTTATTTATCTGGGACTCCAATCTAGACTGTAAAAATAACCACTGTGTCCATTTAACTCTGAGAGTGTACAAATGGAACCAAATGTTGGTTTCCAAATACTGGGGATCCCCTGGAACACCCTGAAAGACCCCTGGCAGTCCCTGGACCCTATTTTGAGAACCAGTGGTTATTCTCTATGGTTCTTCCGCTTGTTTCAGGCACCGTTAATGGTTCAATAAAGCACCATTTGACAAAGGTGCTACAGTTGCACCTTCATGATAGGTGCTATAGGTTCCCCTACATGATTCTGAGACAAATAACCACGTTTAGTGCTATTTAGCACCATTTTGTTTAGTGAACCTAGCTGCACACACCAGTCACCTGCCTGTGTCTGTTCTGTCTCTAATTCCATTCAAGACATACAGTAGAGCATTTTAGGCGGTACAGCAGTCAAAGTCATAGCATGGTCAGAGGTAACTGCAGGGCTAAATTTAGGACAACTGCTTTTGGTTTGTTTGCTGCAGCAGTTAGAGCAGAAAACTCATGGAACTCAATTCCCACTCATATCAGAGAGCACACAAGCTTATGTTTACAATAACTCTTAAATCAATGGTTTAAGAGCAAGACAAACCAACCATGTGATCATTGATCTAAATCACAGGTTCTCAAACATTTTGATTTCAAGGACACCCATAACTTTGAGAGCGTATAAATGGAACCACGAGTCCATTTGGTTACATTTGTACACTAAATGTAAGGGTCCATTTGCAACCTTCTCAAGGAACCCAGGGGGTCCCTGGATCCCACTTTGAGAACCACTGATCTAAACCCTTGATTGGAACCAACTGTTCTCTAACATGGGTAAGACTACATGGGTAAGACTACTATAGATGTAGGCTAATGTATGTTCTATGTGCTGTTTAAAAAAATGGTTACTTGTATTGCATTTGATTTTCTGTATTGCATTTTAATCTTGTAACTGGGCTGAACTCTGCCCAGGGATTTGCATATGCAAATTGGATACATAGCACTCTTTGTCCCAACAGTTCTATTGTGTGTGGCCCCTGTTAAATAAATAAACAAACACAATTTGTGATAGAAATTGGCACGCCCCCCCCCCCCCCCCCCCCCCCCACACACACACACACACACACACACACACACACACACACACACACACACACACACACACACACACACACACACACACACACACACACACACACACACACACACACACACACACACACACACACACACACACACACACACACACACACACACACAGAGCTATGTGGACAATGTGTTTGTACCTTATGTTTAACCTCACGTACACACAGTATCATAGGGTTTGATATTGGCTTCTGCAGCTTGGTTCAGGCACCGTTAATGGTTCTATAAAGCACCTTTTGACAAAGAGGTTCCTCTATGATTACAACAAGCCACGCTGACCTTGTGTTTCACCTCAACATACAGTACATACTGTATGCTAGGTGTATCTGTAGCCGTATAAATACTTATTTAATGTTTGTTTTTATTTCTTTCTTATTAGACACTGATAGGAAATGGAATATAAATCCTATAGAGACGTTAATGCCTGCAGGTTTGGCTGCAGTGTAGTTGTTGCAATGCAGTGCTTTTTATTCCACGCAACAATAAAACATCATGAGTTTGGATGGACTCTACAGTGCATTAAGTCCAACCTTACAAAACCATTAGCTCAACCAAATGTTTTCTGCAGGGGATCAATCCAGCTATTGATCCCTAAGTAGACTGATCTCCTGTATCAAAGGTTCTCAAGTCGGTGTCCAGGGACCCCCAGTGGTCCTTGAGGGGATTCCAGGGGGTCCCCAGCTAAACGATTTGCTCGTTAATCTTTACATCTAAAAGTAAATACAAGAAGAACGTACAACAATGTCTATTTTGACCATTGTAATCTCTGTATCTACAGATAGATAGATAGACAGAGAGATTATAAATAGATAGATAGATAGATAGATAGATAGATAGATAGATAGATAGATAGATAGATAGCTTGTTTAGACCAAATGACACACCATATCAGATCAGATAAAAAATGCTCTTAGACTGAGGTACCAGCGATTAAAATCGAGGTCCTTAAAATTAAAAAAGGCTCAGAATCACTGTTCTGTATGTATGGTGGCTGACAATTCTGTTACTACTAGCGCCTGACTAAGTCCTGTTGGCTTCTTTCCATAGATGTATCAGTGGATCTAAAAATAATAATAATAATAATAATAATACAAATTAAAAAAAAATCATAATAATCATGATGAGGATGATGAAGAAGATGATGATAGACCTACAGTAATACATAAAATAAAAAATAAAAAGGACATTCATTCATTCAGATCCTGTTTGCAGCGTCAGTGTTGGTTCTGTGTTCTGTTCTGGCTCCCTGACAAAAACTCCACAACAATAGACTGTGGGTGGGATGAGACACACACACACACGTACACATACACGCACACACACTTCGTCGTTTGGACCAGAACCAAATTAGCCTCAGACAAGGGGATCTGTAGCTACAGGCTACCACACAAATCTCACGATCACGCAACTGCGTCGCTCGCCGACCATAGACACACTCACACAGCTTGACAGCTTCTAGACCTTGCAGCTTGTAGATCTGTCCTTTGCTACGGAGTTAAGGCATTACGTAACAGAAAGCGTTGTGTCGCCTCCAGAATGGAAGCGTTGTTATGGCCCTGCAGGCTGACACAGCATAACATAACATACTGTATTCATAACATGATACACAATATGTATAATCATAACCTATACAATGATGATGATAATACATCCAACGTTTACTGACTTATATAGCCTACAGCTGCGATGCGCATTTTATTAGCCTGCTTCTTTACTGTTATGTAGCCTATTTTAGGCTTTTATTTGATTCTATACTTATGTCTCAATATCAAAACCTTTTAGGGAATCGTTTAAGGTGATCGCCAACACTAACGTTAGTCATTTTTAAGTGATTAAACATGCATCGCTTTGTATTTAATAATAATATCCATAAAAATAGGCTAGAGATGGATGGATATAGCTTATCATCACATGGATGACTGTCCTTTACTCCTTTAGCGAGCGCCACATTGTAGCATAATAACCTATACATTAATGTAGAGCACCTCATATCTAAACTATACACTAAATCTGGAGGCATATTAATAGAATAGACGCAATCACAGTTGGATGAGCATCATAAAATATACACGATCGAGTGATGATGGTGGGCTATTATTATTATAGCCATGGGTCATTTAAAAAAAAAAAAAAAACAGCCCATAGAAAGGCTACTCATAAAATACATACATTTAAATATTTTTTAAATATTTTTTATAAATACAGCCTATAGCCTACTCATTTTTTAAAAATATTTTAAAAATAATTTTATAAATACAGCCTCTACTCACCATATGCCGGCTTCAAGTTGGTGATCTCAGCCATGTTGATGCTTGTTTTTGCCTGCGGTGTCAATAATTAAAACATGTATAAATGACAGAAGACAGCGGGCTTTATTTTATGTCCATGGATGCTGCTGGGTGTGGTCCTTCATGGTCCTTCATGGACGGCAGCATCATCATCATCATCATGCACTGACATCCTAGAGCAGAGAAACGAGCGCTCTGTGGCGCCCTCTGTAGCAGCGTTGCCAGGTTCTGTGTGAGATATAAGCAACCAGGTGGTCTAGATAGAAAAACAAGACCAGAAGAAGCAACTTTTTAGGCCACATGATATGAGCACTTTAAAACCTATATATGCATCGGCTATTTGAAAATAGCCGTTCTACAAGCTCACAACGCGTCGCGATGCGACGCGTTGTGAGCTTGTAGATCTGCTATTTTCAAAAACTCTTGCAGTAAAATGTGGAATGTTTTTTGAAACTTCTAACAACACAAATTAACCCTGGCACAAAACATTGTCATGAAAATATTTGAGAACCACTGGTTTAAATAATAATTAAAACATTCAGAAACAAGCCTAAGCCCAATTTTTATAAGCAACTTTACATAAAAAGAAGCCCAAAGTCGCTTATAATAAGCCGACATGGCAACACTGCCCCAGTAGTCCGGAGTGGAGCGCAGGTCCACTGACGATGCTGGAATGCGTCTGTCTGACTCTCTCTCTCTGTGTGTGTGTGTGTGTGTGTGTGTGTGTGTGTGTGTGTGTGTGTGTGTGTGTGTGTGTGTGTGTGTGTGTGTGTGTGTGTGTGTGTGTGTGTGTGTGTGTGTGTGTGTGTGTGTGTGTGTGTGTGTGTGTGTGTGTGTGTGTGTGTGTGTGTGTGTGTGTGTGTTTGATGGGGGTCCCTCAATTAGGACAGTGGTTCTCAATGTGGGGACCCCCAGAGGTCCTTGAGGGGGTTCCAGGGGTCGCCTGCAGCAAAATGGGTTAATATGTCATCAAAATCAATGTAACCACTTTAACCCTATATAGACTATTAGTAGCCTACGCTGCATCGGCTATTAGCCGATCTACAAGCTCACAATGTGTCATATTGTGATGCATTGTGAGCTTGTAGATCTATTTTCAAAAATCTTTGAAAAATGTGAGAAATGTGTAATATATTGAAACATTAACAACACAAACCTTGCATGGGGTCCTTGCCACACAATATTTTCAGATGTCCTTAGCCAAATACATATACATTTGGGGTTCAATTGACTTGAACAAGTTTGAGAACTACTGCTCTAGAGGCTCTAGTGGGACACCAGCACTACACAGTAACCGAGTATCCAAAGACAAATGTGGAACTTTTCTTTCTCTCTTCCTAACCCCGCCCCCCCCCCTCTGTTACTCCAATTGTGTGTCACTTTTGGCATACAAATGCAGTCCAAACTTAATCTGAACACAGAACAGCACAGAAAGCACAAGCACAGCATGAGCACAGACAGTCAGAAACTGTTTGCCTCTTCCCAATCAACAACACCTGTGCTAGATTGACAGCTCATTTAAGTACCTGGCCAGCCTTGGCCTAAACCTTGATGTATAGTAATTGCATACCAGAAAACATATCTCTTACAATAAGTGTTAACTAGATCTGGTTTCTGATAGTATTCATAGCTTATTTTTTTCTCCAAGGACCCCCATAACCCTGAGTGTACAAATGGAACCAAATGAGAAATATTTGGTTCCATTTGTACACTCTTAAGAATTACTACCGGTAAAGGTCCGTTTGGAACTCCCTCTAAAGTTTAGAGGGACGGACCATAACTCTGACCACGGGACTCGGGCAATCAATTAATAGCTTTGCAACCACTACATTAATGGTAAGTAGTTCCTACAGAAAATACTAAAAAAATCTGAACTAACCCTTTAACGAGCCAATCAGCCACAACATTCCACAGCTGGGGAGAGACAAAGCGGGCCATCAAAGGTACTTGCTGCAGCCAAGTAGCAGCGAGTGGGGGAGAGCAAGGCAATGTAAACTCCGAATCTATGTCTGTTAGAAGTAGTATCAATTTACTATTTTTAAAAGTATTTCCTGGGCCGCCATGGACCTTTCCGTGGGCCGCAAAACGCCCGCGGGCCGCGAGTTTGACACCGCTGCTCTAAACCCTGAGGGTCCCTGGTCCCAACTTTGAGAACCATTGTGTTTGTTTAGTAACAGGGATATCCCTGTTTCTCCAGCTCTTTAGTAAACCGAAAATCTATTTTCAGGTTGGGATACCAATTTCATCCAATCAGGAGAGAGATCTCATACAAACAAGTGACATGGGAAGTGATTAAATAAATAAATAAATGAGCAGACCAATTGGAATATGATCAAATTCAAAATGATAGATGGATACTCTCTCCTGATTGGATGAAATTGGTGACACACCTGAGAATGTATTTTCTATTTACTTAAGAGCTGGAGAAAACATTTATGTTTTGTATTCATAATCTAGATCTGCAAATAGAAACTATAACTATAGCTGTCAAATAATGGAGTTAAAGTCAAATATTTGCCTTTGAGATGTAGTGGAGTATAAGTATCAAGGATACAAAAATGGAAATTATGTTTACTTAATAGAATACATGATGAAACAATATCACAGGGACATCTTGTGATTTTAAGGATTATTCAATGAAAAACGCAAAAGTCTTTAGCTCCAGTTTTATTGAAATGTGTGAAAAAGGCAGTAAAAACGGAATGAACGAAGATACCATGTTGAACATTAAAATGAATGAAGTCGCTGTTGTTGCATTATTGACTGTCCACGAGTCACAGTGCAACTTCATTGTCGAGGTAATCTTTGCTCTACAGCAGAAATGTGCAATTCTTCCCATTGCATTTATACTGTACAACATTTGAAGAAAAACAAAAAAACACATAAAACAACATCAAACCCTGTAGTTCTAGTCAGCAGCACACAAGTTTATGCCGGTTTGTCGACTATTGCACAATATATCAAAAATGTATCGTCATCGCAATATCATCAACATTCACAATATACAGTACATATCACAAAAGACTGCTTGAACTGCAATGAATGGTATATTCTAAATGAATCCTTGCAGGTCTGTAACTCAGAGAGTGTACAAATGGAACCAAATGGACCCTTACAGCTCCATTTGGATCCATTTGTACACTCTCAGGGTTATGAGGGTCCTTGAAATTAAAAAGTGTGAGAACCACTGCAGCAGGCTTTTCATTTTCTGGGTTCTATGTTAGCAGCAATCCTGAGGCAGAAAGACTATATACTGTACATTGCATCGTGCAGCTCTATTGTACACTGTACCACTGTATGATTAAAGCCCCTGTTTACGTGTCACTGTGTGGTTTAAATAATCACAAAATTAATCTCTGTTCAAAAAAATGTAATGTCAACTATTTTTCTCCCCCCGAAAAAGCGATCAGAAAATGCAAAATACTTGCCGGTGAATATTTCACATCAAAACTATTCATATAGATGTCTCATTCATGCAGGTTGGTGTTTTTATTCACGGTGCAGAAGCTCAGAAGCATCAACCTTTTTCAAAATGAAAATCATGTCATATGTCAATAATACTTACATAGCTTTATCGGTGTGTAATATTCACGTTCTGTTTGAATGTGCTTATGACACTAACAACAGAAATATTGTTCGTACAACAGTGTCATTCACAGATAATAGGTCTTGTTATAAAAGATATTACAGAATTCTGCTTTAAATGACATTGAGAGACAGTCTCCTGATGAGTTGCCAGAACCAAGCAACATTTGTAACTAATGGTTTTATATACATCTATTGACAATTTAAATTAACAGTAAAACTGTATAATATACAACTTATACAAGTAAATGGAATATATTTGAGAACGACTTCACATTGTACCATTTCAATGAGGACAAAAATAAAACAAAAGCCACAATCACCAGAAATACAAAGTGTGTTGATACAACTAATAATTCTTAGTGGCCATAAATAAAATGTAGGCTCATAATCGACACAAGTTTGACTATTTCAGATGAAAACTTTCAATTTTGACCAATTAAACACAGCCGACTCTTTTTTTTTATCTTGACACATTGTCTACTTGCTCTACTTGAACCAAAGCCTGCTGTTGATTGGTTCACCACATTTCAAAGTGTTTGTCTTTCAGGAAGGGGGTTTTGTCCTGGAAGCAGTTGTTGTTGAGTCTGGAAAGACATCAAAGGATGGAACATTTGACTTCAACCGGTATGATGTGTGTAGTAAATCATGGTAATTATTGATTAAAATACGTTCTTCTATTAATAATTAGGGCTGTCACAATTACAACATTTAAGTTGACCATTAATTGTCATACAAATAGTTGCGATTTTGGCATTGAGCATTGGAACATATGAATATGTTTTATGTTTGCCTTTTAGGCTTCGTAATCAAAAATTGCACTGGGCAGATCTGAAAATTAACTATTAATTTTCAACACAGAACCAAACTATTAAATTACTATTTACTATACTATTTAATTTTTACAGTTTAATACTTTAAAAAATGGCATAGCTGACAAGCGTACAACGCACCGAATTTTAAGCTTGTAGATCTGCCATTTTTGCATTTTTTTCAACATGAAAACAATTATGACGATTATACAAAACTAATGGCAATTATCTCAAATAATTGTGATTAGGCGATTATATAATTATTGTGACAGGCCTATTAATAATGCACACATTCAAAGTTCACTTCACTCACCGCACAGTTTGGATGGAGGTATTGATGGCGAGCAGCTGGAGTATTCTGTCCGTCAGAGCATCAGTGAGCTGATTGTGACTCAGACTACAACAACACAAGGAAGAGAAAGGGACAAAGGAATAGATTAGTACCTCATGGTCACAATTATACACACACATATGCACACCACTCCATTCTATATACTCACTCCAGGACTTGTGCTTTGTGCAGGTGGGGGATCAGAGTCTCTAGTAGCTGGTCAGTGAGTTGACAGTGACTGAGGTCCAGTTCTGTCAGTCCCTCAGAGTGTTCCAGAACCAGGGCCAAACATCTACAGGCCTTCTGATCTAGTCTGGTCTCACTGAGGTCCAGATCTCCACCAAAGGCTGCAGCCAAGTAACCTGCTCGCATCACTGTGTTCCTTTCACTGCCCACAGAGACCAGAGATAGGAGCTGGAGAAGAAGGGATTTGCTGCATCTGGAGAAGAAATACACAGCTATGAGCAGGGCACTGAGACAGATCAATGTGGTTGGAAACCTGTTTCTTCTTAAATTGATAACTATTTATTATTATCTATTATCATTGTGGCAAGTCAACACATAGTAAGACCATGCAGTGATGAAAAAGCAACAGCAGGCAGCAAAGTGTTTCCATTCTCACCTCAGACGGACTCTGTTGAGGACAGGGAACAACAGGTCCAGTCCACTGTCCTCTACCTCACAGTCTGATAGGATGAGCTGTGTGTCCAGGCTGCTGCTGCTGTGTCTCAGGACAGTAGAGATGTCCCTGCAGTGTGTGACAGTCAGAGACAGAGCCTCTACCTGCTGTTGCTCTGACAGGTCCACACAGGAGGAACAGGACAGATCCAGTCTGTACTGCAGAGCTCTGAGTAGAGCTGCTGCTGCCCCCTGCTGTGTTTCACATGTAGTGCAGCAGTGGATGAGCGTCAGCAGCAGACTCCTGTCAACACTGGTATGAGGATATATAACATAACACATTTCATCATCACTTCATTGATCAACTTTTAATAACATATACATAGCCATTCAAAACATTTAGGATAATGTATTAATAATCTTTATATTTACACGGTTTATTCACAATAATTGGCTACATCCATCTTACCTGAGATGAGAGACTTTGTCCAGAGAGTACAGGATGCTTTTAATTGCTTCTCGTGGTATGGAGGTCCACAAAAGGCTGAGTCCTGTCACTTTGTCACAGTGTTTGAGGGTGAAGAGCAGAGCATCACAGTCCACTGTGTCCATCTCTCTGTTGTTCAGGTTGACTGCGTAGTCTAATGACCTCAGTAAACTGGGCACACAGTCACTGGAACGGCATGTCTCTCTGATGGCACACAATGTAAAGCTGGGACTGGGTCTGCAAACATGGATTACTGTTAGTATGCTGAATTAAGATGACAGTAATAACAATCTAACTGTGTAAGATGTACTGAACATTAGAGTCCCCCCCCCCATCACAAATAATAGTCTACAATACATTTAGAAAAAAAGAAAAACAAATACATTGAGAGATCATTTTCAACTCACCCTTTAAATAAAACTCTGTTCAGAAAGGGTAAAAGACCTATGATGCTCTTCTCTGGAATCCTGTTTTTCTTCAAGTCCACAGTGATCGTCTGGGCTGATGACTGCTGTAGCAGATAGAGAAGAACCTCCCAGTCTAGAGAGCAGGAGGTCAGATCCCCACCAACCTTCTCCAGGAAAGACTTTGTCAAGTCTTCATCCTGAGCTGTAAACACAACACCAGCTAGCTCCTGCAGAACCTCTGGACACAGTCTGGTGAAATTATGGATCAGAGTATACAGACAAATTAATGAATTAGATTGAAGGTTGGTTAAGTTTTTTTTATGTATTAACACAGACATCTTTTATGGCTCAACCAAACCAACAGACTTACTTGATTGTCAGTTGATCATGGTGACTCAACAGTGGAAAGAGGAGGTATGAATGGATGTTGGACTTGGTCAGGTCCAAACATCTGGCTGGCCAGTGTCTCAGCAGGGATGCCACATTACTAACAACCCTGGACAATATTCTCTCTGACTGTGGAGTGGTCTTTAGAAGAGAAAGATCTGCAATAGCCACTGGACGGTGGAAACGTCTCATTCTTACCAATCGAAATAGCAGCAGTACCATGCTTTCAGACAGCCTGAAAATCAAAGAAAAGGAAACACATGCTTTTAATTATGAACACTCCTCGTCCTAACTACATCATTTGATTCAGAGCCAAAATAACATTTTGGTTTTATGAATAGTAGCCAAGATCTTTACATAATCTACAAAAACAAAGCATACCCTAGCCTTTGGATTCGTGATACATGTCTAAAAAGAAGTGAGACTCCTTTCAGAGAGATCTTGCTGGGTGTGAGGACCAGATCCACACTAGAGCCACAGAGTTTCAGAACTTTCCCCACAGACTTGCAGGTGTTTGAAAATAACGGTCCTTTCAGCACCAGGGTGAAGTCAAGGAGACGGAGGAGAGAGACCAGCTGTTCCACCTCCTCTCTGGATCTAACAGTGATGGATTGACACGTCTGCTGGAAGAATCCTGGATCACATCTGAAACATGTGTGAGTTATGGAGGAAAGTATTAGCTTAGCAATATTGGAACAGAGACATTGTAGTACATGGCTTTACATTGTGGCTTTAAAGCCTGACTTTAAATCATGTTCATTATTATTACCTTTGTATATTGCTGAAAAATGCCTAAAATGTGAAATTACATTCATCACTGACTACATGTTGCATCTAACTTTAAAGTGATTAGGATATATTGTATCACTAAAGCTATACTTTACTATATATTATATAAAATAACCAAGATACGATATCATTGAGATCATGGGATGAAGTCATGAGAATTACAAATAAAGATTCACTATTTATACATCAGAAAAAAATAATGATAGCCTACCTCATTATCTTTAAAAAAAAAGGAAGGAAAAGCTAGATTAAAAACATTAAAAACATATTAACCTGAGTTGTGAGATGTAGGGTAGACACTGAAGGAAGATCCTCACTTCACTCTCTTCATATGACCAGCCTGTCAGCTCTACTGGTTTCTTCTCTGGTTGGAGTTTCAGCAGCTCTAGGAGGAGGGAGGCCTTTCTCTCATAGAGGTCTATGTACCAGACTGCAGGAGCTGACTGGTAAACTGGTTTTAATGCTGGAAGAACACTTCTGCCTGTTTGAGTCTCATAGTTCTTCACATGGGAGTATAGGTCCAGTAGTAGATCACTTTGATACTGCTCGTATTCTTGGCCAATAAAGGGGAATGTTTTGTAATTACACACAGAAGACAACTGTTCCAGAATCTTCTCTCCTTTTTCTTCTTCCCGTTCTGCTGCTTCACAGATGAGCTTCCCCAGCAACTTGGTTTGTACTGATGTTTCTCTCCCTTCACCTTGAACACTGCAACAGATCAAATGAAACCAACATGAAATGCTGATCTCTTATCATAAACAGAACCAAAAGATTATGGACGCTGGACAGTGTATCCATCAAAATGAAGGAATCAGAAAATGTACATTACTAATATGTCTTAATCCATTAAAACCAGGAAAGCCAAGTCATTTTTGATTTTTGCGGTGGCTATTCAAAAATAGTAGATCTACAAGCTCACAGTGCGTCACTTTGTGCCGCGCTGCGAGCTTGTACGTCTGCTATTTTTTAACATTATTGTAATATCTTTAAAGTGTGAGAACTACTGATTTAGAAGGCATTTGTAGAATGGGCCTCAGGTCTTAATGGGTTAATGCTTAAACTTCTTTTTTTTTTCTCTGTACTTTGTGGTCTAGTGTTAGTGTAACCATTGTCCTGGGAAAAGACCAAAGCACTGCTGTCCTGATAACAATGGCATAACAACTCAGCAGTGATTAATGCTTACACCTATAGTTTTACGGAGATCATAATATCTGAGTGATTCATGTATTATAAGATTGTATTCTTATGATTGTTAGTATCGTGCATAGAATGTTGCCACTGCAGAAGACTTGTATCTCCATGCATTTATTTTGTTTTTTCATATATTAATGCCAAATTTACAGTTCAGCGTAGTGTCATGAAAAAGTAGCAAACAAAATAGCCGATCCACAAGCCAGGGCCGGACTGGGACCAAAATTCAGCACTGGCATTTTGGTCCCGAAAAAAAAACGCGTCAGCCCAGCAACCCTATGTAAAGTATAGGCCACCACCTAGGTTGCACATGAACTCTGCAGCTGCACTGAGGCCACTGCTGGAAGGCATCCCAGCCCAAACATAAACGTAACTTATAATTGGGCCGCGCGACCCGGAAATGACCGTATAATCCTAAAACGGGAGCAAGCGACCCAGCGGCCCACTGACCCAGCGGCCCATGCCCGGTATGCCAAATGGCCAGTCCGCCCCTGCCACAAGCTCACAACACATAATGGTGTGTTGAGTAGATCTGCCATTTTCTTTTTTCAATTTCCCTTTAAAAATAAATAAATATGATAATTGTCACCTATATTGACATGCCAAAAATGTTAAGCGAGGTTGAAAGTGGTTACGTGTGTCTGTGGATTTTATAAATATTGAACCAATGAAAAGTATTATCAAGAGCTTGTGACTAAGTAATAACTACATTGGATCCATTGGAACACAGGTTCTTGTTTCATTTCCTGAAAAGTAACGGTTTTGGACATACAAGGTTTCCACCTGACAGTGATGATATAGCATACTTTCTCTTGTTCTCTCTGCTTTTTGATTCTTTCATGGATATGCTGCACAGCTCTTTGTATTAACCACATTCAACCTAGCTTCCCTATTTTTGGCATGTCACTATAGGTGAACATGTTCCAAAAACACATAATGAAATAAATAAAATTAAAAAAGTAAAAATAAATTGTAAAAAAAGCCAATCTACCAGCTCATAACATTATGTGACACATGACATGGTAATAAGACAAAGTATGATATGGGGCTCATGTGGTTAAGACGTTAAATAATCTCTTTCTCTCATTTTATTATAATTCTTTATAATAGAATACAAAATTATATTTATCTCCTTTAACACTAGCATGACTGAGGTTTCATTTATACCTACACAGCCTGAAATACGATCATTTTGATCCCCAAATAAGGCTATCCTATTGGCTACTGTCTCACCTCTGTGCTCCAGACCAGCTCACAGCTTCTCCCCCAAACCGTGGGGGGTTCCATTGTCTTCTAAATAGCCATTAACATCTCAATTGCACTCTGCTCAGTCAGTGAACCCACATAATGTTGTTGTTGTAGGCAGACACAAACATTATAAAATAGTAATATAGTATATATATATATATATATATATATATATATATATATATATATATATATATATATAAAATAGTATTACAAAATGTAATAACTGCAGATTCTGTATGTAAAATCTTTATTTAAAAAAGCGTATAAAACAGCGCAATCTGTAGCGTCACATTAAACTCTTCAGTGAAACATGGAGCCTATGAAGGCTGAAGCCACTGTCTAATTACGTGACTATCTCCATTGTCCAAAACACATGGATATCTCTTGACAAACCAATATTAGTATTATTCATAATAATACTATTCACATTATTTGCCTATTATGCCTAAGCGTAAGTAAAGCGTCTCCTTGAACCTTCTATCATCACTTTTACGTCGCTGACAACAGCGCAACACGTGAACACGTTGGTATGTTTCCACATGTGACCAATCCTGCGCAAAATATCTGATCTACAAGCACAAAACAGTTGCTGCGTGACAAGCTGTATGCTTGTAGGTCTATTCTTTTTCCGCTGCTTTGCAATGAAAGTGAAAGTTGACGGGTTGCCAAATCTTGAGAGAGAAACAAGCAGGCAGGTCTATGAAAATGTTACTGCATGCGTTTTGCCCTGAGAAAACAGTGAGACATGAAGCATTGTCAAATGAAATTGAATTCTTAACTATATATATAACTAGTAACTAAAGTTTTCAAATAGCCTAATTGTAGTGGAGTAAAAGTATAATTGAAGCTAATCTAAACAATATGAAAAGATATTCTGTATCTGCAAAGTAACTAGTAACTAAAGTTTTCAAATAATTGTAGTGGAGTAAAAGTACAAGATGTGCCTCTGAGCTGTAGTGGAGTAGAACATTATTACCATTATGATGTAATTATATATATAATTATGATAATAATAATCACTACAAAGTACTGTTCCTGAAGAAACAGTGTGGGATCGCTAAGAATGTTGCAGGTATTGAGTATTGATAGTGTTAGTAGTGTTATAGGTTTGAAAGGTTTGAAAGGTTTGAAAGGTTTAAAGGGTTTGAAGGGTTTGAAAAGTTTGAAAGGTTTGAAAGGTTTGAAAGGTTTGAAAGGTTCTAAAGGTTTGAAAGGTTCTAAAGGTTTGAAAGGTTCTAAAGGTTTGAATGGTTTGAAAGGTTCTAAAGGTTCTAAAGGTTTGAAAGGTTCTAAAGGTTCTAAAAGTTCTAAAGGTTTGAAAGGTTCTAAAGGTTTGAAAGGTGTGAAAGGTTTGAAAGGTGTTAAAGTATTAGTGTTAAAAGTTTTTATAGTGTTGAATAGTGTAAAATGTATTTTTTAGGGTAAAACAGTGATAGCTAGGTTCTAATAGGCGGTTGCTAGGGTCTAATAGGCGGTTGCTAGGGTCTAATAGGTGGTTGCTAGGGTAAAACAGGTGGTTGCTAGGGTAAAACAGGTGGTTGCTAGGGCCTAATAAGCGGTTGCTAGGGTCTAAGAGGTGGTTGCTAGTGTCTAATTGGTGGTTGCTAGGGTAAAACAGGTGGTTGCTGGGGTAAAACGGGTGGTTGCTAGGGTACAAAAGGTGGTTGCTAGGGTAAAACGGTGGTTGCTAGGGTGTAATAGGTGGTTGCTAGGGTATAATAGGTGGTTGCTAGGCTCTAATATGGTGTTGTTAGGGTATAATAAGCAGTTGCTAGGCTCCACTGTGGCTAAATAGCATTTCTCCATTGAAATGAATGGGATTGTTTTAGCAGTAAAAAGTGAAATATCTCTAAAAGTACAAATTATTTCAAAAATTCAAATGGTAGCCAATATGTCCTAAGTAGGCTGAACGTTATAGAGTTGGAACGGAGTTTCTAGCTAAAAGTATGAATTTCCCCATTGAAATGAATGGGCTTTTTTTAGAAGTAAAAAGTGCAATATCTCTAAAAGTACAAATTATTTCAAAAATTTGAATGTAAGCCGACATGTCCTGAGTAGGCCGAACGTTTAAGAGTTGGAACGGAGTTTGTAGCTAAAAGTATGAAGGACTAGTTAGGTGCCAAAAAACGGGCGGAATAAATATATAATAATAATAAATATGCACAATAACATTAGTGTGATCGCTTTAGCGATCCCACAACTAGAAAGTACTGTTCCTGAAGAAACAGTGTGGGATCGCTAAGAATGTTGCAGGTATTGAGTATTGATAGTGTTAGTAGTGTTATAAAAGTGTTTGAAAAGTTTGAAAGGTTTGAAGGGTTTGAAGGGTTTGAAAGGTTTGAAAGGTTCTAAAGGTTCTAAAGGTTTGAAAGGTTTGAAAGGTTTGAAAGGTTTGAAAGGTTCTAAAGGTTTGAAAGGTTCTAAAGGTTCTAAAGGTTTGAAAGGTTCTAAAGGTTCTAAGAGTTCTAAAGGTTTGAAAGGTTCTAAAGGTTTGAAAGGTTCTAAAGGTTTGAAAGGTTTGAAAAGTTCTAAAGGTTCTAAAGGTTTGAAAGGTTTGAAAGGTTTGAAAGGTTTGAAAGGTTCTAAAGGTTCTAAAAGTTCTAAAGGTTTGAATTTGGAAAGAAAAAAAAATCTGAAAAAAAAAAGTTAGGGAAAAAAAAATTTGGAAAAAAAAATTTTTGGAAAAAAAAAAATGTTGAAAAAAAAAAAAAATTGGAAAAAAAATTTGGAAAAAAAAATTTTTGGAAAAAAAAAAATGTTGGAAAAAAAAAAAAATTGGAAAAAATTTTTTTTTGGAAAAAAACAATTATTGGAAAAAAAAAAATTTGGAAAAAAAAAAATTTTGGAAAAAAAAAAAATCTGAAAAAAAAAAAAGTTCGGAAAAAAACGAACGTTATAGAGTTGGAACGGAGTTTCTAGCTAAAAGTATGAATTTCCCCATTGAAATGAATGGGCTTTTTTTAGAAGTAAAAAGTGCAATATCTCTAAAAGTACAAATTATTTCAAAAATTTGAATAATAGCCGACATGTCCTGAGTAGGCCGAACGTTGAAGAGTTGGAACGGAGTTTGTAGCTAAAAGTATGAAGGACTAGTTAGGGGCCAAAAAAGGGGGGAATAATAATAATAACTAGAAAGTACTGTTCCTGAAGAAACAGTGTGGGATCGCTAAGAATGTTGCAGGTATTGAGTATTGATAGTGTTAGTAGTGTTATAGGTTTGAAAGGTTCTAAAGGTTCTAAAGGTTTGAAAGGTTTGAAAGGTTTGAAAGGTTTGAAAGGTTTGAAAGGTTCTAAAGGTTCTAAAGGTTCTAAAAGTTCTAAAGGTTTGAAAGGTTTGAAAGGTTCTAAAGGTTTGAAAAGTTCTAAAGGTTCTAAAGGTTCTAAAGGTTCTAAAGGTTCTAAAGGTTCTAAAGGTTCTAAAGGTTCTAAAAGTTCTAAAGGTTTGAAAGGTTTGAATTTGGAAAGAAAAAAAAAATCTGAAAAAAAAAGTTAGGAAAAAAAAGTTTGGAAAAAAAAAGTTTTTGAAAAAACAAAAAATTGTAAAAAAAAAATCTTTGAAAAAAAAAAATCTTGAAAAAAAAAAAATTCTGAAAAAAAAAAAAATTTGAAAAAAAAAAAATCTGAAAAAAAAAAATTTTTGGAAAAAAAAAAAATTTGGAAAAAAAAAAATTTGAAAAAAAAAATCTGTAAAAGAAAAAATTTTAGAGTTGGAACGGAGTTTCTAGCTAAAAGTATGAATTTCCCCATTGAAATGAATGGGCTTTTTTTAGAAGTAAAAAGTGCAATATCTCTAAAAGTACAAATTATTTCAAAAATTTGAATAATAGCCGACAGGTCCTGAGTAGGCCGAACGTTGAAGAGTTGGAACGGAGTTTGTAGCTAAAAGTATGAAGGACTAGTTAGGTGCCAAAAAACGGGCGGAATAATAATAATAACTAGAAAGTACTGTTCCTGAAGAAACAGTGTGGGATCGCTAAGAATGTTGCAGGTATTGAGTATTGATAGTGTTAGTAGTGTTATAGGTTTGAAAGGTTTGAAAGGTTTGAAAGGTTTAAAGGGTTTGAAGGGTTTGAAAAGTTTGAAAGGTTTGAAAGGTTTGAAAGGTTCTAAAGGTTTGAAAGGTTCTAAATGTTTGAATGGGTTGAAAGGTTCTAAAGGTTCTAAAGGTTCTAAAGGTTCTAAAGGTTCTAAAAGTTCTAAAGGTTTGAAAGGTTCTAAAGGTTTGAAAGGTTTGAAAGGTTTGAAAGGTGTGAAAGGTTTGAAAGGTGTTAAAGTATTAGTGTTAAAAGTTTTTATAGTGTTGGCAGTGTTGAATAGTGTAAAATGTATTTTTTTTGGGTAAAACAGTGATAGCTAGGTTCTAATAAGCGGTTGCTAGGGTCTAATAGGCGGTTGCTAGGGTCTAATAGGTGGTTGCTAGGGTAAAACAGGTGGTTGCTAGGGTAAAACAGGTGGTTGCTAGGGCCTAATAAGCGGTTGCTAGGGTCTAATAGGTGGTTGCTAGGGTCTAATTGGTGGTTGCTAGGGTAAAACAGGTGGTTGCTGGGGTAAAACGGGTGGTTGCTAGGGTAAACAGGTGGTTGCTAGGGTGTAATATGTGGTTGCTAGGGTCTAATAGGGGGTTGCTAAGGTTTAATATGCAGTTTATATGGTCTAATATGCGGTTACTAGGGTAAAAAAGGTGGTTGCTAGGGTAAAACGGTGGTTGCTAGGGTGTAATAGGTGGTTGCTAGGGTATAATAGGTGGTTGCTAGGCTCTAATATGGTGTTGTTAGGGTATAATAAGCAGTTGCTAGGCTCACAGTGGCTAAATAGCATTTCTCCATTGAAATGAATGGGATTGTTTTAGCAGTAAAAAGTGAAATATCTCTAAAAGTACAAATTATTTCAAAAATTCAAATAGTAGCCAATATGTCCTAAGTAGGCTGAACGTTATAGAGTTGGAACGGAGTTTCTAGCTAAAAGTATGAATTTCCCCATTGAAATGAATGGGCTTTTTTAAGAAGTAAAAAGTGCAATATCTCTAAAAGCACAAATTATTTCAAAAATTTGAATGTAAGCCGACATGTCCTGAGTAGGCCGAACGTTGAAGAGTTGGAACGGAGTTTGTAGCTAAAAGTATGAAGGACTAGTTAGGTGCCAAAAAAACACCGTTGACAATAACATTAGTGTGATCGCTTTAGCGATCCCACAACTAGAAAGTACTGTTCCTGAAGAAACAGTGTGGGATCGCTAAGAATGTTGATGGTATTCAGTATTGATATTGTTAGTAGGGTTGAAAGGTTTAAAGTTCTAAAAGTTTGAATGGTTTGAAAGGTTCTAAAGGTTTGAAAGGTTTGAAAGGTTTGAAAGGTTTGGAAGGTTTGAAAGGTTTGAAAGGTTCTAAAGGTTCTAAAGGTTCTAAAGGTTTGAAAGGTTCTAAAGGTTTGAAAGGTTCTAAAGGTTTAAGAGGTTCTAAAGGTTTAAGAGGTTCCAAAGGTTTGAAAGGTTTGAAAGGTTTGAAAGGTTTGAAAGGTCTGAAAGGTCTGAAAGGTCTGAAAGGTTTGAAAGGTCTGAAAGGTTCTAAAGGTTTGAAAGGTTCTAAAGGTTCTAAAGGTTCTAACGGTTCTAAAGGTTCAAAGGGTTTTAAAAGTCTACGGTTCTAAAGGTTTGTCGGTGTTGAATAGTGTAAAATGTAGTTTTCTAGGGTAAAACTGTGGTTGCTAGGGTCTGATAGCCGATTGCTAGATTATAATAGGTGGTTGCTAGGGTCTAATTGGTGGTTGCTAGGGTAAAACAGGTGGTTGCTAGGGTCTAATATGCGGTTGCTAGGGTTCAATAGGGGGTTGCTAAGGTCTAATATGCAGTCTATATGGTCTAATATGCGGTTACTATGGTAAAACAGGTGGTTGCTAGGGTAAAACGGTGGTTGCTAGGGTCTAATCGGTGGTTGCTAGGGTATGATAGGTGGTTGCTATGGTCTATGGTGTTGCGAGGGTCTAATAAGCAGTTGCTAGGCTCCACTGTAGCTAAATAGGATTTCCCCATTGAAATGAATGGGATTTTTTTTACCAGTAAAAAGTGAAATATCTCTAAAAGTACAAATTATTTCAAAAATTCAATTGGTAGCCAATATGTCCTAAGTAGGCTGAACGTTATAGAGTTGGAACGGAGTTTGTAGCTGAAAGTATGAAGGACTAGTTAGGTGCCAAAAAACGGGCGGAATAAATATATAATAATAACTAGAAAGTACTGTTCCTGAAGAAACAGTGTGGGATCGCTAAGAATATTGCTGGTATTGAGTATTGATAGTGTTAGTAGTGTTATAGGTTTGAAAGGTGTGAAAGGTTTGAAGGGTGTGAAAGGTTTGAAAGGTTTGAAAGGTTCTAAAGGTTCTAAAGGTTCTAAAGGTTCTAAAGGTTCTAAAGGTTTGAAAGGTTCTAAAGGTTTGAATGGTTCTAAAGGTTTGAAAGGTTTGAAAGGTTTGAAAGGTTCTAAAGGTTCTAAAGGTTCTAAAGGTTCTAAAGGTTCTAAAGGTTCTAAAAGTTCTAAAAGTTCTAATGGTTTGAAAGGTTCTAAAGGTTTGAAAAGTTTGAAAGGTGTGAAAGGTTTGACAAGGTGTTAAAGTATTAGTGTTAAAAGTTTGTATAGTGTTGGCAGTGTTGAATAGTGTAAAAAAAAAATCTGAAAAAAAAAAAGTTCGGAAAAAAAAATCAAAAAAAAAAAAAAATGGAAAATAAAAAAAATTGAAAAAAAAAAATGTTTTGGAAAAAAAAAAAATTTTGGAAAAAAAAAACTTTTGGAAAAAAAAAAATTCTGAAAAAAAAAAGTTCGGAAAAAAAAATTCTGAAAAAATTGTTTTTGAAAAAAAAAAAAAAATTGAAAAAAAAAAGTTTTGGAAAAAAAAAAAACAGCGGCCGTGTGGCCGATGAGAGGAGAAGAGATGAGAGTTAACATGGGTGTGAAAGGGGGACTGAGGATGATGATGAATTTCCCCATTGAAATGAATGGGGATTTTTTAGAAGTAAAAAGTGCAATATCTCTAAAAGTACAAATTATTTCAAAAATTTGAATAATAGCCGACATGTCCTGAGCAGGCCGAACGTTGTAGAGTTGGAACGGAGTTTGTAGCTAAAAGTATGAAGGACTAGTTAGGTGCCAAAAAAACACCGTCCACAATAACAGTAGTGTGATCGCTTTAGCGATCCCACAATAAATATGCAAGATAACATTAGTGTGATCGCTTTAGCGATCCCACAAATATGCAAGATAACATTAGTGTGATCGCTTTAGCGATCCCACAAATATGCACAATAACATTAGTGTGATCGCTTTAGCGATCCCACAAATATTGACAATAACAGTAGTGTGATCGCTTTAGCGATCCCACAATAATAATAGAAAGACGTGGAAATCAAGCCCAACGTCGCTTATAATAAGCACACATGGCAACATAGACTCGCATTGCAGCAGTTCTCTGCTGCGCTGGGGGCCGCTCTGCGGGGGGTAAACGAGGTGTAAAGTGCTCTACCCCGGGGGAGAGAGGGGGAGAGCGGTCAATTTAGCCAAAATATGACGACTGGGATGGTATATATGGTATATAATTCATATTTATAATACGTTTCAGAAAGAAAAAAAAACGGAGATGATTTGAAACAAATATTTAGGAAAAGTCATGAAAGGGGAACTTTCTCAGAGCTTCGTGAGAGAAGATAATCCACTTTAAATTCTCAAAATCGGTCATGTTGATGGCTTAGTCATGCAAGTGTTAAATTCAGTGCACCAAAACTGACGAATAATCAGGTCATAATTAATTCAAGCACATTAATCGCACCTCATTATCTATAGAAAAGGTAGACAGATTTATATGTAGACAAACATTAAACAATATGAACCCTAGCATCCCTATTCTGGGGCGAACATTGGGCAGAAATAGACGATCTTTAAGTTCACACTGCATTGCAGATTTGGAATAGAGGGAAACACTAAAAGACCTAGTATGGAGCCTTAGGGGTCTTCAGTCAACTAACTATGTAGGTTGACTGAGGGGTAGTGGATAAAAGAAAGTAAAAACATTAACCTGAGTTGTGAGATGTAGGGTAGACACTGAAGGAAGATCCTCACTTCACTCTCTTCGTCTGACCAGCCTGTCAGCTCTACTGGTTTCTTCTCTGGTTGGAGTTTCAGCAGCTCTAGGAGGAGGGAGACCTTTCTCTCTGAGAGGTCTATGGACCAGACTGTAGGAACTGACTGGTAAACTGGTTTTAATGCTGGAAGAACACTTCTACCTGTTTGAGTCTCATAGTTCTTCACATAGGAGTATAGGTCCAGTAGTAGATCACGTTGATACTTCCTGTATAGCCAGTGGTCATCAATAAAGGGGAATGTTTTGTAATTACACACAGAAGACAACTGTTCCAGAATCTTCTCTCCTGTTTCTTCTTCCCGTTCTGCTGCTTCACAGAAGAGCTTCCCCAGGAACTTGGTTTGTCCTCCTGATGGACGTTGAACACTGCAACAGATCAAATGAAACCAACATGAAATGCTGATCTCTTATCATAAACAGAACCAAAAAATGATGGACACTGGACAATGTATCCATCAGATTTGATGTGGAAAAAGTCAATGGAAAATGAAGGAATCAGAAAATGTACATTACTAATACTTCTTAACCCATTAAAACCGGGAAAGCCATGTCATTTTAGATTTTTGCAGTGGCTATTCAAAAATAGCAGATATACAAGCTCACAGCGCATCACTTTGTGCCGCGCTGCGAGCTTGTACATCTGCTATTTTTGAACATTATTGTAATATCTTTAAAGTGTGAGAACTACTGATTTAGAAGGCATTTGTAGAATGGGCCTCAGGTCTTAATGGGTTAATGCTTAAACTTTATTTCTCTGTACTTTGTGGTCTAGTGTTAGTGTAACCATTGTCCTGGGAAAAGACCACAACACTGCTGTCCTGATAAAAATGGCATAACACAACTCAGCAGTGATTCATGCTTACACCTATAGTATCATATGGAGATAACATATTCTTTGAGTGATTCATGTATTATCTGATTGTATTCTTATGATTGTTTGTATCATGCATAGAATGTTGCCACAGTCTGGCAGAATACTTGTATCTCCATGCATTTGTTTTTGTTTGTTCATAAATGAATGCTGTATTTTACAGTTCAGCGCAGTGTCATAAAAAAGTAGCAAACAAAATAGCCGATCCACAAGCTCACATCACATAATGGTGTGTTGTGAGATTGTAGATCTGCCATTTTCTTTCAATTTTCCTTTTTTTCCAATTGATGACAATTGTCACCTAATATTGACATGCCAAAAAAAGTGAAGCCAGGTTGAAAGTGATTAAGTGTGTCTGTGAGTTTTATAAATATTGAACCAATGAAAAGTATTAACAAGAGCTTGTGAATAAATAATAACTACATTGGATCCATTGGAACACAGGTTCTTTTTTCCATTTCCTAAAAAGTAACGGTTTTGGACATACAAGGTTTCCACCTACTGTAACAGTGATGACAAAGCATACTTTCTCTTGTTCTCTCTGCTTTTTGCTTCTTTCATGGATATGCTGCACAGCTCTTTGTATTAACCACGTTCAACCTAGCTTCCCTATTTTGGGCATGTCATTATAGGTGAACATTTTCCCAAAACACATAATGAAATAAATAACATAAAACTGAAAATAAATAGTGAAAACAGCCAATCTACCAGCTCATAACATTATGTGACACATGACATGGTAATAAGACAAAGTATGATATGGGGCTCATGTGGTTAACCCATTAAGACCTGAAGCTGATTCTACAAATGTCTTCTAAATCCCAACAGTATTCTGAAAAAACATGTTTCTATATCAGTGGTCCTAAAACTTTTTCATGTCGAGGACCCCCAAAATGATATGTATTTGGCTGTCGACCCCCATCTCAAAATATTTGGTTCCAGGGACCACCCAGAAGCAAAAATTTGAGTTACAAATGTTCGCTTTAAAAGAATATACACATTCAAAGATTTGCACACATTTTCACGATTTTTCAAAAATAGCAGATCTACTACGAGCTTGTATATGTAAAATGTAAAATAATGCTTTTTAGCTCAAATAAAAAAATTAAACAGATGCGTTCCAGGTCTTAATGGGTTATGACATTAAATAATCTCTTTCTCTCATTTTATTATAATTCTTTATAATATAATACAACATTATATTTATCTCCTTTAAATTCAGTGCACCAAAACTGACGAATAATCAGGTCACAATTAATTCAAGCATATTAATCGCACCTCATTATCTATAGAAAAGGTAGACAGATTTATATGTAGACAAACATTAAACAATATGAACCCTAGCGTCCCTATTCTGGGGGGAAACACTGGGCAGAAATAGAGGATCTTTAAGCTCACACTGCATCGCAGATTTGGAATAGAGGGAAACACAAAATACCTAGTATGGAGCCTTGGGGGTCTTCAGTCACCTAACTATGTAGGTTGACTGAGGGGTAGTGGATAAAAGAAAGTAAAAACATTAACCTGAGTTGTGAGATGTAGGGTAGACACTGAATGAAGATCCTCACTTCACTCTCTTCATATGACCAGCCTGTCAGCTCTACTGGTTTCTTCTCTGGTTGGAGTTTCAGCAGCTCTAGGAGGAGGGAAACCTTTGTCTCTGAGAGGTCTATGGACCAGACTGCAGGAGCTGACTGGTAAACTGGTTTTAATGCTGGAAGAACACTTCTGCCTGTTTGAGTCTCATAGTTCTTCACATAGGAGTATAGGTCCAGTAGTAGATCACAGTGATACTTCCAGTCTGCCTGGCCAATAAAGGGGAATGTTTTGTAATTACACACAGAAGACAACTGTTCCAGAATCTTCTCTCCTGTTTCTTTTTCCCGTTCTGCTGCTTCACAGAAGAGCTTCCCCAGGAATTTGGTTTGTCCTGATGGACCGTGAACACTGCAACAGATCAAATGAAACCAACATGAAATGCTGATCTCTGATCATAAACAGAACCAAAAAATGATGGACACTGGACAATGTATCCATCAGATTTGATGTGGAAAAAGTCAATGGAAAATGAAAGAATCAGAAAATGTACATTACTAATACTTCTTAACCCATTAAAACCGGGAAAGCCATGTCATTTTAGATGTTTGCGGTGGCTATTCAAAAATAGCAGATCTACAAGCTCACAGTGCGTCACTTTGTGCCGCGCTGCGAGCTTGTACGTCTGCTATTTTTGAACATTATTGTAATATCTTTAAAGTGTGAAAACTACTGATTTAGAAGGCATTTGCAGAATGGGCCTCAGGTCTTAATGGGTTAATGCTTAAACTTTATTTCTCTGTACTTTGTGGTCTAGTGTTAGTGTAACCATTGTCCTGGGAAAAGACCACAACACTGCTGTCCTGATAACAATGGCATAACACAACTTAGCAGTGATTCATGCTTACACCTATAGTATCATATGGAGATAACATATTCTTTGAGTGATTCATGTATTATATGATTGTATTCTTATGATTGTTTGTATCATGCATAATGTTGCCACTGTCTGGCAGAAGACTTGTATCTCCATGGATTTATGTTTGTTTGTTCATAAATGAATGTCGTATTTTACAGTTCAGCGCAGTGTCATGAAAAAGTAGCAAACAAAATAGTCGATCCACAAGCTCACAACACATAATGGTGTGTTGTGAGATTGTATTTCAGCCATTTTCTTTTTTTTTAAATTTTCGTTTTTTTCTAATTGATGATAATTGTCACCTAATATTGAAATTCCCCAAAAAGTGAAGCCAGGTTGAAAGTGGTTAAGTGTGTCTGTGAGTTTTATAAATATTGAACCAATGAAAAGTATTAACAAGAGCTTGTAAATAAATAACTATATTGGATCCATTGGAACACAGGTTCTTTTTTCCATTTCCTGAAAAGTAACGGTTTTGGACATACAAGGTTTCCACCTACTGTAACAGTGATGACAAAGCATACTTTCTCTTGTTCTCTCTGCTTTTTGCTTCTGTCATGGATATAGTGCACAGCTCTTTGTATTAACCACGTTCAACCTACCTTCCCTATATTTTGGGCATGTCAATATAGGTGAACATTTTCCCAAAACACATAATGAAATAAATAAAATTAAAAAAGTAAAAACTAGAAAATGTGCTCCTCGGAGCACAAGTCTCCGCCAGCAGACCCACATTGGTGAGGAATTTATTCCAAGATTGGAACTTTTTCTGCTAATATCTCCTGACTAAATGTTAGCTTGGCTGATGGCACTGATGTCACTTCGAAAAATGCAATGCAATGTTTCGAAGTGATTCACCTATTTATAGGTATGTATTTCGTCATGCGTCTCGCTAGCCAATCAAAGCACACCCTTTCAACATATTGTCACGTGTCACGTGAAGCTTGACCAATGTTAGCTTGGTGGAACCAAAGGAAATCAAACGAAAACATACTCTCCACCATGCCTTAGGCCTGGCGGAGACAATAAATAGTGAAAACAGCCAATCTACCAGCTCATAACATTATGTGACACATGACATGGTAATAAGACAAAGTATGATATGGGGCTCATGTGGTTAACCCATTAAGACCTGAAGCCGATTCTACAAATGTCTTCTAAATCCCAACAGTATTCTGAAAAAACATGTTTCTATATCAGTGCTTCTCAAACTTTTTCATGTCAAGGACCCCCAAAATGATATGTACTTGGCTGCCGACCCCATCTCAAAATATTTGGTTCCAGGGACCACCCAGAAGCAAAAATTTAAGTTACAAATGTTCGCTTTAAAAGAATATACATATTCAAAGATTTGCACACATTTTCAAGATTTTTCAAAAATTGCAGATCTACAAGCTCGTAGCGAGGCACTCGGTGCCGCGCTACGAGCTTGTATATCTGCTTGTATATCTTGTATATCTGCTATATCTGCTCATTTTATTATAACTCTTTATAATACACACACTGCACTGAGATTTGTAATAGAGGGAAACACTAAAATACCTACCGGTAGTATGGAGCCTTGGGGGTCTTCAGTCAACTAACTATGTAGGTTGACTGAGGGGTAGTGGATAAAAGAAAGTAAAAACATTAACCTGAGTTGTGAGATGTAGGGTAGACACTGAATGAAGATCCTCACTTCACTCTCTTCATCTGACCAGCCTGTCAGCTCTACAGGTTTCTTCTCTGGTTGGAGTTTCAGCAGCTCTAGGAGGAGGGAGACCTTTCTCTCTGAGAGGTCTATGGACCAGATTGCAGGAGCTGACTGGTAAACTGGTTTTAATGCTGGAAGAACACTTCTGCCTGTTTGAGTCTCATAGTTCTTCACATAGGAGTATAGGTCCAGTAGTAGATCACTTTGATACTTCCTGTATTGCCAGTGGTCAGACCAGTCAATAATGGGGAATGTTTTGTAATTACACACAGAAGACAACTGTTCCAGAATCTTCTCTCCTGTTTCTTCTTCCCGTTCTGTTGCTTCACAGAAGAGCTTCCCCAGCAACTTGGTTTGTCCTGATGTTTTTAACCATGGACCTTGAACACTGCAACAGATCAAATGAAACCAACATGAAATGCTGATCTCTGATCATAAACAGAACCAAAAAATTATGGACACTGGACAATGTATCCATCAGATTTGATGTGGAAAAAGTAAATGGAAAATGAAGGAATCAGAAAATGTACATTACTAATACTTCTTAACCCATTAAAACCGGGGAAGCCATGTCATTTTAGATTTTTGCGGTGGCTATTCAAAAATAGCAGATCTACAAGTTCACAGCGTGTCAATTTGTGCCACACTGCTAGCTTGTACGTCTGCTATTTTTGAACATTATTGTAATATCTTTAAAGTGTGAGAACTACTGATTTAGAAGGCATTTGTAGAATGGGCCTCAGGTCTTAATTGGTTAATGCTTAAACTTTATTTCTCTGTACTTTGTGGTCTAGTGTTAGTGTAACCATTGTCCTGGGAAAAGACCACAACACTGCTGTCCTGATAAAAATGACATAACACAACTCAGCAGTGATTCATGCTTACACCTATAGTATCATATGGAGATAACATATTATTTGAGTGTTTCATGTATTATCTGATTGTATTCTTATGATTGTTTGTATCATGCATAGAATGTTGCCACTGTCTGGCAGAAGACTTGTATCTCCATGCATCTTTTTTTGTTTGTTCATAAATGAATGCCGTATTTTACAGTTCAGCGTAGTGTCATGAAAAAGTATCAAACAAAATAGCCGATCCACAAGCTCACAACACATAATGGTGTGTTGTGAGATTGTAGATCTGCCATTTTCCTTTTTCTAATTGATGATAATTGTCACCTAATATTGAAATGTCAAAAAAAGTGAAGCCAGGTTGAAAGTGGTTAAGTGTGTCTGTGAGTTTTATAAATATTGAACCAATGAAAAGTATTAACAAGAGCTTGTGAATAAATAATAACTACTGTACATTGGATCCATTGGAACACGGGTTCTTTTTTCCATTTCCTGAAAAGTAACGGTTTTGGACATACAAGGTTTCCACCCACTGTAACAGCGATGACAAAGCATACTTTCTCTTGTTCTCTCTGCTTTTTGCTTCTTTCATGGATATGCTGCACAGCTCTTTGTATTAACCACATTCAACCGAGCTTCCCTATATTTTGGGCATGTCAATATAGGTGAACATTTTCCCAAAACACATAATGAAATAAATAAAATTAAAAAAGTTAAAATAAATAGTGAAAACAGCCAATCTACCAGCTCATAACATTATGTGACACATGACATGGTAATAAGACAAAGTATGATATGGGGCTCATGTGGTTAACCCATTAAGACCTGAAGCCGATTCTACAAATGTCTTCTAAATCCCAACAGTATTCTGAAAAAACGTGTTTCTATATCAGTGGTTCTCAAACCTTTTCATGTCAAGGACCCCCAAAATAATATGTATTTGGCTGCCGACCCCCATCTCAAAATATTTGGTTCCAGGGACCACCCAGAAGCAAAAATTTAAGTTACAAATGTTTGCTTTAAAAGAATATACATATTCAAAGATTTGCACACATTTTCAAGATTTTTCAAAAATAGTACGAGCTTGTATATCTGCTATTTTTTAATATCCAAAGTGTAAAATAATGCTTTTTAGCTCAAATAAAAACATTTTACAGATAAGTTCCAGGACTTAATGGGTTAAGACATTAATCTCTTTCTCTCATTTTATTATAACTCTTTATAATACACACACTGCACTGAGATTTGGAATAGAGGGAAACACTAAAAGACCTAGTATGGAGCCTTAGGGGTCTTCAGTCAACTAACTATGTAGGTTGACTGAGGGGTAGTGGATAAAAGAAAGTAAACACATTAACCTGAGTTGTGAGATGTAGGGTAGACACTGAAAGAAGATCCTCACTTCACACTCTTCATCTGACCAGCCTCTCAGCTCTACTGGTTTCTTCTCTGGTTGGAGTTTCAGCAGCTCTAGGAGGAGGGAGACCTTTCTCTCTGAGAGGTCTATGGACCAGACTGTAGGAGCTGACTGGTAAACTGGTTTTAATGCTGGAAGAACACTTCTGCCTGTTTGAGTCTCATAGTTCTTCACATAGGAGTATAGGTCCAGTAGTAGATCACAGTGATACTTCCAGTCTGCCTGGCCAATAAAGGGGAATGTTTTGTAATTACACACAGAAGACAACTGTTCCAGAATCTTCTCTCCTGTTTCTTCTTCCCGTTCTGCTGCTTCACAGAAGAGCTTCCCCAGGAACTTGGTTTGTCCTCCTGATGGATCTTGAACACTGCAACAGATCAAATGAAACCAACATGAAATGCTGATCTCTGATCATAAACAGAACCAAACAAGAAATGACTAAAGTCATAATATAGCCGCCAGCGGCAGGCTTTTTTTGCCCCAATCTGCAGCACAAAATGTAAAAGTGGTCTTTAAAATGAAATCTCAGCCATTCCAATGCAACCAAAATAACTCAACAGAGAGGTTCATCGGTTGGCTACCAATATAAAGGATGTGTGTGTGTGTGTGTGTGTGTGTGTGTGTGTGTGTGTGTGTGTGTGTGTGTGTGTGTGTGTGTGTGTGTGTGTGTGTGTGTGTGTGTGTGTGTGTGTGCGTGTGTGTCGCAATGTACTTGTGTGAAAGTACAATAGTATTGGTATCAAAATGTACGTAAAGTTCCAAAAGTGAAAGTACTAAAATGTTTGAAAATAGCAGATCTACAAGTAGGTATTATACTTGTAGGTGTGAAATAGGGCTAAAGTGTTAAATGTATGTTTTATAATGTAATGCACAATATTTGCCTCTGAGATGTAGTTGAGTAGAAGTAAATTAAATTTGTATCAGCAACAAAAATAGTTAGCCTAGCCTACTTATGCTTAGGCTATGAAAGTTAAGTGCAACCCTAATCCTAAGTGAAACCACCTTTCAGGGTGAAAATGGCGCAGCCTCGCTTCTCCATCTAAACGTGCAATACAGGGGAATCCGCAAAAGTGTGATGTTATGTGTCACGTAGGCTGACTAGGCTCTCTTGCATGAGTGAAATAAGCAGTCAGTTCTATGAAAACAAAGCCAAAAGAAGCGACTAGGCTACATGAGCAGTAGCACAGACTAGTACATGGGCTATTTGAAAATAGCATATCTACATGTGCGCAAAGTGTTGCATTCACAACGCTTTTTGAGCTTGTAGATCGGCTATTTTCAAAAAGATCTTGAAAAGAAAAAGTTAAAGAATATTTGGAATATATATATATACATATATATATATATATGTATAGATATGTATATATATATATATATATATATATATATATATATATATACACACACACACATACATACGAGCAGTAGCACAGACTAGTACATTGGCTATTTGAAAATAGCAGATCTACATGCTCGCAAAGTGTTGCATGCACGACGCTTTTTGAGCTTGTAGATCGGGGCTATTTGCAAAAAGATCTTGAAGAGAAAAAGTTAAATAATATTTGGAATATGTATTTATATGTATATATATATATATATATATATATATATATATATATTCTGTCAGTCATTGTACGTATATTGTAATGAATTGATTACTGCAACAAAGTAAGGATACAGCACTATTGTTACAACTTGTGCAACTTATTTCAACTTAACCACAACAACAATATCATTATGTGCATGCAAATATGCACTGAAGGGCAGAGCAGATCACTCACTCCAGACCGTTCTTTGCGATCCGGGGCGACCGTGTTTAGGGGCGAGGCAGAACGGCACTGGTCGCTCACCCCAGACCGTTGCGATCAGGGGCGACCGTGTTTAGGGGCGAGAGATAGTGAGTTTTGGCTCGTTGAGTTTTTCGGAGCCTCAACACGTATGTTCGTCTGTTAAGAGGTGTAAAGTAACTAGGTACATTTACTCCAGTAAAGTACAATGATTGTGAGCTTGTAGATCGGCTGTTTTCAGAGTATTTCAGACAGTATGCGCGTGTGTGAGTACTCTGTGAGACGGTGATTGAAACACACGTTTCCTTTGTGCTCATCTTGCGCTAATGCACGCAACTGTTGCGCCAGGTTGTATTGTTGTTGTTTCGCATAAAAGCGTGCATCTGTTGCCAGTGGGGTGCTCCTTCCATTCCGACATCTCACCACTCCGACTAGTGGCTTCCGCGTGCGGTTAGGGTTAGGTATAGGGTTAGTCAACGTCGGAAAGGCGACATGTCGGAAAGGAGAAATGCACCCGTTGTCAGTCAACAACACAGCCAGGCTCTCCCCAACTCCTTTCGCGTCTCTACTCTCTACTGGTTTGGGTGCCTCGGAGGCGAAAGGAAAACTCGCGTGCTCAAACATGTTCATGGACCCCCAGATTAATATGTATTTGTCAACAGCCCCCCCCCCCCATCTGTTTTGAGCCAGGGAACCCCCTTCCCTGCGGGGACGGGCGATGTGAAGTCGTCGAAAAATAAATGTTCTAAGTAACTAAGTACATTTACTCAAGTACTGTATAAGCGTGCATCCGTTGTTTGGCCGCTATTAGACCTTTGCAGTCAGAGGTAAGGGGGGGTGGGAGGACAACTGCCCGGCGTGCCTGCGCCGCGGTGCTGCGAGGGGAGGCGGGTGCTGTAAACGACGGCCGTCCATTGGCTAGGACGGCCGTCCATTGGCTTTAAAGTAGTGTCTCCCCATTGGCTGTGAAGTAGTGAAGGACAGCCAGGACAGCCAATAGCAAAAAAAAGTGTTGAATACATGTCGGAAATCTGTCGGGTCAGAGTCAGAGTGAATACAGAGCCGCGCTTTCAGCTGGCGGCTAAAAATGATGGACACTGGACAATGTATCCATCAGATTTGATGTGGAAAAAGTCAATGGAAAATGAAGGAATCAGAAAATGTACATTACTAATACTTCTTAACCCATTAAAACCGGGAAAGCCATGTCATTTTAGATTTTTGCGGTGGCTATTCAAAAATAGCAGATCTACAAGCTCACAGCGCGTCACTTTGTGCCACGCTGCAAGCTTGTACGTCTGCTAGTTTTGAACATTATTGTAATATCTTTAAAGTGTGAGAACTACTGATTTAGAAGGCATTTGTAGAATGGGCCTCAGGTCTTAATGGGTTAATGCTTAAACTTTATTTCTCTGTACTTTGTGGTCTAGTGTTAGTGTAACCATTGTCCTGGGAAAAGACCACAACACTGCTGTCCTGATAACAATGGCATAACACAACTCAGCAGTGATTCATGCTTACACCTATAGTATCATATGGAGATAACATATTCTTTGAGTGATTCATGTATTATATGATTGTATTCTTATGATTGTTTGTATCATGCATAATGTTGCCACTGTCTGGCAGAAGACTTGTATCTCCATGGATTTATGTTTGTTTGTTCATAAATGAATGTCGTATTTTACAGTTCAGCACAGTGTCATGAAAAAGTAGCAAACAAAATAGTCAATCCACAAGCTCACAACACATAATGGTGTGTTGTGAGATTGTAGATCAGCCATTTTCTTTTTTTTTTAATTTTCGTTTTTTTCTAATTGATGATAATTGTCACCTAATATTGAAATTCCCCAAAAAGTGAAGCCAGGTTGAAAGTGGTTAAGTGTGTCTGTGAGTTTTATAAATATTGAACCAATGAAAAGTATTAACAAGAGCTTGTAAATAAATAACTATATTGGATCCATTGGAACACAGGTTCTTTTTTCCATTTCCTGAAAAGTAACGGTTTTGGACATACAAGGTTTCCACCTACTGTAACAGTGATGACAAAGCATACTTTCTCTTGTTCTCTCTGCTTTTTGCTTCTGTCATGGATATAGTGCACAGCTCTTTGTATTAACCACGTTCAACCTACCTTCCCTATATTTTGGGCATGTCAATATAGGTGAACATTTTCCCAAAACACATAATGAAATAAATAAAATTAAAAAAGTAAAAACTAGAAAATGTGCTCCTCGGAGCACAAGTCTCCGCCAGCAGACCCACATTGGTGAGGAATTTATTCCAAGATTGGAACTTTTTCTGCTAATATCTCCTGACTAAATGTTAGCTTGGCTGATGGCACTGATGTCACTTCGAAAAATGCAATGCAATGTTTCGAAGTGATTCACCTATTTATAGGTATGTATTTCGTCATGCGTCTCGCTAGCCAATCAAAGCACACCCTTTCAACATATTGTCACGTGTCACGTGAAGCTTGACCAATGTTAGCTTGGTGGAACCAAAGGAAATCAAACGAAAACATACTCTCCACCATGCCTTAGGCCTGGCGGAGACAATAAATAGTGAAAACAGCCAATCTACCAGCTCATAACATTATGTGACACATGACATGGTAATAAGACAAAGTATGATATGGGGCTCATGTGGTTAACCCATTAAGACCTGAAGCCGATTCTACAAATGTCTTCTAAATCCCAACAGTATTCTGAAAAAACATGTTTCTATATCAGTGCTTCTCAAACTTTTTCATGTCAAGGACCCCCAAAATGATATGTACTTGGCTGCCGACCCCCATCTCAAAATATTTGGTTCCAGGGACCACCCAGAAGCAAAAATTTAAGTTAATAATGTTCGCTTTAAAAGAATATACATATTCAAAGATTTGCACACATTTTCAAGATTTTTCAAAAATAGCAGATCTACAAGCTCGTAGCGCGGCACTCGGTGCCGCGCTACGAGCTTGTATATCTGCTTGTATATCTTGTATATCTGCTATATCTGCTCATTTTATTATAACTCTTTATAATACACACACTGCACTGAGATTTGTAATAGAGGGAAACACTAAAATACCTACCGGTAGTATGGAGCCTTGGGGGTCTTCAGTCAACTAACTATGTAGGTTGACTGAGGGGTAGTGGATAAAAGAAAGTAAAAACATTAACCTGAGTTGTGAGATGTAGGGTAGACACTGAAGGAAGATCCTCACTTCACTCTCTTCATCTGACCAGACTATCAGCTCTACTGGTTTCTTCTCTGGTTGGAGTTTCAGCAGGTCTAGGAGGAGGGAGACCTTTCTCTCTGAAAAGTCTATGGCCCAGGCTGTAGGAGCTGACTGGAAAACTGGTTTTAATGCTGGAAGAACACTTCTGCCTGTTTGAGTCTCATAGTTCTTCACATAGGAGCATAGGTCCAGTAGTAGATCACATTGATCCTTCCTGTATTCCAAATCATCAGTCTCGTCATTGAAGGGGAATGTTTCGTAATTACACACGGAAGACAACTGTTCCAGAATCTTCTCTCCTGTTTCTTCTTCCCGTTCTGCTGCTTCACAGAAGAGCTTCCCCAGGAACTTGGTTTGTCCTGATGGATCTTCAACACTGCAACAGATCAAATGAAACCAACATGAAATGCTGATCTCTGATCAGAAACAGAACCAAAAAATGATGGACACTGGACAATGTATCCATCAGATTTGATGTGGAAAAAGTTTATGGAAAATGAAGGAATCAGAAAATTTACATTACTAATACTTCTTAACCCATTAAAACCGGGAAAGCCATGTCATTTTAGATTTTTGCGGTGGCTATTCAAAAAATAGCAGATCTACAAGCTCACAGCGCGTCACTTTGTGCGGCGCGGCTAGCTTGTACGTCTGCTATTTTTGAACATTATTGTAATATCTTTAAAGTGTGAGAACTACTGATTTAGAAGGCATTTGTAGAATGGGTCTCAGGTCTTAATGGGTTAATGCTTAAACTTTATTTCTCTGTACTTTGTGGTCTAGTGTTAGTGTAACCATTGTGAAAAGACCACAACACTGCTGTCCTGATAAAAATGGCATAACACAACTCAGCAGTGATTCATGCTTACACCTATAGTATCATATGGAGATAACATATTCTTTGAGTGATTCATGTATTATCTGATTGTATTCTTATGATCGTTTGTATCATTTATAGCATGTTGCCTGTCGGGCAGAAGCCTTGTATATCCATGCATGTTTTAGTTTGTTCATAAATTAATGCCGTATTTTACAGTTCAGCGTAGTGTCATGAAAAGTAGCAAACAAATAGCCGATCCACAAGCTCACAACATATAATGGTGTGTTGTGAGATCGTAGATCTGCCATTTTCTTTTTTTTAATTGATGATAATTGTCACCTAATATTGAGATTCACCAAAAAGTGAAGCCAGGTTGAAAGTGGTTAAGTGTGTCTGTGAGTTTTATAAATATTGAACCAATGAAAGGTATTAACAAGAGCTTGTGAATAAATAATAACTACATTGGATCCATTGGAACACAGGTTCTTTTTTACATTTCCTGAAAAGTAACAGTTTTGGACATACAAGGTTTCTACCTACTGTAACAGTGATGACAGAGCATACTTTCTCTTGTTTTCTCTGCTTTTTGCTTCTTTCATGGATATGCTGCACAGCTCTTTGTATTAACCACATTCAACCTAGCTTCCCTATTTTGGGCATGTAATTATAGGTGAACATTTTCCAAAAACACAATGAAATCAATAAAATTAAAAACGTAAAAATAAATAGTGAAAACAGCCAATCTACCAGCTCATAACATTATGTGACACATGACATGGTAATAAAACAAAGTATGATATAGGGCTCATGTGGTTAAGACATTGAATAATCTCTTTCTCTCATTTTATTATAATTCTTTATAATAGAATACAATATTATATTTATCTCCTTTAAATTCAGTGCACCAAAGCTGACAAATAATCAGGTCATAATTAATTCAAGCACATTAATCGCACGTCATTATCTATAGAAAAGGTAGACAGATTTATATGTAGACAAACATTAAACAATATGAACCTTAGTGTCCCTATTCTAGGGCGAACATTGGGCAGAAATAGCCGATCTTTAAGCTCACACTGCATCGCAGATTTGGTGTAGAGAGAAACACTAAAGGACCTAGTATAGAGCATTGGGGTCCTCAGTCAACTAACTGTGTAGGGTTTAAGTGGATAAAAGAAAGTAAACACATTAACCTGAGTTGTGAGATGTAGGGTAGACACTGAAGGAAGATCCTCACTTCACTCTCTTCATCTGACCAGCCTGTCAGCTTTACTGGTTTCTTCTCTGGTTGGAGTTTCAGCAGCTCTAGGAGGAGGGAGACCTTTCTCTCTGAGAGGTCTATGGACCAGACCTGGTAAACTGTTTGTAAGGCTGGAAGAACTCTCTTGTGTGTTTGTGTCTCATAGTCTTTGAAATGGGAGTACAGGTCTAGAAGGAAGTCCCATTTGTGATGCCAATATTCAGATAGTGAAAACACTTTCTCTATTGTTTTTTTGTTTAACCTCTCGCTGAGAGCTGCTTGCACACACAGATTCTTCAGAAATCTGTGCCCTGTTTGATTCTGAGATGTAAACCTGTAGATTATAAAAAAATATGATCATGATCTCTCAAAGCATTTTTCAAGAGAACATGATTAAAGGTAGGGTAAGTGACATGTTTTGGTTAAAACAAAAAGGGTTTTCTTAAAAGGTTAAAGCATTACATTCCCAATGTAATCATTGATATAGAGTGTTTTTTCAGTAACAGGGGTCTCCCCGTTGATCCAGCTCTTTAATAAACAGAAAACAAATTTCAGGTGGGTTGCTAATTTCAGCGTGTTCCAGTTGCAATTTCTTTCAGCTCATTTCTTTGTGTCATCACTTCCAGTTTCACTTGTTTATCCTGTATCCTGTGTGAGTTCTCTCTCCTGATTGGACAAAATTGGTATCTCAACCTAAAAATGCTTTTTCTGTTTACTTAACCCTTGCATTGTGTTAGAAACCTGCATACACTTTTGGAGTTAGCGGGTCAAAATCTTAAACACTTTTAAGAACACTTTTCAAAATATTATTTTGGGTTAGGGTTTCATCTTTCAATATCTCGTTTACAATTACAAAAATGTTAAAATTCACTCATTACATTTCCTATAATGAAGACAATGGATAATGATGTTATCTTGCTATAATAGACTAGTATTAGAACACACTTAAAAAAAATAAAAAGAAATAAGTACTTGTTTTATTTTTGTAACTTTTAAAATGATAAAAAATATCTAAAATAGTGACATCATTGGTGTTAAGGGTGAAATTGGACCCTTAACGCCACAGATGTAACTTTTTGTATAGAGAATCAGAATGAACTAAAATGGTGGTACTGTAATTAATTTTGTTGCGTTAAAATAGCTGTTTCTGAGGATATCATGAAGCCTTGTTCCAATAAAGAAATGTAAAGTGTACTTTTTACCTGTCTAAACTTGAGAACGGATCAAAAATGACCCTAATACAATGGAAGGGTTAATAGCTGATGAGACAGGGAGACTCCTGTTACTACAACAAAACAAAATAACAAAATACGCTTTAGATTTTTTTTTTGTGAGTTACAGTCAACTTAATATAGGATAACCTTATTCAATATACAACACAATCCCAGTTACCTGAGCTTTGAGATGTAGGGTAGACACTGAAGGAAACTCTCCACTTCACTCTCTTCATCAGACCAGCCTCTTAGCTCAACTGGTTTCTTTCTTTTTTTCTCTGGTTGGAGTTTCAGCAGCTCTAGGAGGAGGGAGACCTTTCTCTCTGAGAGGTCTACGGACCAGATTGCAGGAGGTGACTGGTAAACTGCTTGTAATGCTAGAAGAACACTCTTGTGTGTTTGAGTCTCATAGTCTTTGAAATGGGAGTACAAGTCTAGAAGGAAGTCCCATTGATGATGCCAATATTCAGACAGCGAAAACACTTCCTTTATTGCTTGCCTGTTTAACCTCCCATGGAGAGCTGCTTGCACACACAGATTCATCAGAAATCTGTGCCCTGTTTGATTCTGAGAAGTAAACCTGTAGATTATGAAAAATAAGTGAAATTAATGTTAAAAACATTATTTTAGAACCTAAATGTACTGTTTATGAAAGTAGAAGAGGTAATAATGTGTACCTAAAAAAATACATTTCTATTGTCACTATAGATTTAATTAAGTTTGAACAATAAATCACTTCTTAACAACATGAAACTGTAGCATCCTGATTTTAGTCATGTCATAATTGTAACTAACCATTTAAGCACTGCCATGTATAAGAAATTGTTACCAGAATTAAGTATTGTTTTCCATAAGAAAGGCCCACCAGTGCACCTCCTTGCCAGAAGACGGCGCTATTTGTCTCCCTAAAACACAAGCCTATGGACTTAAAAAATACGTTGATGTGGACATTTGCCTGAGTTTAATATATGCACTTCATTTGTGTCCTTTAATTGTTTTTATTGACCTTATAATGTCTTATTATTCTTGCCTCTACTGACACTTTACTTTGTTTGCTTGAAAGAACTATTTTTTGAGTTATTTTCATGAGTCTGTTACTGTAAGGCCTTTATTTTGATAACGCCCAAAACAGGAAGGAAGCAGTTCACTGCACTGTTTCAGAGAGCGCGTCTTTGCAAAAGGCACAAAAGCAAAGCAAAGTAAAGCAAAGTTTGTTGTTTGCCCAGGGTGTCGGACTAAGTACGAAACTTGTTTCCAGCCGGACCCTGCATGGAAGCCTTGCTCAAGGGCTATTCAGCGGTGATTCATGATTGATGTGATGAATTGGGGAATCGAACTAGGGACCTTCCGGTATTAAGGCCGCCCCTCTAACCACTAGGCCACCGCTGCACGTTAATGAATGAATGAAAACAATAACAAAGAACTTCAGCGTTCATACCGAAACGTTTTATTTTTGTTTTAAGCACCTGGCTGAGGGCATAAGGTATGTTTGTTACATGCTGCATTGTGTTGTTTACATTTGATATTAACGTTGTATTCTTTGCATATTTTCACCAAGTTATTAGTCACTGTGAGTGTCGTTCTGCCGATCTGTTCTTGGACCCTTTGGGAGGCCTCAGTGGCGTGAATAAATAATTAAATAATTACCGTGGATTTAGATCGGTAATCCACAATTACAATGCATAATTCATGGAGTAAAACGTACATTTCATGTTTGCTAAAATACTTAATACAAGTACAGTACAGTAACAGTTTCTGTATTGTTGGTTAAAAAGATGACACTTTATTGTGATAGCTTTAATAATCTTTGCTATTTCTCATGTTTGCACTCTAAAGGAGATTGTCATTTTGTGTTAAAAACAATTTATGCTGAGGATTTGCATCTCACAGGCTCTTTGTCAATTGATGTTGTTTATTATTTGCCTTTGTTACAGTATGGTTTTGTTGGATATGTTTGTAGCAGCCATATTGTGATGTATGTTTTGTTTTCTGTTGTTTTCCCACCTACACAGTTCTTACGGTGTTCTTGGAATAAACTTTCAATATCATCAGTTTGAGAATTCATCCTTGATCAGCCGGGGTTTGCTTACAGTAAGAACTTGACCCTTCCTGTCTAATGACAGCAACAAGAGCGTCATCCCACGATGTCTGATGACAGTAGAGTTTCACCTCATCGATCCCACAACGTCTCTGAAGACTGTGGTTCTCCTCTAAACAAAATGGAAACATCTGAAAACCCAGACCAACTGATGGAGCCCCCTCATAATGAGGTAACGGAAGAGGAGGAGCTTCACCACGCTGGTCACCAAGGGAATCCAGCGGAGAAAATGCTTGCATCCATGGAAAAGGATACCCCTCATGAGGATGAAGCGGAAGAGGAAAGGCTTCGCCGCTCTGAACGCCGACGAATTCCCACAGAGAAGATGTCTGCATTTATGAAAGAGGAGGCTCAGAAAAAGGAGAAAAGAATTATCCAGTTATTCGAACAATGGAAGATGCAGGTTTGCAAAGCAAGAAAACAGCTAAAAACAGACATTCCTGCAAGTGAACTTACAGCTCTTGTTGACACACTTATAAAGGCAAGGGATGATGTCACAAGCATCTACCTAGAAATACGAGATCACATCATTCCATCAAATGAGACAAGAGGCCAGATTGATGTCTGCGATGCAGCTACAAATGACATTGTGAAGATCATAAACGAGAGGATAAAATGCATCAATGAAGACTTTGACAGTCAAAATGTGAAACAATGCCTTCGTAAGCTACTTGAGCCAGACTATGCTCATTCTGTATATGGATACACAGCCTCATCAGCGACACACCAGTCCAGCAGAGCTTCAAGCAGACGGTCTTCAAGGTCCAGTACAAATACAAGTAGGTCTTCAAGCACTATTGCAGCTAAGCGGGCAGACGCATTAGCTGAATTAGCAGGCATGGAAGCCGAGTATGAAATGTCCGAAAGTATAGCACAACAGAAGCGGGAGCTGAAAAGACTAGAGGAACAAAAGGACATAAGAGTAGCAAGAGCAAGACTACAAGCCTACACTCAAGAAATGGAACAAGAGGCCACTATTCGCCCTACCAACGCCCAAGAACAGCAGCAGACAAGCATAACTGCACAACATGTGTCTCCATCCCCCATTCAACATGTCATGACAGCGTCACATGTGTCTCCATCCCCCATTCAACATGTCATGACAGCGTCACATGTGTCTCCATCCCCCATTCAACATGTCATGACAGCGTCACAGGTGTCTCCATCACCCATTCAGCATGTTACGACAGCATCACATGTGTCTCCATCCCCCATTCAACATGTTACGACAGCATCACATGTGTCTCCATTCCCCATTCAACATGTTACGACAGCACCACATGTGTCTCATTTCCCTATTCAACATGTCATGACAGCTTCACTTGTGTCTCCAGCCCCCATTCAACGTGTCATGACAGCATCGCATGCAACTTCATCTCCCATTCAACAGCCTGCTAACCTAATGGCAGCAACACAGCAACCTCTGTTTCCATCCTCCTCCATTCGACAGCCTACTGATGTCATGTCAGCCTCTCCACCTTCAAATACAGATATATCCTTCCTTGCTCAAGCCTTCCAAGATAGCATTGCCCTGAACAGGCTCCCAATACCTGAACCATCTGTATTCAATGGTGACCCAATTCATTTCATTGAGTGGAAGGCCTCATTTGTATCACTCATTGACAGAAAGACTATATCTTCAGCTGATAAGTTGCACTATTTGAAAAGGTATGTTGGCGGTCCAGCTCGAAAGACTCTAGACGGCATCTTCTTTAGAAGCGATGATGAAGCTTATAAGGATGCATGGAACAAGCTGAATAAACGTTATGGTCAACCATTTATCATACAGAGGGCATTCAGAGAAAGGCTTGCACAATGGCCAAAGATACAACCAAAGGATGCTGAAAGTTTAAGAGGCTTCTCTGATTTCTTGAATGCATGTCAGGAAGCTATGCCTCATGTGGAAGGCCTTGAAATATTGAACGACTGTGAGGAAAACCAGAAACTTGTGCATAAGTTACCTGACTGGGCAGCAGCTCGGTGGAACCGTCAAGTAACACAGGCCTTGAACGAAACTCAAAAATTCCCAACTTTTCAACACTTTGCAGGCTTCATGTCAATGGAAGCAGAGATTGCCTGCAACCCGATCACCTCCTTCAGTGCTCTTCGTGCTTCAGAGCCCACATTGGAGAAACGGAATCCTAAAGAGAATAGTACGGGAAAGGCCAACGTTCTTCAAACACAAGCATCTGCAGAGAACAATGAGCGAGAGTCGACTAAAGTAAGTGCTAAACCATGCCTGTTTTGTCAAGACACTAATCACATGATTCACGACTGCACTGAATTTGTCACAAGGTCATTGGACGAGAGACGACAGTACGTCAAGGAAAATAAGCTCTGTTATGGTTGCATGAAACCAGGCCACATTTCAAAAGACTGCCGTCACCGACACTCCTGTAACACCTGCAAAGGCAAACATCCTACATACCTGCATGATGACAACTATAAGAAAACTAACCTTGCGCCAATCTCAAGCCAAGGTAACACCAACGAGACAAAGGCTACTGCTATGTCCCTCAATGTCGAGCATGAAAAGTCGTCATCAAATACGTCCATGATCGTGCCGGTGTGGGTATCATCACAGAGTAATCCAGGCTCTGAGAAACTTGTTTATGCATTACTTGACACTCAGAGTGATACGGTCTTTATCGACCAAGATGTGAGCAACAATCTTCAAGCCGACTCATGTCCTGTCAGACTGAAGCTGACTACCATGCTTGGTAAGGACGTTGTCATAAAGAGTGAAAGGGTCTCAGGACTCAGAGTAAGAGGCTACAACTCCAACGTTGTCATCAATCTTCCCCCTGCCTATACTAAGGACTGCATCCCAGTAAACCGCACTCACATTCCTAACCGTCAGACGGCTAGACACTGGAAGCATCTGTCTACAATCGTGGATGAAATTCCACCTCTGCAGGATTGTGAGGTTGGCCTCCTGATAGGCTACAGCTGTCCAAGGGCACTAGCACCAAAACAAGTGATTCTCGGGGGAGAAGATGAACCCTATGCTGTTCACACAGACCTAGGATGGAGCGTTGTGGGTTGCTTAGCACCGAGCCATGAATCACCAAGTGTCAAAACCATTTGTCACCGGGTCAACATTAAGGAGCTCCCCCCTGTAACTCCAGCTGATGTCATTCAGGTATTGGAGTCTGACTTCAAAGACTCTGGCGAAGATAGAAAAACGGTGTCCCAGGATGACATCGTCTTCTTGAACAAACTACAAGGAGGCATAAGGAAGAACAACCATGGGCATTATGAGATGCCTCTTCCCTTCAAAGAGAGACCTCACCTGCCTGACAATAAGCATCTTGCTATTGTAAGGCTCAGTCACAAAGAAATGAAGCTGCCAACAGATGAAACTCCAGACTTGACGATCGGAGATCCAGAAGTAAGAAGTGTTCTGATACTCAGCACAAAAGCTACAGAACAATTTAGTCTTGTTGATCGATTGTCAAAATTATCTTCCTGGTCACGGGCTACTAGAGCTGTCGCACGCATTTTGCGACGCATCAAAGGGAACAAATCGAACCATCTCTCCACTGTAACAGAACGAGAAGAAGCAGAACATTATATAATCAAAGACCTGCAGAAGAATGTCTACCCAGAAGAGTTGAAACTGCTAAATAAAGACAGTCCCCTACCATCTCACGACCCTTTGTACTCTCTTGATGCCTGCCTTGACAGAGAGGGTGTCCTCTGGGTGGGAGGGAGACTGTGTCACTCCTCTCTCCCCAACTTCATCAAGCACCCGGCAATCATCCCCAAAGATCACCACATTACGAATCTGTTGATTGCTCATTACCACGAAAAAATTAAACATCAAGGAAATGGTCTCACCATCAATGAAATCAGGTCCAACGGCTACTGGATTCCAGGAATCAACCGGGCAGTAGCATCCTTCATTCATCAATGCATCACCTGTAGACGGCACCGGAGGCCACTGGAAGAGCAAAGGATGGCTGATCTTCCCCCTGAACGTGTGGAACCCTCACCTCCCTTTACCTTCTGCGGTATGGACTGCTTTGGCCCATTCTTCACAACGCAAGGAAGAAAGGAGCACAAGAGGTACGGTCTTCTCTTCACTTGCCTCAGCTCCCGTGCCCTAATAAATGGCCTTCGATGTTTCATTGCCATACGTGGCGCCGTACGTCAGATCAAATGTGACCAAGGAAGCAACGTTGTCGGAGCCAAAAACGAGCTCAAAGCAGCTCTTAAGGAAGTTGATGATGACCGGCTAGCTACATTCCTTGCTGACAAGCGATGTGACTTTAGCATGAACGCACCTTATTCAAGTCACGTTGGAGGAGTGTGGGAGAGACAGATTAGGACAGTGAGAAGCATTTTAAGGTCCACGCTTGACCTTTCCTCTGCAAGACTAAACGATGCTTCACTGCGGACTTTCTTCTACGAAGCTATGGTAATTGTCAATAGTCGTCCACTGACTGTTGACAACCTCAGTGATCCTCATAGTCTCGAGCCTCTCACCCCTAATCATCTCTTAACCATGAAGTCTGTCAATGCCTTGCCTCCCCCAGGTGAATTTGTCAGAGAAGACATATATGGCAAGAAAAGGTGGCGACTTGTACAATACCTGGTAGAACAGTTTTGGAGTCGATGGCGAAAGGAATACCTTGCCAACATCTCTCTCAGACAACGTTAGCACACACATAGAAGAAATCTGCAAGTTGGAGATATTGTAATGATGAAAGGAGAAGATGTGCACAGGAACGAGTGGAGACTGGGTAGAGTTTCAGAAGCCACTACTGACCAAGATGGAGTCGTGAGGAAAGTTAAGATCTGTCTTGGAGACAAGAATCTTGGCAAGAAAGGGGAACGTCTTCACAAGTTTTCCAAAGTTGAGCGACCAGTCCAAAAGCTAGTCCTGCTGCTAGAGACCAATTGAATGCCCGGTTGCTGCAAAGTATATCCTTTCATTCTTTGTTTGTTTCATGCATGAGCGTATGTGTGATTTATGGCCTATTTCTTGCTTAAATGTTATTTCCAGTGAGAAATCCTTTGTTTTTTTTGCATTACTTAGAGTTCTGCAATTAACTCTTGATTTGGTGGGAGTGTAACTAACCATTTAAGCACTGCCATGTATAAGAAATTGTTACCAGAATGAAGTATTGTTTTCCATAAGAAAGGCCCACCAGTGCACCTCCTCGCCAGAAGACGGCGCTATTTGTCTCCCTAAAACACAAGCCTATGGACTTAAAAAATACGTTGATGTGGACATTTGCCTGAGTTTAATATATGCACTTCATTTGTGTCCTTTAATTGTTTTTATTGACCTTATAATGTCTTATTATTCTTGCCTCTACTGACACTTTACTTTGTTTGCTTGAAAGAACTATTTTTTGAGTTATTTTCATGAGTCTGTTACTGTAAGGCCTTTATTTTGATAACGCCCAAAACAGGAAGGAAGCAGTTCACTGCACTGTTTCAGAGAGCGCGTCTTTGCAAAAGGCACGTTAATGAATGAATGAAAACAATAACAAAGAACTTCAGCGTTCATACCGAAACGTTTTATTTTTGTTTTAAGCACCTGGCTGAGGGCATAAGGTATGTTTGTTACATGCTGCATTGTGTTGTTTACATTTGATATTAACGTTGTATTCTTTGCATATTTTCACCAAGTTATTAGTCACTGTGAGTGTCGTTCTGCCGATCTGTTCTTGGACCCTTTGGGAGGCCTCAGTGGCGTGAATAAATAATTAAATAATTACCGTGGATTTAGATCGGTAATCCACAATTACAATGCATAATTCATGGAGTAAAACGTACATTTCATGTTTGCTAAAATACTTAATACAAGTACAGTACAGTAACAGTTTCTGTATTGTTGGTTAAAAAGATGACACTTTATTGTGATAGCTTTAATAATCTTTGCTATTTCTCATGTTTGCACTCTAAAGGAGATTGTCATTTTGTGTTAAAAACAATTTATGCTGAGGATTTGCATCTCACAGGCTCTTTGTCAATTGATGTTGTTTATTATTTGCCTTTGTTACAGTATGGTTTTGTTGGATATGTTTGTAGCAGCCATATTGTGATGTATGTTTTGTTTTCTGTTGTTTTCCCACCTACACAGTTCTTACGGTGTTCTTGGAATAAACTTTCAATATCATCAGTTTGAGAATTCATCCTTGATCAGCCGGGGTTTGCTTACAATAATAGGCGAACATTGAGCTAAAATAGGCGACTATTCTGCAAAAATAGCCAATCTACTAGCTCACAGCGTTTTGCAACATGATGTGTTGTGAGGTTGTACTGTAGATCAGCTAATTTCAGCAAAGAGATTTGGTGTATAAGGAAAAAAGGAGTATAGACCACTGGGGTACCCCTTTTGACAACATATAATATACTGTAGTGTTTAAGTTGTTAATAAGAAGGCCAATATCTTTACAGTGAAAACTATTAATGCTCTTTTACTGAAAGGTTTAAATCCTCTCAATGAGCTGGTAAATCTTTCTTTCTTTCTTTCTTTCTTTCTTTCTTAGCCAGTCTGTAAATATCTGTAACTAATATACTTAATTTAACTCACACTTAAATTACAATTCTTACCATGTTCATACAACTTTAAATAGGGTAAACATATTCAATATACAACATAATTCCAGTTACCTGAGCTTTGAGATGTAGGGTAGACACTGAAGGAAGATCCTCACTTCACTCTCTTCATCTGACCAGCCTCTCAGCTCTACTGGTTTCTTCTCTGATTGGAGTTTCAGCAGCTCTAGGAGGAGGGAGACCTTTCTCTCTGAGAGGTCTATGGACCAGTCTTCAGGAGCTGACTGGTAAAGTGGTTGTAATGTTGGAAGAACACTCTTGTGTGTTTGAGTCTCATAGTCTTTGAAATGAGAGTACAGGTCTAGAAGGAAGTCCCATTTGTGATGCCAATATTCAGACAGTGAAAACACTTCCTCTATTGTTTGTGTGTTTAACCTCTCATGGAGAGCTGCTTGCACACAAAGATTCATCAGAAATCTCTGTCCCGTTTGATTCTGAGAAGCAAATCTGTAGATTATGAAAAATAAGCAGAATCAACTCAATTAAAAACTTGATTCATAAACCTACACAATTTAAGAGAAAAAGGTAATGTGTAGCTCAACATACTACAATTAAAATGTATACATTTGAGAATCAGAGAATCAGAATTCTAAATGACTCTTTTATACGTCAAGATACATAATTGTGATTATAGTATTAGACTAGATTAGTATTGAATGACTGAATTCTAAGATCATACATCACATATATGAACATTCATGTTAATTTCCTCTAACCTAAAAGAATCCCTGTCCTCAAAATACAAGTAACCATAGTTTAACTCTTTGAACACCTTGATAGCAGAATCCTCTGAACCCCGCCCCCACCTCTCCTTTCTCTGTAAATATACCTATGATTCTACTGAGTTTTATTCCTATATGTTTTGTATTGTATTTGTATTGTACGTATTATATGTATCATTGATTTATTAAGAACAATGGACCAGAATGGAAACTAGCACAACCTTTTACTGTACTACCTGTACTGTTAATAATCATGTTAATACAATATTCAATCAATCAAATTATTACAATACATCTTTGTGGGAACTACTTCTTGAAATATAGTGTTATTATTGAAGTTTAAATGTAATGAGGTAAACTGATTCTATACACAACATATTCCCAGTTACCTGAGCTTTGAAATGTAGGGTAGACACTGAAGGAAAGTCTTCACTTCACTCTCTTCATCTGACCAGCCTCTCAACTCAACTAGTTTCTTCTCTGGTTGGAGTTTCAAGCATTCTAGGAAGACAGAGGCCTTTCTCCCCGATAGGTCTATGGACCAGACTGTAGGAGCTGGGGGGTAAAGTGGCTTCAGAATTGGAAGAACATGTTTATATCCTATACTGCTGCTGATATGTAGGTAAAGATCAAGCAGGATGTCATATCTCGTAGTAGTGTAAACAGAGAACAATGACAGCAGTGTATTCACTGAACTCTGAAATACTTTCCTTTTTTTAATTGCTGCCTCTCTGCACAAATCTAGTAACAGGTGCCTCCCTTCCCCCTCCAGTAATCCAGGGAATTGTTCCTGAACCGTTGAGTCTGCAACTCTGGAGATGTCTATGAAACTTAATTGAAGTATTCAAACAAACATGGGTCACAAAACTAATTTGTGGAACTTTCTAATACGGCTGTCATCAAACAAGATGTTCTTAAAAACATGACTTTTATAAAGTTCAGCAATTCGACCAGCAAAGGGGATGTTGCATAATTTAGAATCCTATAAGAAAATAATAGAAAGTATCAACATTACACTAAATCACACACCTGAGTTTGCCGATATGAGGCAGAGACTCCAACAGGGTCCATCTCAGATTTTGATAGGCAGTGGTCTTCCTGTCCCAGAGGAGGCAGAGGTGAACCCTCTCTAGACTGTTCTGCATGACCTCTACTGCTCTTTCAAATACTTGTCTTTTACCACAACTGACTGGGAGGTGCAACTCATTTCGACCAAGGCGAAGTAAGCCGCTGTAGTCCATCTCCTCCTCACTGAGAAGTAAAGCCTCCCAGAGCTGGCTTTTCAAGGTGTCACACCTGGAAGAAAAAGTTTTCCTGAAGTGAGACCTTTCCCTCCATAATTAAAAATCTTGTAACATTACAGTAGGGCCATATTTGTTACTTCACAGTTAATGTTGTACTAGCTGTAGGGTTCTATAACAGTTGATATAATTGATAGATTTAAGCTTAGCATCCAGATCCTTTTGAAGTAACATCATGAATCATCTACAGATATATGAAAAATGTGGTCCCTTAAAAACAAAAACAAAAAACGAACTAATGTACAGTATGAGTGCTACGGTAACAACCTAATTAGATAAACTATAGAATATAGAGTGAAAATCAGAATACATGCTCACCCATCTAATTGGATATTTTCCAGGCAGCCAAGTATTGATCTCAGTCCTTGTTCTGATACAGTGTCCTTAAGTTTAAGCTTTAGCTTTCTCTGTTGGGATTGACTGATTACAAAGGACACAGCACAGTGATGGTGAGGATCAAGATTGTCTTTGCTCAAATCAAGGCAATAATCCAGTTTCTCCAGAAAGTGAAGACAGGCCTCAGTGGACTGAGATTCATACAAGCATTGGCATAAGAACATTATGTTGCTGTCATCAGTGTCACCCTGATCTTGATTTGGTAGGAATGTGCTTATCACTTCTCTGATGAAAGTCTTAGATATGTCCTTCAACTGCTGATCTGGAACCAGACAATGTAACATGTTATGATTTTTCTTGCTACTCAAACCACACAAGAAAGGGATCACATGTTTCATGTGCTTCATCTCTTCAGTGCAGCACTGTTTCAGAAGATCAGTTATTTTGTCAGGATTCTTCAAAAAACACAACCCTGCAAAAAACTCCTGTAAAGTGTAGTGGAGAAATGCAGAATAGGTTTGCCATTCTGTAGGTTGAACTTGAACGTGAAGTGTGTTCAGGAAGGCTGAATAAACACAGCTGTCACCAGACAGCGTTTTTATGTTCACAGATTTCTCTTGAGTTGCCTGAAAAGCAGCCTGCGTCAAAGCAAATATTGTTTCACTGTTGTCTCTGATATACTTGTTTAGATTATCTTTTGTTTTGCCACTGTGCTTTTGAATGCATCCACGAAGAGTGTTGAGGTATATTTCAGTTACTGTGCATCGTTCTTGAGGTGCCATAGAGTTTGTAAAAGAAAAGCAGGCAACCACCATCAATGCATATACTGGGACATGACAAAGACTGAACAACTCCAGGTTTTTCACAACACTGCTCAACTGCGCAGCGTTCAACATTTTAGCTAAGTATTCTCTGATGGACTTTGTGCTGAAGCCTTTCACCTCCAGTCTGAGAGAAGCCCAGTCTAATAGGAAGTCTGACTCAACCTCTGACTCAACCTCTGACTCAACCTCTGGTCTGCATGTGATTACAATCTTTGCCTCAGGAAGCTGTTCCCCATTAATAATTGCCTCTATCACTGAGGGGACACATGTGAGTCCATCAAAAATGATAGTGACATTGTCAGAATTCTTCTTTATGTCCTCCAGGACCTCTTCTTTTCCTTCATCAGGCATACTAAACGTTTTAAAAAGAAGATCCTCCAAACTCATGGGATTTGTAATGCAGGACAGTTTTCTCATATCAAAATAGAACATGTAATCTAGGTCCTTGTTGTCACTTCCACCCCAGATTTTCAGCATTTGATGTGCAACTGTTGTCTTTCCAATTCCAGTCTTACCAACCAGGAGAATTGTGTTCTCATGCGTTTTGAGTATGTCATCTACAGATAGTTTCTGTATATCCTCAGGAATGTAGGTCTTCATTTTTTTCAGGCGGGTTTTCTTGCATTTTTTGTTCTTGATTTTTATTCTTTTATATGGTGTAGTTTCATTTCCTTGCGTGTCCAATACCAGTGGAGTGAAAGACAGATCTAAATGCTTATCCTTTTGTAGAAACTGCTTGCTTTGTTTCCACACATCTTCTGATAGTTTAATAGCTTTTTTCTTTAACTTCGCCTGGTATTTGTGGCATGGTGTTGAACCTAAAATGAAAATAATAGCAAGTGGATAAATCATCTGTGAACTGAGTAAAATACCTACGCCATTATTGTTGAAGTATGGTTTCATGTTTGAACGCTCTTTGAACTCCTGTGTGCTCATAATACAAACATAATCAGCATATCAGTGTTCAATACTGTCTGTATTTGCCATTTTCCACCTTTAGATAATACATACCTTTACAATAGTTTATATCAATGTCCACATCATCTCTGAAAGAAAAGCAGGTGATCCAAGGGTGTAGGTCGTTATTTAAGGTCCTCTTCCTAGTTATGTCAATGATCTTTAGTAATTCATAGCAGGCTTTCTCCCCTTTGTGTGTGACCCTGTCCAGTATTGATCTTGTTTGATTAAAGTCAGTAACCTCTGTCTGTATGTCACTGACTTCCTCCTCAGTGAACACTCTTTGCTGATGCAGATTCTCAACAATAACAGAAAGGTTCTGTAGTCCCCCATTCACCAGGCGGGTTCTGGCGTTCTTGATGTATTCCAGAGCTGACTGACTTGTACTCGCCATGTCAATTTATACTCGGTGCAGCTATACTAACCCCAGTCCATAGGCTAGAAAGTTTTTAACTGGCATTTGTGTTACTAGTGATGATTCAATGCTTTTGTCCATTCATATTTTCTTCATCAGTTGTGTAAAATACTGAAATGTAAAAACATTGACAAAATATTGTAGTGCACAAGGCATCATCCGCCATACAGCATTTAACCATTTCTGCCACCCTCAGTAGCCTACAGTAGATAGATGCTTCACTTACAATGATAATATCGCAAATCAGACATACATCCAACATCAAAGAAAGCAATGTTTAAATCTGCCAAAATAAATAAAACTACATGTAGTAGTTTTCCATGTCAAACTAACCTGTCTTTCTCCAAGGTGGTTGTGTCCAGCTGGCTCTCTAGGGTGAGGTCATTCTGCTGGGACAGTGAAGCCACAATGTCCTCAGGTGGGACCAAGTCTGTTGTTGAGGGGACAGCCACTGCTGACAACTATACCTCCTCCCTCAGCTCCACAAGATCTATAACTTAATAATCTAAAGCAAAAGAGGTTAAAGAATACTGAGTTTGAGTGATTTTTCTGTACGATACAAACATTTGACAAGTCACAGTAAATGATACATGGTGGATATAGAAATCTGGTTAGAACAGTAAAAGAAAAAAAACACCTAAAACCAACTATTAGAGCACTGGAATCAAATGATGAACAGAAGAACAGAGAATAATGATTCTCAAAAACTCAGCGAGGGGAGGGGGGGGGCTTCTGGGTTTTATCAAATCAATAAAAACAATTTGCAATACAATTCAATACAGTTCTGTTAAGAATTTATTGTCGTTTTGTCTTTCAGATGTTTCATATTCCATCCTGTTTGGCTAAGATTGGCTTCCAAAGTGTGCAAGAGTGCTCCGTTTTGAAAACAATGCCTCAAATCATGAACACAGGGTGCGATTTCCGTGAAATGTTGCATGCGTATTCCCACTAGGCCGAGAAAGAAATGCCACTTGAAAATGTTCAAATAAGCCTCATGGTGGCGCTTTAACAGGCCGATTTGTGTTTTTACCTATAACTGCACCTATCTGTGTACTCCCTAGAGGCCAAGGATTCTTTTTTTCACATCTGCCTTTCATAGCGCCACCCAGAGGCCGGCTTATGTAAAACACATTGTTTGATATTACTCCCTCAGATTTTATCCATATTTATATTCTTGGGACAAGGGCCAGTTCCGAATTGCAGCCACCTGTAAGTGCTCTTTTGGAGCGGTTTTGAAGGTGAGTAAGGATTCACACTTTGTATGACCGTATAGGGCATTCCACATTTTGGTGGCATAGCAGTAGAACAAATGTAACCCCTTGTTTGCGCCAAATCTGGGTTGAACGTGATTTGCGGAGCTCCCTCTGGTGTTGTGTTTGTGGACGTCTTTGACATATTTGAAGTAGTTTGACAGATACATGAGTGTCTTTGTGGTGTAGTCGTGTATCTTCTAGACCAGGCCCATTGCAAGTTGCTGTACTCTGTCCTCTACCCTGAGTCATCCCACCCTAACAAAATGAGCAGGCGTTAGATGAGTTGTAGGTGTGAGGCCAAGCAGTAGCCAGACCAGTTTGTTTTGGAATGTCTGGAGCCTTGTTTTTAAGGCCTTTGTGGTGCTATGGTACCATGAGGTGCATACAGTACGTAGTTGAAGTGACATTGGATGAGTTTCATTGAGCAGGAGCAACATTGAGGACATTCAATGTATTCCTACTGACCAGAGAGGAGATCCTGTACATAAATCTTGTTCTATAGTTCACTTGTTTGATTACTTTAGTTGACATCTTTTCACTGGAAAGATTTGCCTCTATAATGCAACCCAGGTAGGTAATTTCCTCTTTTCTTGTTGTCACACTCTTATTGTGAAGCCATCGGCATTGCAGAGGTTTATTTTGGACCCAAAGAGAATGGATTCAGTTTTACCCAGGTGTAATGATAGTTTGCTATCAGCGAGCCAGGTGCTTTCAATCATAGATATAGAAACCTAGATAGATACCTCATTGGCCTCTGCAGTTCGTTGAAGCGACTTGTATCGCAGACGCCATTTTAGAGGAGGCAAGCTGCCACTCAAAGTGACTACTGGCCAATCACAGCGTGTTGACTACTGGCCAATCACAGCACGTCTAACTGACTAGTTGCTGCACAGCTGCCTCTTACGAAAAGACCCGCCCCCACTTGCCTCTGAGTGGCCTACCGAACGTCCCCTTCTGTGATGCATGCAGAAGTTTCCAGCTTGCCCTGCGGAAGCAGAAGCGCGCCCGAGATACTGACGCCTCAGAGCCGGAGGAGGCGTCTACCTTTGTCTATACTTTCAATGTCTCTTTAGCTGTTTAGCGCCTATTCAGTGTTGCCAGATTTTACGAGAGAAATAAGCAACCAGGTCTATGAAAACGAGCCCAAAAGAAGCGACTAGCCACTCTAAAAGCTCACGATAAGCTTGTAGATCTGCTATTTTCCAAAAAAGAAGAGAAAACAATCTTGAAAAACAAAATGTTGGGATATTTTTAACATTTTAACAACACAAATCCTATTACGGGTGTAACAGAGAGGTCCTCGGTTACTTATACTTTGCACATGTACATTGTAACCTTTATTTATGGATGGATTAATTGCATAGCATATGGTCACTTTAGTATTTGCATGGCATAATTTGCACAGAAAGGAATGCAGTCATTTTATTGTTGATTACATTTAACTGAACATTTGAGTTGTGTCCTGTCCAGCTGAGCTGGCCACTCAGATAGTCCACCTGTGGAGACAGCATGTTTGGTGATAATCTGGCAAGTGCAATTGGTGTAATGTGAGTGCAATAGAGACTAAGTGAGATGTGTGAGAGGTGCAATATGGGTAATGCTAAATGATTGGAAGCTTAACATGTACCAAGTTTGCCAGTGTAATTGGGCTGCACCAAGTCAGAAGGGCAGAGGGGGGTTGTAATGTGTATTTGGAATTGTGAGGGATCTTGTGCAAGGTTGTAGTACAAGAATCATTAGTGGTGTAGTTCATGGAGTTTCAAGATATTTTATCAGAGTTAATGTTATATGTATTGCTGTATGACATGGTGGAGTCCTAATTGTATAAAAGGTATAAAAGGCTGCCAGTAACAAGTCAGTTCAGTTAGAGGTAGAATGAGAGCCAGGCAACACCATGTCTGTCAACTGTGTTGGAGCTCCTGTGTTGTCTTTTACTTGTGTAAATTTGATGTTGGTGAATAAACACACCTCTTGGTTGCACTTTACAAGTGTTGCACGAATATCATAGTCGGACAACTTCTTTGAATGCAATTAAAATCATTTATTTTCCTATAAGTTTAACAATACTAATAAAATCAGGGGAAAGGGGAGGTGGAACAATGTGTTGGCATGTCATTCTCCAAACATTTCAAATCAGTCCATGAAGGCAGGTGTCTCTGTCTGCCTAATAAGCAGGTAGCCTGGTCTCTCTGGCACAGATGGGCTCAATCCCACTAATTAGGGATGACACTAGGATGACAATGGGCACTGTCCTGTTGTCTTAAAGTGTCCTATAGTGCTTTAAACATTACATAAACATTTTCCACAATATATCTTCAACAACAAGCGCCTCTGTACTGCTTCCAGCCGCTAAAGGGCTCATCCTCACAACGGGTATTTCAGGGCTTGGCCGAATCCGCCATTCCTTCACCGGGTGAAACAGCACAGCTTTCACCATTGGAATTGCATTAAGGAACGCACACAATACAGACTTACAATACAGACAAACTTATAACAATACAGATAAGGATAATATATATTCCGATATAACGCTAATGAGGGCATCTGTGTTGATAGACAGAAACAAAGTCCGGTGTAAAATACTATACTAGTAGGAGTATAGTAGGAGACCACACCCTAAAGAAAACTTCACCCCATCCAACTTCTCCTGTGTTGTTAAGTAACGTGATTTACAGTAAACTGCAGAGGGTAGACTCACTTGACCTCATTCAGCAACGGTACTTAAGAGGAAATTTCTTCTTAAACCCACTTAAAAAGTTTTTAAGAAGATTTTGGTATACTCCAATGTTTTCTTAGCTATGATCTGTTCTCAGGTAAGAACAGAATCTACACACACTGATGAGCACTCTTAAGGTCCTTACACACCGGGGCGATTTTTTCGTGCGAATAATGCTTTTTTAAAAAAAAACTTATAAAGTCAATGGCTCCGTACATGGAGCGAAAAAGCGAAGCGAAAAAGCGTCTTTTAATTATTCGGAACGAGTCCGAATTTTGCGTATATTCGCTATGTTCGCCGGTATGTAAGGACCTTTAGGCTGGCCTTTGAGTTCTTAAGTGTGACATATTTGTGCAAAAATTATTAATTCTCGAAGTTTCTTCAATTCAACAGTTGTATAATATAGGATTTAAATGACAATAATATTTTTATCATATCTTTAGAGCAGTGGTTCTCAAAGTATGGTCTGGGGACCCCCAGGGGTCCTTCAGGGAGTTTCAGGGGGTCCACAGCAAACGAAGAAGAAATGTAAGAGGAAACATTAGGAACTTATTGCTGCATGAGGCCCACTGGGATCAAGTCTCTTTGCATGTTGCTGATCCGGTTTGGGTCTACAGCGGATACGGAAATGGTACGTCTATGTATGCGTGTTTGTAAAGTACCGGATAGCAGTCTCTATATCGTATCACACTGGTTAATTCACAATGGGCCTCATGCAGCAACCGTTCTTAAGAGGAAATTTCTTCTTAAACCCACTTAAGAAGTTTTTAAGAAGATTTTGGTATTCGCCAATGTTTTCTTAGCTGTCATCTGTTCTTATAAGAACAGAATCTACACACACTGATGAGCACTCTTCGGCTGGCCTTTGAGTTCTTAAGTGTGACATATTTGTGCAAAAATAATTAATTCTCTAAGTTTCTTCAATTCTACAGTTGTATAATATAGGATTTAATTTACAATAATATTTTTATCATATCATTAGAGCAGTGGTTCTCAAAGTGTGGTCTGGGGACCCCCAGGGGTCCTTCAGGGATTTTCAGGGGGTCCACAGCAAACGAAGAAAAGTTTAATCACTTTAACCCTATTTTATACTTTGTTTGAAAATAGCCGATCTACAAGCTCACAATACGTCCCATTACTGGCCATTTTGAGCTTGTAGATCGGCTATTTTCGAGACATTTTGATAAATCTTGAAACATTTTCCCTGGCAGAAAATATTTTCAGGTGGGGGTCTGCAGCCAAATGCATGTCAATTTGGGGGTCCTTGACATGAAAATGTTTGAGACGGGTCTGAAATTACAATCTAACCCAAACGGACCCGGTTGAATTGAAGACCAAGCCCCATACCTACCCCATAACCCCCCACCCAACCCACCCTCATCACCACCCATACCCCCACCCCCATATCCCCGACATTCGCCACACCCCCATTTTCCAGTCCTCTTCCTACCTGAAAGCCCCCCTATACCCACCCGTCATACCCATCCCCATACCCCCCACATAGCCCCCTACACCCCTCCTTGCACCACCATATCACCCACCACACCCCTATTTCCACCCCATTACATACCAAGCAGCTGCTACCTTAAAGACCCTCCATATCCACCCACCAGCTTTCAGTAATAAAATGTTTTAAATCCACTACTAACGCTACTCCTGAACATGAAATATGGATAACATTTTTAACAGCTAATTTCAGCAAATGTACATTGATGTCTAGTGGTGATATGTTGATTAATGTGAGAGAAATAATAAAATACATTCATTAATTAAATTAAATAATTTGCTGTTCACTTCAGAAGTACCTCCACAGAACTATTAATTTATTTATTTGTATGTTTGGAGTCTGGTGTTCCACCATCTGTAGACTTATAGTTTAGGTATTCTTTACTTCATTCTCTCAATTTTATTTCTGTGTGTGATTTCCTGTGATTTCGGTGAGCAGCAATCACACACACTGGGTACATACACACATGACGGCAAACGCTACGCTACGCTACGCTAGGCCTTGTTCCGGAGCTTAACATGTACCAAGTTTGCCAGTGTAATTGGGCTGCACCAAGTCAGAAGGGCAGAGGGGGGTTGTAATGTGTATTTGGAATTGTGAGGGATCTTGTGCAAGGTTGTAGTACAAGAATCATTAGTGGTGTAGTTCATGGAGTTTCAAGATATTTTATCAGAGTTAATGTTATATGTATTGCTGTATGACATGGTGGAGTCCTAATTGTATAAAAGGTATAAAAGGCTGCCAGTAACAAGTCAGTTCAGTTAGAGGTAGAATGAGAGCCAGGCAACACCATGTCTGTCAACTGTGTTGGAGCTCCTGTGTTGTCTTTTACTTGTGTAAATTTGATGTTGGTGAATAAACACACCTCTTGGTTGCACTTTACAAGTGTTGCACGAATATCATAGTCGGACAACTTCTTTGAATGCAATTAAAATCATTTATTTTCCTATAAGTTTAACAATACTAATAAAATCAGGGGAAAGGGGAGGTGGAACAATGTGTTGGCATGTCATTCTCCAAACATTTCAAATCAGTCCATGAAGGCAGGTGTCTCTGTCTGCCTAATAAGCAGGTAGCCTGGTCTCTCTGGCACAGATGGGCTCAATCCCACTAATTAGGGATGACACTAGGATGACAATGGGCACTGTCCTGTTGTCTTAAAGTGTCCTATAGTGCTTTAAACATTACATAAACATTTTCCACAATATATCTTCAACAACAAGCGCCTCTGTACTGCTTCCAGCCGCTAAAGGGCTCATCCTCACAACGGGTATTTCAGGGCTTGGCCGAATCCGCCATTCCTTCACCGGGTGAAACAGCACAGCTTTCACCATTGGAATTGCATTAAGGAACGCACACAATACAGACTTACAATACAGACAAACTTATAACAATACAGATAAGGATAATATATATTCCGATATAACGCTAATGAGGGCATCTGTGTTGATAGACAGAAACAAAGTCCGGTGTAAAATACTATACTAGTAGGAGTATAGTAGGAGACCACACCCTAAAGAAAACTTCACCCCATCCAACTTCTCCTGTGTTGTTAAGTAACGTGATTTACAGTAAACTGCAGAGGGTAGACTCACTTGACCTCATTCAGCAACGGTACTTAAGAGGAAATTTCTTCTTAAACCCACTTAAAAAGTTTTTAAGAAGATTTTGGTATACTCCAATGTTTTCTTAGCTATGATCTGTTCTCAGGTAAGAACAGAATCTACACACACTGATGAGCACTCTTAAGGTCCTTACACACCGGGGCGATTTTTTCGTGCGAATAATGCTTTTTAAAAAAAAAACTTATAAAGTCAATGGCTCCGTACATGGAGCGAAAAAGCGAAGCGAAAAAGCGTCTTTTAATTATTCGGAACGAGTCCGAATTTTGCGTATATTCGCTATGTTCGCCGGTATGTAAGGACCTTTAGGCTGGCCTTTGAGTTCTTAAGTGTGACATATTTGTGCAAAAATTATTAATTCTCGAAGTTTCTTCAATTCAACAGTTGTATAATATAGGATTTAAATGACAATAATATTTTTATCATATCTTTAGAGCAGTGGTTCTCAAAGTATGGTCTGGGGACCCCCAGGGGTCCTTCAGGGAGTTTCAGGGGGTCCACAGCAAACGAAGAAGAAATGTAAGAGGAAACATTAGGAACTTATTGCTGCATGAGGCCCACTGGGATCAAGTCTCTTTGCATGTTGCTGATCCGGTTTGGGTCTACAGCGGATACGGAAATGGTACGTCTATGTATGCGTGTTTGTAAAGTACCGGATAGCAGTCTCTATATCGTATCACACTGGTTAATTCACAATGGGCCTCATGCAGCAACCGTTCTTAAGAGGAAATTTCTTCTTAAACCCACTTAAGAAGTTTTTAAGAAGATTTTGGTATTCGCCAATGTTTTCTTAGCTGTCATCTGTTCTTATAAGAACAGAATCTACACACACTGATGAGCACTCTTCGGCTGGCCTTTGAGTTCTTAAGTGTGACATATTTGTGCAAAAATAATTAATTCTCTAAGTTTCTTCAATTCTACAGTTGTATAATATAGGATTTAATTTACAATAATATTTTTATCATATCATTAGAGCAGTGGTTCTCAAAGTGTGGTCTGGGGACCCCCAGGGGTCCTTCAGGGATTTTCAGGGGGTCCACAGCAAACGAAGAAAAGTTTAATCACTTTAACCCTATTTTATACTTTGTTTGAAAATAGCCGATCTACAAGCTCACAATACGTCCCATTACTGGCCATTTTGAGCTTGTAGATCGGCTATTTTCGAGACATTTTGATAAATCTTGAAACATTTTCCCTGGCAGAAAATATTTTCAGGTGGGGGTCTGCAGCCAAATGCATGTCAATTTGGGGGTCCTTGACATGAAAATGTTTGAGACGGGTCTGAAATTACAATCTAACCCAAACGGACCCGGTTGAATTGAAGCCCAAGCCCCATACCTACCCCATAACCCCCCACCCAACCCACCCTCATCACCACCCATACCCCCACCCCCATATCCCCGACATTCGCCACACCCCCATTTTCCAGTCCTCTTCCTACCTGAAAGCCCCCCTATACCCACCCGTCATACCCATCCCCATACCCCCCACATAGCCCCCTACACCCCTCCTTGCACCACCATATCACCCACCACACCCCTATTTCCACCCCATTACATACCAAGCAGCTGCTACCTTAAAGACCCTCCATATCCACCCACCAGCTTTCAGTAATAAAATGTTTTAAATCCACTACTAACGCTACTCCTGAACATGAAATATGGATAACATTTTTAACAGCTAATTTCAGCAAATGTACATTGATGTCTAGTGGTGATATGTTGATTAATGTGAGAGAAATAATAAAATACATTCATTAATTAAATTAAATAATTTGCTGTTCACTTCAGAAGTACCTCCACAGAACTATTAATTTATTTATTTGTATGTTTGGAGTCTGGTGTTCCACCATCTGTAGACTTATAGTTTAGGTATTCTTTACTTCATTCTCTCAATTTTATTTCTGTGTGTGATTTCCTGTGATTTCGGTGAGCAGCAATCACACACACTGGGTACATACACACATGACGGCAAACGCTACGCTACGCTACGCTAGGCCTTGTTCCGGATCCGACGTTACTTTGATAACTTCCGGAGCTTTGAGCAGCTGGTGGGCAGCGCCGTCTTTCAGGAAGTGTAGTTCTTGGACTAGTGCTATTTGTACAAGTGAGGACAGAGGAATAACACTACTCATCATGAAAACATTATGCACGTGCAATATAAAATATTGAAAACATATGAAAACATTAGCTAATGTTTTCATATCAATGGATAATATTCATATTTTATGTCAAGGTGCCTTGACAAAATTAAAACACCATTACATCATTATGCATTACATTAGTATTAACCACATGAACCCCAGCATCGGGGGAACATGAGCCAAAAATAGCCGATCTACAAGCTTCGCAGCACGACGCGTTGTGAGCTTGTAGATCTGCTATTTTTTGCAGAGAGATTTGGTGTTGACAGTAAAAAGCGTCCAAGAAAAGTATGTCCATTTTTAGTGAGAATAGAGGGTTTAAGTAGGCTACATAATAATAAAATAATAACTTTATTTATATAGCACTTTTCAAAACGTGAGTTACAAAGTGCTGCTGAACAGCAGTTAATGTTTACGTTTTATTTTACCTGACTTATATATAAAATATATAAGTAAGGTCAATTAAAACATACACGTTTTTTTTTACCCCTAGGGGGTCTTCAGAGTTACTACAGGGGGTCCGTCAAATCTTTATGTGAAAGGATTTTCTTTTTTACTTTAACCACTTGAACCCTAGCGTCCCTTTTCTGAGGAGAACTTTAGCCAAAAATAGCCGATCTACAAGCTCACAACGTGTAGAGAGAAAAAAGAGCAGCAAAAGTTTATCTTAAACACAATTTTATACAATATAGATGGGGTCCCTGCTTCATCTCTCTCTCAGCTAGGGGGTCCTTGGCCTGAAAACGTTGAAGACCCCTGGCATAAGGGAATACCATAGTTAACAAGTAAGTTAATTCTGACAAGCAGTAAAGAAAACACATTTAAACAAACTAAAAGGAGACTTGTTTCCCACATCAACAAACCAACAAATACAGACATACGTGTGAATTACATTAATAATTATGATTGACAGATTCATATGGTAGAAGAGTGGAATTTATGACAATAAAGCACAGAGATGTTTCGGTTTTTGTAGCCCACGTTTGTGCGTGAAACTGTAGAATTAATAAAAAGAAACTTTTTTTTGGATAGTAATTGGATAGTAATTTAATTTATTATTCTGCTATTCTTTATTATGCTCATTATAATATGATATTGTATCTTATCTATATAGAACTGGTCCTCATAATACTCATTATAATGTATTTTGGATAGTAATTTAATGTATTAATCTTCTATTCTTTATTGTGCTCACATAAGCTATTCATAAGGGAACAACTAAACAGTGCAAAGTATTCAGGCCATTCACCACAAATAAATAAGGACGTTTACATTTATTGAAATAGAGTGCATGTGTTGTTGTGTTTGTGCTGGAACGTCTGGCTTGCATTTCCCTGTAAGGAAACTACAAGAGATAAACACACCCACTGGAGAGAACACAGGAAGTATCTGTCCTATTGGTTGGTGCCTATCACTTCCGGGTGATCGTTTACCAGAGCGGAACCCGGATGTGCTTTTCCGGAAGCAACTCGGGACGGTCTTTCCGGTTTCTAACTTAACATGGGTGTGTACGGGGCTAGCGTAGCGTTTGCCGTCAGCATACGGTCATGTGTGCATGTACCCACTCACACAGGTGTGACTGCAGGCAGAGCCATGCAGTCATGCCTTTTATGGGGATTGGTGGGGCGGCTCCCTATGGTAATTAGGATGAACTGGCACACCCCCAGTTACTAGGATTGGGATTCATCATCATAAGAACATAAGTTACGAACAATTCTGTCTTTTAAGAATTGTTTCATGAATCTGACTCGACTTCTCTTAGGAATACACTTAGGAAGAAATGTAAGAGGAAACATTAGGAACTTATTGCTGCATGAGGCCCAATGAAACCAGGCTTTCCACAGGATGCAGGAAGCCTGGTAACATACAGTAGGCTACCACATGTCACGTATAGAGAGAGAGAGAGAGAGAGAGAGAGAGAGAGAGAGAGAGAGAGGTTTTTCTCGCATAGACAGTTGTAGAATTCTGTACTTAATCTAATCAATAACAAAGAATCTTCTCTTATGGGTTCTAGGACCAGAACTTTAGGGGCGTTCACTGGTGTTCCTATTTTGGGCATGTACAATATTCAAACATTTCATTTAAATGGCAAAAGAAAACAGATCTACAAGCTCACAACGCGTCACATCGCGGCGTGTTGTGAGCTTGTTGATCGGCAGTTTTTCGGACACCACTGGCACGGTCCTGGAGTGTGATTTTATTATAAATAACCAATTAATATGTGATATTTTCAATAGACATGTACTCCTGAACTTGAGCTTATTAAGACTGGCAATGCTTTAATTTGTTCACCAGATTATAAGTAACATGTGGTGATATGACCAGGGCAGGAATATCATGGAGGCCATGAAGGTCATGTATGAACTTTGACTCTAGGAACTAGTTTCTACAAATATTGACGATTTGTAAATACCAATACATTATTTTGTGAAATAAACAGCATTATGTTATACATTAATTTCACTCATAGTTATACTATGTATTGAAAAATATATTAATTCATTTCCATTCATTATTTATGTGGAATTGAAATTATTTGATTTATTTGATGGCCTGCCTGCTGGCATTTGTCCTTCGTGCCCTCATAAAATGTACAACACCAAAGGCAAGTGGCCTTGCCCCTAAAATGACAAAATTCCAGGCCTGATATGACAATAAAATGCTCACACTGCATGTACAGTTGACATAGAAAGCAGAACATTCTCTCTGTTCAGAGTATGTTAGTGTAGAGGAATACAGGTTGAGTCATCTAAACATTGTGGGCACCTCAATGTTAAAATTGGCTATTTTTCCCAAAACGTATGTATGCAAATAAATGAATAAATGCATGCATGCTTTGGAAGTATCAATGATTTGAACATGCACGGTGCATCATTATCAGACCTACCCTTCAACCCTCTGGTTGAAGGGTAGCATACGCTCATTGGGGCCAACGAGGCCATGGCCCGGTCTGTAAAACCCTGCTCCCCCAGGGGGAAAAAAAATCAAAAAATCAACATAACAACATTAGCAGCCACTCACCCTATTCTGTTGTAGCCAACCACAGAAAGTCGCCTTTGTTTTCAAATCGGGCTTATTTGCATTCGGCCGAATTGTTAATGAGTGGCCATTAAAAACCGGTTTCCCCGTCAAACCGTTCTCTTGCCAGGTAAACAGTATAAAGAGGGGCCAGAAATAGCTCCACATTTCATTATTGTTGTGACTTAAGAATCTGGCCCGGTGCCCAGAGTTCTCAGGTGCCCATTATTCCAGTTACTGTATAGAGCAGTGGTTCTCAAAGTGGGGACCCTCAGGGGTCCTTGAAGCGGTTCCAGGGGGTCCCCAGAAAAATGTGTTAATATCATTTCTGGAGTGGAAAATGTAATTTAATTCAATAATTTAAGGAACTTCAAGTGAACGTATTGACCAAAAATAAGTTATTATGTAAATGTCAAAAGAATATTTTTTCTGTATTCATCAGAGGAAAAATACATAATGATAAAAAAAGACATAAGAAAAAAGAAAAGAAAAATACCTATTGGGAGTGTCAGAGTTCAACTGATGTCTTATAATGCTTTATAGAAACATTTGTTTCAGAGTGTGTCACAAATTGGCATGATGATAAAAGAACCATCCTCCTACCCTAACGTATAATTATACAGATATGGATAATGATAATGATGATAATAATGGGGGTACTCGTGTTGATAGACTAAGATCAGTCAATTGTTCTCTCACATCTTATGTCTTTTGGGGGAAAAATTGTTGAATCCTCAACAGTTTGGCTGATCAACATGCTGCTAAAATACACCACCGCCCTCCCCTAACTTTGTACTGATAGGGATGATAATGATTTGTACCATAGTGTAATGTAAAATATACCACCCTAGACTAATTAGTATAGGAGGACTTTGTTTCTATGTGATATAGTACAACGTTTAACTTTGTACTAATATCACATAGGCAGAAACACAGTCTGGTGTGATCGTAGCCTAAGGTTACGGTCACACCGGACAATGGCATTGAACATGGAGCTGGAGGAATATTGTGTGGCTGTAGCCATGTTTCACATGACGCTCGTCTGTCACACGCGTCATGGAACCGTTTGTTCCTGGTTTTTGATTGTTTTACATTTAGAACTCTCACATGTACACAAACGTTCAAATTTCAAATATAATGTGCTGGCCCCCATGCCACGGATGTACCAAGTTGAGCCGGCATAGGTCTAAGCACCTGTATATTCCGTATTGTTCAATAAAAAGCTTTTTAATCCGATCGCCAGCCATTTTCTCCAAATCTTCTCGGCTGCTTTCAACTAAGCGACACTACCGGTTGGGG
>NC_139952.1:9524922-9871080 GCF_963454915.1 Gymnoscopelus microlampas | reverse complement strand
ATCCGCTAGATGGCACCATTGCTACATAAAATGGAGCATCCTGGATCGTACCATTAGGTCGAGGGCCTGTCACTGACAGTGTATTTCCCCATAGACACTTTGACTTCTCTTTAGTCTTATAAAGCATATCATTTAATTACTCAACGAGGCAAAGACTGTTTTGAAAGTTTGTGTATATATATATATATATATATATATATGTGTGTGTGTGTGTGTGTGTGTGTGTGTGTGTGTGTGTGTGTGTGTGTGTGTGTGTGTTGTGTGTGTGTGTGTGTGTGTGTGTGTGTGTGTGTGTGTGTGTGTGTGTGTGTGTGTGTGTGTGTGTGCGCGACACACACACACACACACACACACACACACACACACACACACACACACACACACACACACACACACACACACACACACACACACACACACACACACACACACACACACACACACACACACACACACACACACACACACACACACACACACACACACACACACACACACACACACACACACACACGTATAGTTAAATTATGGCTATATATATATAATATTATATTATAGCTAACTATGGGAAACAATATTTTTTGAAAATAATATATCGGTCAACAATTCGGTATTACATTTAGTTTAAAATGTATAATTGTATTTCAATTGTATTTCAATGCAATATCTTTAACATATTATATTGTGCATTCTTTTTATTATTACTCAATGTTTTATCATTTTTAAGCATGTAGTTTATTGTGTAACAATAAAGGCAACATTATTATTGTTGATTTAAAGGTAGGGTAAGGGATTTTCTTTGGTTAAAATAAGTGTTAAATAGCTCTATATTCTGATAGTACTCATTGCCTCATAGCCAAGTAAGCGGCCGTGCCAACAACACAGCACTGTTTGAGTGGCATATGGATCGGGTGGGAACTGGGAATCAGTTATAATCTACTTAAATCTACGTAAATCTAGGATTGATTCAATATGGTGGAAGATATGCTATATCTTCAATGTCATTATTTTTCTCAGGTGACCAGGCTGGGCATAAGAGTACAGTGTTACAAAAGACTTGCATTTATTTTCTATTTGAGGTTGAACTACAGTTTACACCAGGAGTTGATCTAAAGTGTTAAAGATGGGAACAGAGCAGCATGCAGAGGAGAGAGGGAAGCCTATGTCAACCCAATGAGACGAGACGTAAATCAAAAGGGCCACTGTGTGATGGTCACTGGTAGCCACTTTGAACCAATATACCATCAAACAGAGGATAAGGCAAAAGATAAACATTACCAGCCCTCAAGATAGATTAAACAAATGCATTCTTAAACGAAACTGTAACATGTTGAGCATTCATTATCCTTGTAGTGATTTACGAGCTCGATCAGTTTGTGTCAGCAAGCAACACCTTTGTGCAATGGACTGGTAATATATCCTCTAAGATCTCTACAGAATGGGGGTGTTTATTTCGTGCAATGAATTCACATTGATACAAACTGTTGTTTGTTTCACGAGAACATCGACACAGACTGCGGATATTAGGCGGTGATACATCGACATCATGAATAATGGCATCAACCTGTGCAAATGACGCGTTACCTATATGAATAGTTTTGATGTAACATAATGTGTTACATATTATGTAACATATGCAACAGATACTTGTCATGCCCTGGTGTGCAACGACCTTCGGGCACTAGGTGCACTCAGGGGTAAACTGAAGAAACGCAGGCATGATATAGTCACCCCAATCAATGCTTTAGTGATGGTTTCAATTTATCTAAAATTTTCCAAAGGAAATTATAATGGGCAGTGTCCACAGAAAGTGTTTTTTGAGCTGCCAGTGCCCTTCTGTCCTGCATTTCTACGGTAAAGACTCACTGGAACGCTGTTCTTACCAGCACAGTGCCTCGTGCTTCTGCACTCTCAGCATCCAGCATTTTTGGGCAGAAAGCTCAGGGTGGTTGAAGCAGAAAACAGTTAAACTTTTGATCCTCCTCGTTGGACGACCCGGTCATTAACGACCTGACTTTGAATCTTCACCACAACCATGAGAAGTCCATGTTTACCATTATTTCAGCTAGCCTATTTGTGCTAATAATGTAGAAGACATGAGCGCAGCAACGGCTGTTAGGTTTAAACATTGCGGGCATCAATAAACGTTCCGTGCACTTTGTAAGAAGCACTTTGTACATGACATCCAAAGCGCTAAAAAAAACGTACTGTGGACACGGCCCCTAATAGTGATTTTTTCTTTTTTTTATGCAACTCCATCTATCATACAGTATAATTCCGGTGAAATACACCGACCCACCAACATTCAAAAACAGGAAACAACAGTCAACAGGATGTAAAGGACGGGTGGGGGGGCTTCAAGGGGGTGGGGTTAGTGAGGGGTGGGGTTGTCTCCATGGACATCCATGGATGTCATCAGAAGCTGTTGAGTTCCGCCATGGTCTGGTTGAGGTCTTCACTCAGCTTCAAGTTCTCAACCTTGGCGCCCTCCAGCATGTCTGGAAGAGACGGAGTGGTGCATGGAGACAAACAGTCATCTTCAGCCGTCTCAGATATCCCCACACAATGTAAATAAATACTCATGTTCACCCAGGTTGATCATGTGACATGCAATAGAGTTGGAAAGTGTAACATAATCTTGAAAGCTGAAAGTTTGAATCTACTCCCTTTGAATGTATGAATGGGATTTTCAAAAGGGAGCGCACAATAATATGGAATAGATTACACAGAGGTTCGTTACTTGCCAAAGGCATTGAAGTACAATACTTCATCAAGTGAAAGTAAAATTACTGATTTTAAAATGTTATCATTGTACTCAGTTCATGAAAAAAATAAAATAAATACTCATTTACAGTAACAACTGTATTTGTAATTCTATACTGTCCACCCCTGGAGAACACTTTAATGCAATGGTGGCTGCATTTACTTATATACTGTACTTTACTTTTTACTTTACTTTTACTCCACTATATTTCAAAAACAAATATTGTAATTTAGATTCCACTACTTCTACGAAGGTTTCCTTTACTTATCACTTGAGCAAAAGTCTTCAGCTATCTCAAACACTCCCCACAATTTGAGGGTTCACTGCCTTGCCCAAGGGAGGGCTGATTGTTGGTCACTCACTTCGCCATCCAGATTTTTCCTACTTATCTGGGGAATTGAACCGGGATGTTTAAGTTGGTTCTTTATTGTATTTTGTCAGATTTTCTCCACACAAAATGACAGATTCCACTAACCAACTCTGGGAGATGATGAGGTGCTGAGATAAAAGTGACCATATCAAATACAGGTTGACAAAGTCACCACAAGAGGGCAGAGCAACTCAAAGCATGGTGCATGGTGTGTGTGTGTGTGTGTGTGTGTGTGTGTGTGTGTGTGTGTGTGTGTGTGTGTGTGTGTGTGTGTGTGTGTGTGTGTGTGTGTGTGTGTGTGTGTGTGTGTGTGTGTGTGTGTGTGTGTGTGTGTGTGTGTGTGTGTGTGTGTGTGTGTGTGTGTGTGTGTGTGTGTGTGTGTGTGTGTGTGTGCGCGCGCGCGTGCGTGCGTGTGAGTGTGTGTGTGTGAGTGTGCTTGCGTGTGCTCGCATGCGTGCGTATGCATGTGCACGTGTGAGCGTGCGTGCGAGCCTTTGCATTTACTGGGGGACCTGCCAGCAACCTGTAGCAACCACAACATTAATGTGTTGCATCACAGCATGTCATGTTTGCTAGTTTCTGTTGCTTGTCCCTGGAGCAGGCTGCTACATACATGTATACTGAAGATACCTGATGTTTACAGCTGAGCAGGGGGTAGATTATCCTACTCAAGTATAAGCACTATAACCTGACTAAGATATTATTCAGTAAGATTAAGAAGTAAGATTACTTGAGTTGAAAGCTACTCAAATAAAAGTACACAAAGTAGCATGTTCTTCAAGATTATTTAACTGACTATTTAATTCCATGCCAATGGAATTAAATAGTAACTTGTAGATCGATTGTCCAACCCAGGCTCTGCTCGGTTGGATTCTCGCTATGGAAGAAAGCCATAGCGAGAATCCAGTCCAACCCAGCGGAGCCTGGAAAGCGGACTTTAAACAGATGATGATGACGAGCTTGTAGATCGGCTATTTTTGAATAACCAAAGTATAAAATTGGGTTAAAGTGGATAAACAGATTGTTAAGCTATTAACTCATTTTCCTGGGGACCCCCTGGAACCCCCTCAAAGGCCCTTGGGGGTCCCCGGACCCCACTGAGAGAACCACTGGATTAAACAAACCCCCAGGTCGTCCCCCAGGTCCACTTGGTTACTTCCTGGAAGAGCGGTATACTATTGTGATCTCCTTCTCGAAAGATGGCACCCCTCTCATTCTATACTGTGTGACTTCAACCTGCCACTGCCAGCAGACAACCATCTTCATGTTACTTATCTTTAGTCTTCATTTGACCTTCCCTTATCTACTTCTACTATCCATAGAGCAGACCTAGTCTTCTCTAGAGCCTCTATCCTCTGTTAGCGCCCTTCGTATCTCATATCACCACTTCATAACCTTCTCCATGTCTCTGTCCTCTTTCCAACATACTGACCCACCACCAAACCATCACCGCTCGACGTAACCTGACATATCTAAACCCCTCTTCTCTCATTTCCTCTATATTCTCCTCTCTCCCCTCGCCTGATTCCTTCACCCTCCCTCTCAACTGCAACCCTCTTCTACCTCTCCACTATTTCATCTGTGTTTGACCGTCACTGCCCTCTCTCTTCCAAGTCACTGTCTGGAAGCTCCTTGGTTATCTGAAACCCTCAGATCTGAGCGAACACGTCTCAGGGCAGCTGAAAGGAAGTGGCGCGCTACGAGTGCCGCGCTATGAGCTTGTAGATCTGCTATTTTTGAAAAATCGTGAAAATGTGTGCAAATCTTTGAATATATATATATTTTTAAAGCGAACATTTTTGACTCTCTTACAACTTCTGGGGGTCCCTGGAACAAAACATTTTGAGATGGGGGTCCACGGCTATATCATTTTTGAAAACTGTTTAGTTTCATTTAGAAGACATTTGTGGAATCCCCCCAGAAGCAAAGATTTGAGTTACAAATGTTCGCTTTAAAAATACATATATCCAAAGATTTGCACACATTTTTCACGATTAAAAAAAAAATAGCAGATCTACAAGCTCATAGCGCGGCACTCGGTGCCACGCTATGAGCTTGTAGATCTGCCATTTTTGAATAGCCAAAGAAATCTTAAAACGACACAGATGCGTTCCCATCTTAATGGGCTTAATGGGCTAAACTAAAGCAAAAGTTGACAAGTGGCCAACTCTGGTACTGTAGTTTTGGGCCCGCAGCCCGGAAGAAAGTTCATGGGTCGACCAAAGGGCTTGATGCATGGCCTCGGTAATGGAGGTAGTCGTAGGGACACTAAAGTTCATGCACTATACTGTAGGCCCACTTCTGGAAGGAGAGAGATACTTCTGGCCTGGGGGAGTTTGCACGCTGGGTGAGCAATGAGTGGGCGGTGATTTTCTGAGCCTCCTCCATTTCTTATATGGCTCTAAACCATGCACACTCCTCTCTGCCTTCTCTCTCTCTCATTATCAACTGCTATGTCCTCTTTCTACTGTGCTAAGATTCAGTCCTCTGCCTCTAACCCAATGAAGCTCTTTTCCACTTTATCCTTCCCCCCTTAAACAACTTCACCCGCCTCTCTGCTGAAGCTTTGTCACCTACTTACAATTACGCTTACAGTTTAGGCATTTAGCTTATTCAGAGTGACTTAATAAGCAAGGGAATCTCATACACAAAATGCAGAGAGAACAGTGTAGTGCTTCAATAAACTAGGGTCCCTGGTAAAATCAGTCAGACAATAATACAGTATCGAAATAAGATAATTTTGATAAGAAGGTTGATGACATCAGAAGCTTTTTCTCTCATCTTCCCACCAATCCCAGTGTCTAACTCATCCAGTGAGAACCCCAACATATCATGTCTGTTCTCCTTCTCTCCTCTCTCTCCAGACGATGTCCTAAAACTAATGACATCCACCAGACCAACAACCTGTGAAAATGGCCAATCTACAAGCTCATAACGCGTTGCTTCGGGGCGTGTTGTGAGCTTGTAGTGAGCTTGTAGATCTGCTATTTTCACTATTTATGAAAATCAATTATTGCGTTAAAAAATGTATCATTATTTTGCACACGTAATATTTTACATTACAGACCTTGTCAGAGAACTATGAAGGCAGGCAAATAAAACAATCGTTCATCAATCATAAATAATGAAATCATTGCGATATTGATCCCGAGCCTTATCCAGGCCTCAGTCATGCTCCATGCTTACAGGTCTGTCTGCATGTTCTCTCGACCCCTCTCAACATCTGCTAAAGTGTAAATTGTAAACATATGGTCACATCCTGAGTGTAACCATTTCAGTATGAAGAAATACTGTCAACTAATCCCTCCCCAGTGATTCTCTCCAAAGTGTGGGGCATATTTTGTTAATCAGAAATCTTTATGAAAGAGGAGAGCTTCAAACCAAATGTCACCGCTATCTCCTCCTGACATAACAGCATAACTGTGGTTAAACGTCATCAAATGGAAACAGAATGACTGATTTTAGAATATACTAAATGTGTGGGAAAAACTACTTAGTTACAGTAACAAGAGTACTTGTAGTTAATTACTTTCCACCTCTGGAGCTAGTTTGTGATATCACGATATTTCTGATCCATGTGTCTCAAATGACATATTGTCACGTTTTCTCTTAACGTCAAAATTGTTTACACAATTCAACATCTTTTATTCTTTAATTGCTATGACTGAGACACAACTGACAGCTTGTTGTATTTAATGATGTTATCCCTACCTTGCAGAATCCATATGCATTGCAGAAAGTTCAAATAAGAATAGTCCTGACCTTAATTTTCCTTCAAAAAAGAGCTATGGACAGCTATTTTTCTTCATGAAAGGCATCTAGTGTGAACACACCCTAAGATGGTAACCGATTCAGTATTCTGGATATCGAATGTAAACTTAACCAGTGATGACCAATAAGGAGACAGAGAAACCTCTCTACAGAGAAAGCACAGAGCATAATAGTCACACTCATGATGGTTCATTGTAAATAGGCAGCGAGCACAAAGCACATTCGTGATAAAGTGACTGCTATTGAAAGAATACACTTAAAATGTAAATAATGTTGCTCAAATAGACAGTTACAACTCATGGAAACCGAACTCCAATATAATGATTATATGGAGCTGTGTGAGGGCCAACTTTAAAATGCCTTATACTGTACGTGTGTTTTCGCTTTCAGTTGCATTGTAAAAATAGAATGAGGCAATCGGGTATTATCAAGACCTTTAGCTAATCAGCAGGAAGAATGAAGTCAGACAGAAAAGCAAAGTGAAGACAGATGTCCTCATCATGTTTAACATTTATAGAGAAGAAGAAGAGTTACATGGAAGACAAAGCAGAGAGTCTGATAAGGGAGACAGAACAGTATCCACAATCCTTGAGGAAGGATGTTTTATACTCGTTTAGGCAAGTATCTGTTGAAAAATGATATTTCCCAACATGGAGCTTTTGACAAAAAACTAATACAAAGAAAGGTGCAACAGAAGAGTTACAAAGAGGCCAACTTTAAAGGAGAAGGTTTTTTTTAACAAACATTTAAAGGAATGAGCAAAGAAAGACAGAGAAAAGAAAAGAAAAAAGGCAGGAATGGGGGAAAGAAACAAACGAAGAACAAAGATGAAACCAAGATGGAGGATGAGTTCAGTAGCAGAGCTGCGAGTCTTGAAACCATATCTTGAGAGAGTGACACGGATTCCTGGCTTTTATCTGGAAGTACAGGAGGGGAAAGTAACTAACCGGTTTACAGTTTTATCATGGTTAGGGTCTATAACTTCTGGCACACAGCCATGCAATGATGGTGCGTTATAGTTTTAAAAGAGTCAAATTGATCTCTGTTATGTTAAATAAACCTAAATAGCTGTTGTTGATGTTGTCATATAGATCCCTGGTTCTCAACATTGGCTCTGGGGACCATTTGGGGTCCAAATAGACCCTTACAGGTTATTCTAATGGCTGGCAGGCAGCAAACAATACATATGTTTACCGTATACCTAAACTTAACCATTTCTAACCTTATAAATATGTCTGTATACATACATATTGCTCCTACAGGGAATCAAACAGTACCACTACACCACAAGTCTGAATGAAGGCCACTGTTTCTACAGTAGACAATAAGCTTCCAGCTATAGCTGTTCAAAAATGTGTGATAGATAGATGCCTTGTTGTTACCATGCTGACTATCTACAACTCTATTGGGAGCTTTTTGATTTATCTTCTGAATTGTATTTAATGAATTAAATTGCTACACACCTGCTGTGAGAATTCTAATTGTATCACAATTAAACCAGTATGTCTGTACTGTGTATTCATGTTGGGAAAATAACCTTTAGTTTGATAAATGTCTGGAACTTTAGAGAATGTCAATTTATTTTTACAAAATTAGCTTTGTGTTTGTTGTTTTGTAGTAGTTTAGTCAACACAACGCAACAAAACAGATGCAGCTGCTGGGGCCAAAAACGAACAATTACACTAAGATATTCAGTTGCTCACAAGGTATTACAAACACACACACAAACATGTGAGCATTCCACTCAAGCATTCCGCTCAAATCAGATCAAAAAGTGGATTAGTTGGAACAAAGTGAAAACGTGAAATTAATATTGGATCTTTTTCAGCACTGCAAACTGTTTAGTAAAGTTTGAAACATGTGCATCTTCCAGTGTATAGCATGCACACACAAACACACACACGCACACGCACACACGCACACGCACACACACACACACACACACACACACACACACACACACACACACACACACACACACACACACACACACCCAAACACATGCTTTGCACACACAGACGGTATTTACATGGAGGTCATATCATTGAGGGCATGGTCCAACTCCTCACTAATGGCTTTGTACTTGAGTTTCTGTGCATAAAGCTCATCTGTGGCACAACCCCAAGGAGAAGAGAAGACAGTGTTGCAAGGAAACGTTAAAAGATAGGTATTCAAATAAATACATAAAATGGCCCATTCCATTGGCTCAAAATCCAGTTCTCATTGTTGGCATATCGGCTTGATCTACATCTACTGAATACATCTTTGGCTTCATAATGACAAAAATCCACTTGTTCCATCATCCACCCGTCTACGACAGTAGGCTCCTGTCTTGATAACAGTGGGTCTGCGCTACGGATCAATATACTGCAGTGCACTAACAGTTAATCATCTCACAACAAAACTGTACAATTACATTAGCCTGTGGAATGGGCGATGAAGATAACACTTGGTTGAAGGTCTCATGATGTAATAATAATAATAATACATAAAACTTATATAGCGCTTTTCATAGTACCCAAAGCTTTACAATACAAATGTAGCTGTGAGGAAACAAAAAAGGGAAAATATTCTACCTTCCAGATCATCAATGGTCTTCTCCAGCTTGGCCACAGACCTCTCAGCAAACTCAGCGCGGGTTTCAGCCTGAAGTAGTAAATGAACCAAAAATATGAGTTCAACAGACAACTGACTCATCCTGGAGAGAGGGTGTTTACATTGTCTTCTCATATTGGTGAGGTGACATATCTGGTTTCAAAACAGTAGGCATAGGATATTTGTTTCTCTATTATTTCTTCTCCCCCTTTTTTAAGTGGCTGTTATACCTTGAAAATAATAATAAGAACTATTTGACCCCACAGGGGATTTTTTTTTTTTTTCAGCTTCACCCAAGGGGTCTGACTTGAGCACAGGGGGGGAACAGATAGGAGTTAAATGTCTTGCTCAGCCTCGACACATTACTGGGGCTGGGAATCGAACCTGGGACCATCTTCTACCCATTGCATACGTCTAGGCAGAAATCTCTGGCAACACACACCTCTACACCGACTGGGGCACACTTTGCAATTCTCTCTACAATCTTCATTTCACAAATGTAATCTTTTCTGACACTATTACTTTTAAAAGTTCCCAATGTTGCAGGTAACAATGCTTTAACCACTTAAACCCTATATACTTTGAAAACCGGGGTCCCACAGGGGTCTATACATGTGCCCCTCATTTTTTTCCCGCCAACCAAATCTCTTCGTCAAACATAGATGATCTACAAGCTGACTTCACTAGCAGTGTTGCTATTTTCGCCGAACGTCCACCTATCATAACATGCCCAGAATGTGGAGCTGGTTAACTGGCCCACTCACCTCCTTCAGTTTGTCTGTCAAGATCTTAATCTCCTCCTCATACTTGTCTTCCTTCTGGGAGTACTGTGGGGAGAGATACAAGAGAGATCAGTCTCCTATCAGAGAGATCAGTGTCCTACCAGAGAGAGATCAGTCTCCTATGAGACTAGAGATCAGTCTCCTTCTTGGAGTAGTGTTGTGAGAGATACAAGAGAGATCAGTCTCCCAGACAGACACAATAAGACACTCAACATCAATCAAAGTTCGTGTAATTTCCGTAGAACATGTTAAAACACATGTACATGACGCACGCACGCACACACACACACACACACACACACGCACGCACGCACGCACGCGCGCGCGCGCGCGCGCGTGCGTGCGTGCGTGCGTGCGTGCGTGCGTGCGTGCGTGCGTGTGTGTGTGTGTGTTGTCAATGTGGGGACCCCCAGAGGTCCTTGAGGGGGTTCCAGGGGGTCCCCTGCGGCAAAATGGGTTAATATGTCATCAAGATCAATTTCACCACTTTAACCCTATACAGACTACAGTATACTGCATCGGCTATCTACAAGCTCACAACACATCATATTGTGATGCATTGTGAGCTTGTAGATCTATTTTCAAAAAATATTTGAAAAATGTGAGAAATGTGGAATATATTTGAAACATTAACAACACAAACCTTGCATGGGGGTCCTTGCCACACAATATTTTCAGATGTCCTTAGCCAAATACATATTCATTTGGGGTCCAGGCTACTGCTCTATAGAGGCTCTAGTGGGACCCCACCCCAGCACTACACAGTAACTGAGTATCCAAAGACAAATGTGGAACTTTTCTTTCTCTCTTCCTAACCCCCCCCCCCTGTCACTTTCAGCGTGCAAATGCAGTCCAAACTTAATCTGAACACAGAACAGCATTGAAAGCACAAGCACAGCATGAGCACAGTCAGAAACTGTTTGCCTCTTCCCAATCAACAACACCTGTGCTAGATTGACACCTCATTTAAGTACCTGGCCAGCCTTGGCCTAAATCTTGATGTATAGTAATTGTTAACTAGGTCTGGTTTCTGATAGTATTCATTGCTTCTTTTTTTTCATCCAAGGACCCCCATAACCCTGAAATGGAACCAAATGAGAAATATTTGGTTCCATTTGTACTCTCTCAAGAATTACTACCTGTAAAGGACCATTTGGAACTCCCTCTAAACCCTGAGGGTCCCTGGTCCCCACTTTGAGAACCACTGTGTTTGTTTAGTAACAAGGATATCCCTGTTTCTCCAGCTCTTTAGTAAACCGAAAATCAATTTTCAGGTTGGGATACTAATTTCATCCAATCAGGAGAGTGATCTCATACAAACAAATGAAATGGGAAGTGATTAAATAAATAAATAAATAAATGAGCAGACAAATTGGAATTTGAATATGATCAAATTCAAAATGATAGATGGATACTCTCTCCTGATTGGATGAAATTGGTGACACACCTGAGAATGTATTTTCTATTTACTTAAGAGCTGGAGAAAACATTTATGTTTTGTATTAATAATCTAGATCTGCAACTGCAAATAGAAGCCTTTGTAGTAGAGTATAAGTATCAAGTATACAAAAATGGCAAAAATGGTTGTGAAGAAGACACCATGCGTTGAACATTAAAATGAATGAAGTCGCTGTCGTTGCATTACTGACTGTCCACGAGTCACAGTGCAACTTCATTGTCGAGGTAATCTTTGCTCTACAGCAGAAATGTGCAATTATTCCCATTGCATTTATACTGTACAACATTTGAAGAAAAACAAAAAAACACATAAAACAACATCCAACCCTGTAGTTCTAGTCAGCAGCACTCAAAGTTTCTGCCGGTTTGTCCACTATTGCACAATATATCAAAAATGTATCGTCATCGCAATATCATCAACATTCACAATATACATATCACAAAAGACCGCTTGTGAATATATTCTAAATGGACCCTTGCAGGTCTGTAACTCAGAGAGTGTACAAATGGAACCAAATGGACCCTTACAGCTCCATTTGGATCCATTTGTACACTCTCAGAGTTATGAGGGTCCTTGAAATGAAAAAGTGTGAGGGCCACTGACTGCAGCAGGCTTTTCATTGTCTGGGTTCTATGTTAGCAGCAACCATAAGGCAGAAAGACTATATACATTGCATCGTGCAGCTCTATTGTCCACTGTACTACTGTATGATTAAAGCCCCTGTTCACGTGTCACTGTGTGGTTTAAATAGTCACAAAAATAATCACAGTTCAATAAATGTACATGTCAAATATTTTTCTCCACCCAAAAAAACCATCAGAAAATGCAAAATACTTGCCGGTGAATTTCACATCAAAACTATTCATAGAGTAAATGTCTCATTCATTCAGATTTTTCACGGTGCAGAAGCTCAGAAGCAACAACCTTTTTCAGAATGAAAATCATGTCACTAAATAATACTTACATAGCTTTATCGGTGTGTAATATTCACGTTCTGTTTGAATGTGCTTATGACACACTAACAGCAGAGAAAGAAAAACGTTCGTACAACCTTCGTACAACAGTGTCATTCACAGGTAATAGGTCCTGTTATAAACAAATATTACAGAATTCTGCTTTAAACGACAGTGAGAGACAGTCTCCTGATGAGTTGCCAGAACCAAGCAACATTTGTAACTAATGTTTTTATATACATATTGACAATTTAAATTAACAGTAAAACTGTATAATATACAACTTATATACAAGTATATGGAATATATTTGAGAACAACTTCACATTGTATCATTTCAATGGGGACAAAAATTAAACAAAAGCCACAATCACCAGAAAGTCTGTTGATACAACTAATAATTCACTTAGTGGCCATAAAAACACAAGTTTGACTATTTCAGATGAAAACTTTCAAGTTTGACCTATTAAACACAACTGGCTCTTTTTTGTTATCTTGACACATTTGCCTATATTGCTCTACTACTTGAACCAAAGCCTGCTGTTTATTACTTCACCAAATGTCAAAGCCTGCTGTTGATTGGTTCACCACATTTCAAAGTGTTTGTCTTTCAGGAAGGGGGTTTTGTCCTGGAAGCAGTTGTTGTTGAGTCTGGAAAGACATCAATAATTACCATGATTTACTACACACATCATACCGGTTGAAGTCAAATATTCCATCTTTTGATTTCTCCTGAGAACAATAAGTTATTCTATTAATAATTAGGGCTGTCACTCTCACAATAACAACATTTAAGTTAATGATTCATTGTCGTACAAATAATTGCGATTTAATTGTGTTTTTGGCATTGAGCATTGCAACATATCAATATGTTTTATGTTTGCCTTTAAGGCTTCGTAATAAAAAAAATGCACATGGCAGATATGAAAAATAACTTACAATTACAAAGATATACAAATTTATACTTTAAAAAAAATTACATAGCTGACCTACAAGCTTACAACGCACCGTGTTGTAAGCTTGTAGATCTGCCATTTCTGCTATTTTGAAAATGTTTGAAAATGTATGAACATTTTTCAACATGACGATTATGACGATTATACAAAATAGATTATCTCAAATAATTGTGATTAGGCGATTATATAATAATTGTCCATTTCACTCACCGCACAGTTTGGATGGATGTGTTGATGGCGAGCAGCTGGAGTATTCTGTCCGTCAGAGCATCAGTGAGCTGATTGTGACTCAGACTACAACAACACAAGGAAGAGAAAGGGACAAAGGAATAGATTAGTACCTCATGGTCACAGATACACACACACACTATGCACACCACTCCATTCTATATACTCACTCCAGGACTTGTGCTTTGTGCAGGTGGGGGATCAGAGTCTCTAGTAGCTGGTCAGTGAGTTGACAGTGACTGAGGTCCAGTTCTGTCAGTCCCTCAGAGTGTTCCAGAACCAGGGCCAAACATCTACAGGCCTTCTGATCTAGTCTGGTCTCACTGAGGTCCAGATCTCCACCCAAGGCTGCAGTCAAGTAACTTGCTCGCATCACTGTGTTCCCTTCACTGCCCACAGAGACCAGAGATAGGAGCTGGAGAAGAAGGGATTTGCTGCATCTGGAGAAGAAATACACAGCTATAAGCAGGGCACTGAGACAGATCAATGTGGTTGGAAACCTGTTTCTTCTTAAATGGATAACTATTTATAATTATTTATTATCATTGTGGCAAGTCAACACATAGTAAGACCATGCAGTGATGAAAAAGCAACAGCAGGCAGCAAAGTGTTTCCATTCTCACCTCAGACGGACTCTGTTGAGGACAGGGAACAACAGGTCCACTCCACTGTCCTCTACCTCACAGTCTGATAGGATGAGCTGTGTTTCCTGGCTGCTGCTGCTGTGTCTCAGGACTGCAGAGATGGCCCTGCAGTCTGTGACAGTCAGAGACAGAGCCTCCACCTGCTGTTGCTCTGACAGGTCCACACAGGAGGAACAGGACAGATCAAGTCTGTACTGTAGAGCTCTGAGTAGAGCTGCTGCTGCCCCCTGCTGTGTCTGAGAGGTAGTGCAGCAGTGGAGGAACGTCAGCAGTAGATTCCTGTCAACACTGGTATGAGGATATACAACATGAATCACTTCATTGATCAACTATTAACAACATATGCAAATACATAACCATAAAAAGCAACTACACACATCAATATGATCATGTATTAATAATCTTTATATTCACAATAATTGGCTACATCCATCTTACCTGAGATGAGAGACTTTGTCCAGAGAGTACAGGATGCTCTTAATTGTTTCTCGTGGTATGGAGGTCCACAAAAGGCTGAGTTCTGTCACTTTGTCACAGTGATTGAGGGTGAAGAGCAGAGCAACACAGTCCACTGTGTCCAGCTCTCTGTTGTTCAGGTTGACTGCGTAGTCTAATGACCTCAGTAAACTGGGAACACTGGAATGGCATTTATATGTCTCTCTGATGGCACACAAAGTGAAGCTGGGACTGGGTCTGCAAACATGGATTACTGTTAGTGTTAGTACAGAATGCTGAATTAAGATGACAGTAATAACAATCTAACTGTGTAAAATGCACTGAACATTAGTGCCCCCCCCCCCCCCATCAACAATATATTTAGAAAAAAAGAAAAACAAATCCATAGATCATTTTCAACTCACCCTTTAAATAAAACTCTATCCAGAAAGGGTACAAGATCTCTGATGCTTCTCTCTGGAATCCTGTTTTTCTTCAAGTCCACAGTGATCGTCTGGGCTGATGACTGCTGTAGCAGATAGAGAAGAACCTCCCAGTCTAGAGAGCAGGAGGTCAGATCCCCACCAACCTTCTCCAGGAAAGACTTTGTCAAGTCCTTATCCTGAGCTGTAAACACAACAACAGCTAGCTCCTGCAGAACCTCTGGACACAGTCTGGTGAAATTATGGATCAGAGTATACAGACAAATTAATGAATTAGATTGAAGGTTGGTTACGTTTTTTTATGTATTAACACAGACATCTTTTATGGCTCAACCAAACCAACAGACTTACTTGATTGTCAGTTGATCATGGTGACTCAATAGTGGAAAGAGGAGGTATGAATGGATGTTGGACTTGGTCAGGTCCAAACATCTGGCTGACCAGTGTCTCAGCAGGGATGCCACATTACTAACAACCCTGGACAATATTCTCTCTGACTGTGGAGTGGTCTTTAGAAGAGAAAGATCTGCAATAGCCACTGGACGGTGGAAACGTCTCATTCTTACCAATCGAAAAAGCAGCAGTACCATGCTTTCAGACAGCCTGAAAATCAAAGAAAAGGAAACACATGCTTTTAATTATGAACACTCCTAGTCCTAACTACATCATTTGATTCAGAGCCAAAATAACATTTTGGTTTTAGGAATAGTAGCCAAGATCTTTACAGAATCTACAAAAACAAAGCATACCCTAGCCTTTGGATTCGTGATACATGTCTAAAAAGAAGTGAGACTCCTTTCAGAGAGATCTTGCTGGGTGTGAGGACCAGATCCACACTAGAGCCACAGAGTTTCAGAACTTTCCCCACAGACTTGCAGGTGTTTGAAAATAACGGTCCTTTCAGCACCAGGGTGAAGTCAAGGAGACGGAGGAGAGAGACCAGCTGTTCCACCTCCTCTCTGGATCTAACAGTGATGGATTGACACGTCTGCTGGAAGAATCCTGGATCACATCTGAAACATGTGTGAGTTATGGAGGAAAGTATTAGCTTAGCAATATTGGAACAGAGACATTGTAGTACATGGCTTTACATTGTGGCTTTAAAGCCTGACTTTAAATCATGTTAATTATTATTACCTTTGTATATTGCTGAAAAATGCTTAAAATGTGAAATTATATTCATCACTGACTACATGTTGCATCTAACTTTATAGTGAATAGGATATATTATATCACGAAAGCTATACTTTACTATATATTATATAGAATAACCAAGATACGGTATCATTGAGATCATGGGATGAAGTCATGAGAATTACAAATAAGATTCACTATTTATACATCAGAAAAAAACAAATGATAGCCTACCTCATTATCTTAAAAAAAGGAAGGAAAAGATTAAAAACATTAAAAACATATTAACCTGAGTTGTGAGATGTATGGTAGACACTGAAGGAAGATCCCCACTTCATTATATAACCAGCCTCTCAGCTCTACAGGTTTCTTCTCTGGTTGGAGTTTCATCACCTCTAGGAGGAGGGAGACCTTTCTCTCTGAGAGGTCTATGGACCAGACTTCAGGAGCTGACTGGTAAACCGGTTGTAATGCTGGAAGAACACTTCTGCCTGTTTGAGTCTCATAGTTCTTCACATAGGAGTATAGGTCCAGTAGTAGATCACATTGCCACTTCCTGTAGTGCCAGTGGTCAGCCCAGCTAATAAAGGGGAATATTTTGTAATTACACACAGAAGACAACTGTTCCAGAATCTTCTGTCCTGTTTCTTCTTCCCGTTCTGCTGCTTCACAGAAGAGCTTCCCCAGGGACTTGGTTTGTCCTCCTGATGGATCTTGAACACTGCAACAGATCAAATGAAACCAACATGATGAGCTTCCCCAGGAACTTAGCTTGTTTTGACCTTTCTGACCTTTGATGAGTAAATCTGAATCCTGTTCAAAGGAAAGCCCATGAAATATTGATAATTATAAACAGAACCACACAATGATGGACACCGTATCCATCAGATTTTAGATGAAAGAGTCAATGGAAACTGAAGGAATCTGAAAACGTATATTACTAAATATGTCTTGATGCTTAAACTTTATTTCTCTGTACTTTATGGACTAGCGCTAGTGTAACCATTGTCCTGGGAAAAGACCACAACACTGCTGTCCTGATAAAAATGGCATAACATAACTCAGCAGTGATTCATGCTTACACCTATAGTATCATATGGAGATCATATTATGTAAGTGATTCATGTATTATCTGATTGTATTCTTATGATTATTTGTATCATTTATAGCATGTTGCCTGTTGGAGCGGAATCCTTGTATATCCATGCATGTTTTAGTTTTTTCATAAATTATTGCAGTATTTTACAATTCATCGTAGTGTTGTAAAAATAATCTACAAGCTCACATCACATCATATAATGGTGTGTTTTGAGATTGTAGATCTGCTAGTTATTTTTTTTCTTTGATAATTGTCACCTAAATTTACATGCTAAAAAAAGTGAAGCCAGGTTGAAAGTGGTTAAGTGTGTCTGTGAGTTTTATAAATATTGAACCAATGAAAAGTATTGACAAGAGCTTCTGACTAACTACATTTGATCCATTGGACCACAGGTTCTCGTTTAATTTCCTGAAAAGTAACGGTTTTGGACATACAAGGTTTCCACCTGCCAGTGATGATATAGCATACTTTCTCTGCTTTTTGCTTCTTTCATGGATATGCTGCATAGCTCTTTGTATTAACCAAGTGAATATGAAGACAAATATTAACAATATGAACCCTAGTGTCCCTATTCTGGGGTGAAGATTTAGCAGAAATAGCAGATCTTTAAGCTCACACTGCGTCGCAGATTTAGTGTTGAAGGAAACACTAAAGGACCTAGTATAGAGCCTTGGGGGACCTCAGTCAACTAACTATGTAGGATTTAAGTGGATTAAAGAAAGTAAAAACATTAACCCGAGTTGTGAGATGTAGGGTAGACACTGAAGGAAGATCCTCACTTCACTCTCTTCATCTGACCAGACCCACAGCTCTACTGGTTTCTTCTCTGGTTGGAGTTTCAGCAGCTCTAGGAGGAGGGAGACCTTTCTCTCTGAGAGGTCTATGAACCAGACTGCAGGAGCTGACTGGTAAACTGTTTTTAATGCTGGAAGAACACTTCTGCCTGTTTGAGTCTCATAGTTCTTCACATAGGAGTATAGGTCCAGTAGAAGATCACTTTGATACTTCCTGTCTTCCCATTCATTACTCTCCTCAATAAAGGGGAATGTTTTGTAATTACACACAGAAGACAACTGTTCCAGAATCTTCTCTCCTGTTTCTTCTTCCCGTTCTGCTGCTTCACAGAAGAGCTTCCCCAGTAACTTGGTTTGTCCTCCTGATGGACCTTGAACACTGCAACAGATCAAATGAAACCAACATGAAATGCTGATCTCTGATCATAAACAGAACCAAAAAATGATGGACACTGGACAATGTATCCATCAGATTTGATGTGGAAAAGGTCGATGGAAAATGAAGGAAACAGAAAATGTACATTACTAATACTTCTTAACCCATTAAAACCGGGAAATCCATGTCATTTTAGATTTTTGCAGTGGCTATTCAAAAATAGCAGATCTACAAGCTCACAGCGCGTCACTTTGTGCCGCGTTGCGAGCTTGTACGTCTGCTATTTTTGAACATTATTGTAATATCTTTAAAGTGTGAGAACTACTGATTTAGAAGGCATTTGTAGGATGGGCCTCAGGTCTTAATGGGTTAATGCTTAAACTTTATTTCTCTGTACTTTGTGGTCTAGTGTTAGTGTAACCATTGTCCTGGGAAAAGACCACAACACTGCTGTCCTGATAAAAATGACATAACACAACTCAGCAGTGATTCATGCTTACACCTATAGACGGGTTTCCTGTTTGTAAACATGAGAGGATATGACCGCGCAGAGGAGGGGGAAGCCTATAGAGGGCGCCATTACCCGCAGCAGCTCTGGTCAAATGTCCATTCATAAAATAAATGATCTTCACCGGGTTTAATGAAAGTAGATTAAATTATGCAGTTTGTAATACCTTGTTTACTCAATAAAAATGATTTGTCGGAAGTTGGATCTGTTTGTATATAATAGCAGCATTATGCCTATTATGCCTATAATAGCAGAATTATGGCTATCTAACTCCCGAACACAACAACAGAGTGAACGGCGCAACAATTTGTTTCCCCCGAGCATGCGCAGATTGCGTTTTCTGCTCTGTGATGACGTCGCGCGGAAATCCGTCTATAGTATCATATGGAGATAACATATTCTTTGAGTGATTCATGTATTATCTGATTGTATTCTTATGATTGTTTTTCACAACACATCATATAATGATGTGTTGTGAGATTGTAGATCTGCTATTTTCTTTTCTTTTTTTTCTTTGATAATTGTCACCTAAATGTACATGCTAAAAAAAGTGAAGCCAGGTTGAAAGTGGTTAAGTGTGTCTGTGGATTTTATGAATATTGAACCAATGAAAAGTATTAACAAGAGTTTGTGACTCAGTAATAACTATATTGGATCCATTGGAACACAGGTTCTTATTTCATTTCCTGAAAAGTAACATTTTTGGACATACAAGGTTTCCACCTGACAGTGATGATATAGCATACTTTCTCTTGTTCTCTCTGCTTTTTGCTTCTTTCATGGATATGCTGAAACTCTTTATATTAACCGAGTTCAACCTGGGTTCCCTATTTTGGTCATGTCATTATAGGTGAAAATGCTCCACAAACACACAACAACAAATATCTAAATTCAGAAATAGTGAAAATAACCAATCTACCAGCTCACAACATTGTGGGACACACAGCACTGTGACAAAGTATGATATGGGGCCTATGTGGTTATGAAATTAAATAATGAAATTAAATAATCTCTCTCTCATTGTATAATAATTCTTTATAATAGAATACAAAATTATATGTATGTCCTGTAAATTCAGTGCACCAAAAGTGACGAATAGTCAGGTCATAATTAATTCAAACACATTAATAATACCTCAATATCTTTATAAAAGGTAGCCAGCTTTTATATGTAGACAAATATTGGCAAAATGAACCCTAGTGTCCCTATTCAGGGGTGAAGATTTAGCAGAAATAGCAGATCTTTAAGCTCACACTGCGTCGCAGATTTAGTGTAGAGGGAAACACTAAAATACCTAGTATGGAGCCTTGGGGGTCTTCAGTCAACTAACTATGTAGGTTGACTGAGGGGTAGTGGATAAAAGAAAGTAAAAACATTAACCTGAGTTGTGAGATGTAGGGTAGACACTGAAGGAAGATCCTCACTTCACTCTCTTCATCTGACCAGCCTGTCAGCTCTACTGGTTTCTTTTCTGGTTGGAGTTTCAGCAGCTCTAGGAGGAGGGAGACCTTTCTCTCTGAGAGGTCTATGGACCAGACTGTAGGAGCTGACTGGTAAACTGCTTTTAATGCTGGAAGAACACTTCTGCCTGTTTGAGTCTCATAGTTCTTCACATAGGAGTATAGGTCCAGTAGAAGATCACTTTGATACTTCCTGTCGTCCCAATCATTACTCTCCTCAATAAAGGGGAATGTTTTGTAATTACACACAGAAGACAACTGTTCCAGAATCTTCTCTCCTGTTTCTTCTTCCCATTCTGCTGCTTCACAGAAGAGCTTCCCCAGGAACTTGGTTTGTCCTCCTGATGGACCTTGAACACTGCAACAGATCAAATGAAACCAACATGAAATGCTGATCTCTGATCATAAGCAGAACCAAAAAATGATGGACACTGGACAATGTATCCATCAGATTTGATGTGGAAAAGGTCGATGGAAAATGAAGGAAACAGAAAATGTACATTAGTAATACTTCTTAACCCATTAAAACCGGGAAATCCATGTCATTTTAGATTTTTGCAGTGGCTATTCAAAAATAGCAGATCTACAAGCTCACAGCGCGTCACTTTGTGCCGCGCTGCGAGCTTGTACGTCTGCTATTTTTTAACATTATTGTAATATCTTTAAAGTGTGAGAACTACTGATTTAGAAGGCATTTGTAGAATGGGCCTCAGGTCTTAATGGGTTAATGCTTAAACTTTATTTCTCTGATGTACTTTGTGGTCTAGTGTTAGTGTAACCATTGTCCTGGGAAAATACCACAACACTGCTGTCCTGATAAAAATGACATAACACAACTCAGCAGTGATTCATGCTTACACCTATAGACGGGTTTCCTGTTTGTAAACATGAGAGGATATGACCGCGCAGAGGAGGGGGAAGCCTATAGAGGGCGCCATTACCCGCAGCAGCTCTGGTCAAATGTCCATTCATATAATAAAAGAAATGATCTTCACCGGGTTTAATGAAAGTAGATTAAATTATGCAGTTTGTAATACCTTGTTTACTCAATAAAAATGATTTGTCGGAAGTTGGATCTGTTTGTATATAATAGCAGCATTATGCCTATTATGCCTATAATAGCAGAATTATGGCTATCTAACTCCCGAACACAACAACAGAGTGAACAGCGCAACAATTTGTTTCCCCCGAGCATGCGCAGATTGCGCATTCTGCTCTGTGATGACGTCGCGCGGAAATCCGTCTATAGTATCATATGGAGATAACATATTCTTTGAGTGATTCATGTATTATCTGATTGTATTCTTATGATTGTTTTTCACATGATGTGTTGTGAGATTGTAGATCTGCTATTTTCTTTTCTTTTTTTTCTTTGATAATTGTCACCTAAATGTACATGCTAAAAAAAGTGAAGCCAGGTTGAAAGTGGTTAAGTGTGTCTGTGGATTTTATGAATATTGAACCAATGAAAAGTATTAACAAGAGTTTGTGACTCAGTAATAACTATATTGGATCCATTGGAACACAGGTTCTTGTTTCATTTCCTGAAAAGTAACATTTTTGGACATACAAGGTTTCCACCTGACAGTGATGATATAGCATACTTTCTCTTGTTCTCTCTGCTTTTTGCTTCTTTCATGGATATGCTGAAACTCTTTATATTAACAGAGTTCAACCTGGGTTCCCTGTTTTGGTCATGTCATTATAGGTGAAAATGCTCCACAAACACACAACACTAAAATACCTAGTATGGAGCCTTGGGGGTCTTCAGTCAACTAACTATGTAGGTTGACTGAGGGGTAGTGGATAAAAGAAAGTAAAAACATTAACCTGAGTTGTGAGATGTAGGGTAGACACTGAAGGAAGATCCTCACTTCACTCTCTTCATCTGACCAGCCTGTCAGCTCTACTGGTTTCTTTTCTGGTTGGAGTTTCAGCAGCTCTAGGAGGAGGGAGACCTTTCTCTCTGAGAGGTCTATGAACCAGACTGCAGGAGCTGACTGGTAAACTGTTTTTAATGCTGGAAGAACACTTCTGCCTGTTTGAGTCTCATAGTTTTTCACATAGGAGTATAGGTCCAGTAGATGATCACTTTGATACTTCCTGTTTTTCCAGTGGTCATACAAGTCAATAAAGGGGAATGTTTTGTAATTACACACAGAAGACAACTGTTCCAGAATCTTCTCTCCTGTTTCTTCTTCCCGTTCTGCTGCTTCACAGAAGAGCTTCCCCAGCAACTTGGTTTGTCCTGATGGACCTTGAACACTGCAACAGATCAAATGAAACCAACATGAAATGCTGATCTCTGATCATAAACAGAACCAAAAAATGATGGACACTGGACAATGTATCCATCAGATGTGATGTGGAAAAAGTCAATGGAGAATGAAGGAATCAGAAAATGTATATTAATAGTACTTCTTAACCCATTAAAACCAGGAAAGCCATGTCATTTTAGATTTTTGCGGTGGCTATTCAAAAATAGTAGATCTACAAGCTCACAGCGCGACACTTTGTGCCGCGCTGTGAGCTTGTACGTCTGCTATTTTTGAACATTATTGTAATATCTTTAAAGTGTGAGAACTACTGATTTAGAAGGCATTGGTAGAATGGGCCTCAGGTCTTAATGGGTTAATGCTTAAACTTTATTTCTCTGTACTTTGTGGTCTAGTGTTAGTGTAACCATTGTCCTGGGAAAAGACCACAACACTGCTGTCCTGATAACAATGGCATAACACAACTCAGCAGTGATTCATGCTTACACCTATAGTATCATATGGAGATAACATATTCTTTGAGTGATTCATGTATTATCTGATTGTATTCTTATGATTGTTTGTATCATGCATAGAATGTTGCCACTGTCGGGCAGAAGCCTTGTATCTCCATGCATGTTTTTTGTTCTCATAAATTAATGCAGTATTTTACAGTTCATCGTAGTGTTGTAAAAAAAAAGTAGCTAAACTAATCTACAAGCTCACAACACATCATATAATGGTGTGTTGTGAGATTGTAGATCTGCTATTTTCTTTTCTTTTTTTTTCTTTGATAATTATCACCTAAATTTACATGCTAAAAAAAGTGAAGCCAGGTTGAAAGTGGTTAAGTGTGTCTGTGAGTTTTATAAATATTGAACCAATGAAAAGTATTAACAAGAGCTTGTGAATAAATAATAACTACATTGGATCCATTGGAACACAGGTTCTTTTTTCCATTTCCTGAAAAGTAACGGTTTTGGACATACAAGGTTTCCACCTACTGTAACAGTGATGACAAAGCATACTTTCTCTTGTTCTCTCTGCTTTTTGCTTCTTTCATGGATATGCTGCACAGCTCTTTGTATTAACCACATTCAACCTAGCTTACCTATGTTTTGGGCATGTCAATATAGGTGAACATTTTCCCAAAACACATAATGAAATAAATAAAATTAAAAAGGTAAAAATGAATAGTGAAAACAGCCAATCTACCAGCTCATAACATTATGTGACACATGACATGGTAATAAGACAAAGTATGATATGGGGCTCATGTGGTTAAGACATTAAATAATCTCTTTCTCTCATTTTATTATAATTCTTTATTGCGAACGCGGAAGGAGGCGCGCCGAACGCCTCCGCCCAAGTGGAGCTTACTATGAAAGTCTGCTCGGCTTGTGTGTGTGTGTGTCTGTGTCTGTGTGCAGTGCACTGCCTGGGTACGGCCGACAGAGGGCGCCAGAGTGCAGCTACAGTCAAAACACAAACACAAACACACACAGAGTCCGTAAATACACAATATTTTCGAGCTGCGTTCGCTTCCAGCGTTCGCGCGTCTTACTTGTAATAGAATACAACATTATATTTATCTCCTTTAAATTCAGTGACCAAAACTGACGAATAATCAGGTCATAATTAATTCAAGCACATTAATTGCACCTCATTATCTATAGAAAAGGTAGACAGATTTATATGTAGACAAACATTAAACAATATGAACCCTAGCGTCCCTATTCTGGGGGAGAATATTGGGCAGAAATAGACAATCTTTAAGTTCACACTGCATCACAGATTTGTAATAGAGGGAAACACTAAAATACCTAGTATGGAGCCTTGGGGGTCTTCAGTCAACTAACTATGTAGGTTGACTGAGGGGTAGTGGATAAAAGAAAGTAAAAACATTAACCCGAGTTGTGAGATGTAGGGTAGACACTGAAGGAAGATCCTCACTTCACTCTCTTCATCTGAACAGACCCACAGCTCTACTGGTTTCTTCTCTGGTTGGAGTTTCAGCAGCTCTAGGAGGAGGGAGACCTTTCTCTCTGAGAGGTCTATGAACCAGACTGCAGGAGCTGACTGGTAAACTGGTTTTAATGCTGGAAGAACACTTCTGCCTGTTTGAGTCTCATAGTTCTTCACATAGGAGCATAGGTCCAGTAGAAGATCACTTTGATACTTCCTGTCGTCCCATTCATTACTCTCCTCAATAAAGGGGAATGTTTTGTAATTACACACAGAAGACAACTGTTCCAGAATCTTCTCTCCTGTTTCTTCTTCCCATTCTGCTGCTTCACAGAAGAGCTTCCCCAGTAACTTGACTTCTCCTGATGGACCTTCAACACTGCAACAGATCAAATGAAACCAACATGAAATGCTGATCTCTGATCATAAACAGAACCAAAGAATGATGGACACTGGACAATGTATCCATCAGATTTGATGTGGAAAAGGTCGATGGAAAATGAAGGAAACAGAAAATGTACATTAGTAATACTTCTTAACCCATTAAAACCGGGAAATCCATGTCATTTTAGATTTTTGCAGTGGCTATTCAAAAATAGCAGATCTACAAGTTCACAGCGTGTCACTTTGTGCCGTGCTGCTAGCTTGTACGTCTGCTATTTTTGAACATTATTGTAATATCTTTAAAGTGTGAGAACTACTGATTTAGAAGGCATTTGTAGAATGGGCCTCAGGTCTTAATGGGTTAATGCTTAAACTTTATTTCTCTGTACTTTGTGGTCTAGTGTTAGTGTAACCATTGTACTGGGAAAAGACCACAACACTGCTGTCCTGATAAAAAAGGCATAACACAACTCAGCAGTGATTCATGCTTACACCTATAGTATCATATGGAAATAACATATTCTTTGAGTGATTCATGTATTATCTGATTGTATTCTTATGATTGCTTGTATCATGCATAGAATGTTGCCACTGTCTGGCAGAAGACTTGTATCTCCATGCATTTGTTTTTGTTTGTTCATAAATGAATGCCGTATTTTACAGTTCAGCGCAGTGTCATGAAAAAGTAGCAAACAAAATAGCCGGTCCACAAGCTCACAACACATAATGGTGTGTTGTGAGATTGTAGATCTGCCATTTTCTTTTTTCAATTTTCTTTTTTTTCTAATTGATGATAATTGTCACCTAATATTGACATGCCAAAAAAAGTGAAGCCAGGTTGAAAGTGGTTAAGTGTGTCTGTGAGTTTTATAAATATTGAACCAATGAAAAGTATTAACAAGAGCTTGTGAATAAATAATAACTACATTGGATCCATTGGAACACAGGTTCTTTTTTCCATTTCCTGAAAAGTAACGGTTTTGGACATATAAGGTTTCCACCTACTGTAACAGCGATAATCTGAGTTCCCAGAAGTTTTCGCCAGCTCTGGCGAGGAACTTCTGGGCCACAGCCCTGGTATTTGTGGGCGGGATGTACGTCACGCTCTGAATCTGAGCGGACACGCCTCTTACCGGTCTGAGAGCTGTGCAACTCGTCTAAAAAGTCCGACGAGAGGCAAACAGCAGTACACAACAATGGCGGCCGAAATTTCTCAAGGGGAAATTGCTTCCCGTCGATCCTATTTAGATGCATCACCCACTGCATGTGGATCCCGCCCCCTTTTCTTCATTGGCTGTTGATTTGAATCACAACGCAGTGGCCGCGCCCCTGCTGTCCAAGCTCCGACGCTAACCCTCCCAGACTATAACAGCGATGACAAAGCATACTTTCTCTTGTTTTCTCTGCTTTTTGCTTCTTTCATGGATATGCTGCACAGCTCTTTGTATTAACCACGTTCAACCTAGCTTCCCTATTTTGGGCATGTCATTATAGGTGAACATTTTCCAAAAACAAATAATGAAATAAATCAAATTAAAAAAGTAAAAATAAATAGTGAAAACAGCTAATCTACCAGCTCATAACATTATGTGACACATGACATGGTAATAAGACAAAGTATGATATGGGGCTCATGTGGTTAAAACATTAAATAATCTCTTTCTCTCATTGTATTATAATTCTTTATAATAGAATACAACATTATATTTATCTCCTTTAAATTCAGTGCACCAAAACTGACGAATAATCAGGTCATAATTAATTCAAGCACATTAATCGCACCTCATTATCTATAGAAAAGGTAGACAGATTTATATGTAGACAAACATTAAACCATATGAACCCTTGTGTCCCTATTCTGGGGGAGAACATTGGGCAGAAATAGACGATCTTTAAGTTCACACTGCATCGCAGATTTGGAATAGAGGGAAACACTAAAATACCTAGTATGGAGCCTTAGGGGTCTTCAGTCAACTAACTATGTAGGTTGACTGAGGGGTAGTGGATAAAAGAAAGTAAAAACATTAACCTGAGTTGTGAGATGTAGGGTAGACACTGAAGGAAGATCCTCACTTCACTCTCTTCATATGAACAGCCTGTCAGCTCTACTGGTTTCTTCTCTGGTTGGAGTTTCAGCAGCTCTAGGAGGAGGGAGACCTTTCTCTCTGAGAGGTCTATGGACCAGACTGCAGGAGCTGACTGGTAAACTGGTTTTAATGCTGGAAGAACACTTCTGCCTGTTTGAGTCTCATAGTTCTTCACATAGGAGTATAGGTCCAGTAGTAGATCACATTGCCACTTCCTGTAGTGCCAGTGGTCAGCCCAGCTAATAAAGGGGAATATTTTGTAATTACACACAGAAGACAACTGTTCCAGAATCTTCTGTCCTGTTTCTTCTTCCCGTTCTGCTGCTTCACAGAAGAGCTTCCCCAGGGACTTGGTTTGTCCTCCTGATGGATCTTGAACACTGCAACAGATCAAATGAAACCAACATGAAATGCTGATCTCTGATCATAAACAGAACCAAAAAATGATGGACACTGGACAATGTATCCATCAGATTTGATGTGGAAAAGGTCAATGGAAAATGAAGGAATCAGAAAATGTACATTACTAATACTTCTTAACCCATTAAAACCGGGAAAGCCATGTCATTTTAGATTAGATGTTGTGGCTATTCAAAAATAGCAGATCTACAAGCTCACAGCGCGTCACTTTGTGCCGCGCTGCGAGCTTGTACGTCTGCTATTTTTGGACATTATTGTAATATCTTTAAAGTGTGAGAACTACTGATTTAGAAGGCATTCGTAGAATGGGCCTCAGGTCTTAATGGGTTAATGCTTAAACTTTATTTCTCTGTACTTTGTGGTCTAGTGTTAGTGTAACCATTGTCCTGGGAAAAGACCACAACACTGCTGTCCTGATAACAATGGCATAACACAACTCAGCAGTGATTCATGCTTACACCTATAGTATCATATGGAGATCATATTATCTTTTTATTCTTATGATTGTTTGTATCATGCATAGAATGTTGCCACTGTCGGGCAGAAGACTTGTATCTCCATGCATTTGTTTTTGTTTGTTCATAAATGAATATCGTATTTTACAGTTCAGCGCAGTGTCATGAAAAAAGTTCATGTCTGAACGTGTGTCTGTGGGTTTTATAAATGTGGAACCAATGAAAAGTATTAACAAGAGCTTGTGAATAAATAATAACTATATTGGATCCATTGGACCACAGGTTCTTTTTTCCATTTCCTGAAAAGTAACGGTTTTGGACATACAAGGTTTCCACCTACTGTAACAGTGATGACAAAGCATACTTTCTCTTGTTCTCTCTGCGTTTTGCTTCTTTCATGGATATGCTGCACAGCTCTTTATATTAACCACGTTCAACCTAGCTTCCCTATTTTGGGCATGTCAATATAGGTGAACATTTTCCCAAAACACATAATAAAATAAATAAAATTACTGTAGGTAAAAACAAATAGTGAAAACAGCCAATCTACCAGCTCATAACATTATGTGACACATGACATGGTAATAAGACAAAGTATGATATGGGGCTCAGGTGGTTAAGACATTAATCTCTTTCTCTCCTTTTATTATAATTCTTTATAATAGAATACAACATTATATTTATCTCCTTTAAATTCAGTGCACCAAAACTGACGAATAATCATATCATAATTAATTCAAGCACATTAATCGCACCTCATTATCTATAGAAAAAGTAGACAGATTTATATGTAGTATAGACAAACATTAAACAATATGAACCCTAGTGTCCTTATTATAGGGCAAACATTGGGCAGAAATAGCTGATCGTTGAGCTCAAACTGCATCACAGATTTGGTATACAGGGAAACACTAAAGGACCTAGTATAGAGCCTTGGGGGTCCTCTGTCAACTAATTGGTAGGGTTTAAGTAGATAAAAGAAAGTAAAAACATTAACCTGAGTTGTGAGATGTAGGGTAGACACTGGAGGAAGATCCTAACTTCACTCTCTTCATCTGACCAGCCTGTCAGCTCTACAGGTTTCTTTTTAGGTTGGAGTTTCAGCAGCTCTAGGAGGATGGAGACCTTTCTCTCTGAGAGGTCAATGGACCAGACCTGGTAAACTGTTTGTAAGGCTGGAAGAACTCTCTTGTGTGTTTGAGTCTCATAGTCTTTGAAATGGGAGTACAGGTCTAGAAGGAAGTCCCATTTGTGATGCCAATATTCAGAAAGTGAAAGCACTTCCTCTATTGTTTGTGTGTCTAAGCTCTTGTGGAGAGCTGCTTGCACACACAGATTCATCAGAAATCTGTGCCCTGTCTGATTCTGAGAAATAAACCTGTAGATTATGAAAAAATTATGAGTAGCATACACAATTGTCAAAATATCTCTCAAAGCACTTTTCAAGAGATCATCATTAAAAGGTAGGGTAAGTGATACATTCTGGTTAAAACATAAAGGGTTTTCTTAAAAGGTTAAAGTATTATATTCCCATAGTAATCATTGCTATAGAGTTCAGTAACAGGGGTCTCTCCGTCCATCCAGCTCTTTAATAAACAGAAAATACATTTCAGGTGGGTTGCAAATTTCAGCGAATAAAGAGAGTAACCATTTATCAGCTTGAGTTTTAAGTTCCAATTTTGTCAGCTCATTTCTTTGTGTCATCACTTCCAGTTTCACTTGTTTATCCTGTATTCTGTGTGAGTTCTCTCTTCTGATTGGATGAAATTGGTATCCCAACCTAAAAATGCTTTTTCTGTTTACTTAATAGCCGAAGAGACAGGGAACTCCTGTTACTCAACAAAATACTCTACAGAAATGTTGTTTTTTTGTGAGTTACAGTCAACTTAATATAGGATAACCTTATTCAATATACTGTAAAACATAAATCCAGTTACCTGAGCTTTGAGATGTAGGGTAGACACTGAAGGAAGATCCTCACTTCACTCTCTTCATTTGACCAGCCTGTCAGCTCTACTGGTTTCTTCTCTGGTTGGAGTTTCAGCAGCTCTAGGAGGAGGGAGACCTTTCTCTCTGAGAGGTCTATGGACCAGACTGCACAAGGTGACTGGTAACCTGAACGTAATGCTAGAAGAACACTCTTGTGTGTTTGTGTCTCATAGTCTTTGAAATGGGAGTACAAGTCTAGAAGGAAGTCCCATTTGTGATGCCAATATTCAGACAGTGAAAACACTTCCTCTATTGTTTGCGTGTTTAACCTCTGATTGAGAGCTGCTTGCACACAGACATTCATCAGAAATCTGTGTCCTGTTTGATTCTGAGAAGTAAACCTGTATAAGAGAAATCAACATTAAAAACTTTATCCAAGAACCTAAAATATACAGTGTTTCTGAAAGCCCAATCTGGGAACCCATCGCCAATCGAAAAGGAAAAACAGCGCCCTCTGCTGTTTTTGACTATCTCAGTTGGCTCTGGGAGGAAGAAGACGTAGCACCCGTACGCAAGGAAACCGGGGTTTTGGTCTGCCTTGAGCTTTTCACTTCCGGTGGTGCGACTATGTTTTCATTCCCACTAACAATATTTCTACACGGAACACTAACACCACTTCTCCCAGAGAACATGGATCGTTTTGGTTATAAGACCACTTGTTTCTATGATGAAAGAGCAAGTTAAAATGTGAATATCTTTCCGTGGTTTTGTCTGCTCCGAGGACGCTATTGTTAAATGAGTTTCGGTTTGTTTCGAGTGGGGAAGGATCGGCGGACACGTAAATCCCGCCCACTACATTTGATTGGGTAAAGCGCGGCCTGCTTCCTGATCTGAAGGCACGCCCACTTGTAGGCCAGTGCGTACGCGATATGACGAACCCCCCCGATAGATTCAAACGCAGAGCAGAATCTGTTCTTGAGAGATTACTGAAAGCCAAATGGTAATAAGGTCTACTGTATGCAATACTGTGTCTACAGTACATACTGTATATCGGGTACTGTACATTCTATGCACGACTCCTTGGAAAGTCAGAACACACAAGGGACAAAGATGCAAAGTCCATAATAATAGTAAAAAGATAATTTGCACTTCACAAAAAAAGAGATAGATAAGAACTAAAGGACGATAACGTTTTGTGGAAGGGGAAAGAATAATAAGAAATGGAACAGAGATGGTCTGGTGTTTTTAACAGAGCAGGATTTGCATCAGATGCATTTATGTTTTAAACATGATTTATACTGCATCGTACAACAGTGTTGTGCATAAAATAAGGATCTACAAGCTCACGTGTCGCCCTAGAGCAGCGCATTGCTATAGGTTCAGTGCGTGACACTGGTGTACAACGAAGTATAAATTGACATAGCCAGCAGTGGAGGAAGGGGTAGGACAGCTCATTGCCTGTAGAGAGAGGCAGCCACAGACATGTGTCCGGAGAGAGGCCCACAGCGCATGGGGTCCATCTATACAGCACTAGCCAGTACCAAGTCCCACATTCACGTTGGCTCTGATTATAGTATTAACATTGTTGTAAATGTTGCCGTATTATAAGTGATGAATTTGCACAAATCAATTAAATTATGCACAATTAATCCTGCGCCGAATTTTAGAACAATAATAGGTGAACATTTATATATATATATATATATATATATATATATATATATATACTAGTATTGCTCTTACACTGGAAGGTTTAAATCCTCTCAATGAGCTAGCAAATCTTTCCTATTTGTGAAAGCCAGCTCTGTCAATACCTATAACTACTGTGCTTATTGTCTCCGCCAGGAGACTATGTTTTCACTTTCCGTCCCCCACCCTCGGCCAAGCTAACATTGGTCAAGCCTCACGTGAAACGTGACAATACGTTGAAAGAGTGTGCTCTGATTGGCTAGTGAGGCGCATGACGTATAGCGGCCTATAAATAGATGTGTCACTTTGAAAGAGTCTGTGTCTCTTTCAAAGTGAGGTAAGACAGGAATAATCACGAAATGGCTGAGAAATGGCGGAGCAATACATTATGTAGACACACTGGTGTCATCACAATACGTAATATAAATAGCTTAGAAAGGATTAATCAATATTTGCTGGCGGAGACTTGTGCTCCGAGGAGCACATTTTCTAGTTTAACTTGTTTTACTATGTATATATGTATATATGTCTTTGTGAATTACATACAACTTTTAATGTAGTAAGCATATTCCATATAATATAATCCCAGTTACCTGATCTTTGAGATGTAGGGTAGACACTGAAGGAAGATCCTCACTTCACTCTCTTCATCTGACCAGCCTGTCAGCTCTACTGTTTTTTTCTCTGGTTGGAGCTTCAGCACCTCTAGGAAGAGGGAGGACTTTCTCTCTGAGAGGTCTATGGACCAGACTGCAGGAGCTGACTGGTAAACTGGTTGTAATGCTAGAAGAACACTCTTGTGTGTTTGAGTCTCATAGTCTTTGAAATGGGAGTACAGGTCAAGAAGGAAGTCCCATTTGTGATGCCAATATTCAGACAGATAAAACACTTCCTCTATTGTTTGTGTGTTTAACCTCTCATTGAGAGCTGCTTGCACACACAGATTCATCAGAAATCTTTGTCCCGTTTGATTCTGAGAAGCAAATCTGTAGATTATGAAAAATAAGCAGAATCAACTCAATTAAAAACTTGATTTATAAACCTATACACTATAAGAGAAAAAGGTAATGTGTAGCTCAACATACTACAATTACATTTTATAGATTTGATTAAATCAGAATTCTAAATGACTCTTTTATACATAGGTCAAGATAGAAAGATACATTATTGTGATTATAGTATTAGCTAAGATAACTTGAATGACCTATTTAGACCTGAGGCCGATTCTAAAAACGCCTTCTAAATCCTGACCTAAGTTTTCTGAAAAACTTCAAATATTTATTAAAAAAAATCACACCCAGTGTGAAGTGGGCGGTGTGTGGTCATCACAACATGACTAAAAAAAAGGATAAATTACTTTTTTTTAAGTCCATACTGCTATTCATAGGGCTGCACATGTCTCATGTGTTTCGCTAGCCAATCACAGTCCTGAATTTGCAAAGTCAGCCAATCACATTACAGTTAGTGGTGATGACACTAGCTGTAATGTGATTGGCTGACTTTGCTAAAGTATCGATTTTGCATTAACAATGGAAGGGTTAGGGGTGTAGACTGCGTTGTAGACTATTGGCCAATCACGGTGCAGGATTGGTCAGTGTCCAAAACTCACTTATAGGGGGCGGTTACACCGCCCCAATAACAAAGGTATGTTGCTATATACTGTACAAAGCAACTGGTTGTTGCTGATGGGGGAAAACCATCCCTCATTCAACTGCCCATATCTATGGAATGGACGATTGCGGCTGCACAATTTTTTTCTCTGAGTGTACGAGACCCCCCTACAACTTTTACAGCGATCGGCGAGTGCTGTGAAGAATAATACGATTTTTCAAAGGTGAGTGAAAACATTCAAAAATCGCTGGCGCTGGTGGCTATAGACTATGTTTTTTTCTGGCACTGAATGAGTTAATAAAATCATACATATATGAACATTCATGTTAATTTCCTCAAACTAACCTAAAAGAATCCCTGTCCTCAAACTACAAGTATACATATAGTTCAACTCTTTGAACACCCTGATAGCAGAATCCTCTGAATCCGCCCCCACCTCTCCTTTCTCTGTAAATATACCGATGATTCTACTGAGTCTTATTCCTATATGTTTTGTATTGTATTTGTATTTGTATTGTATATATTATATGTATTACTGATGAATTGAGAACAATGGACTCGAATGGAAACAAGCCTCCTGGGGCGTCGTTTTAGCACAAACTTGTATTGTACTACCTGTACTGTTAATAATCATGTTAATACAATATTCAATCAATCAATCAATCAAATTATTCCAATACATCGGAACTTTGTGGGAACTAATTCTTTAAATATAGTCAATTATTGAAGTTTAAATGTAATGAGTTAAACTGATTCAATATACAAAGTTACCTGAGCGTTGAAATGTAGGGTAGACACTGAAGGAAAGTCTTCACTTCACTCTCTTCATCAGACCAGCCTCTCAACTCAACTAGTTTCTTCTCTGGTTGGAGTTTCAAGCATTCTAGGAAGACAGAGGCCTTTCTCTCTGATAGGTCTATGGACCAGACTGTAGGAGCTGGGGGGTAAAGTGGCTTCAGAATTGGAAGAACGTGTTTATATTCTTTACTGCTGATATGTAGGTAAAGATCAAGCAGGATGTCATATCTCATAATGTAAACAGAGAACAATGACAGAAGTGTATTCACTGAACTCTGAAAGACTTCCCTCTTATTAATTGCTGCCTCTCGGCACAAATCTAGTAAGAGCTTCTTTTCTTCCCCCTCCAGTAATCCAGGGAATTGTTCCTGAACCGGTGAGTCTGCAACTCTGGATGCGTTTCTGAAACTTAATTGCAGTATTCAAACAAACATGGGTCACACAACACATTTGTGGAAGTTTATAACATATGGCTATAATGAAATGGACATTCATTCATGATTTTCTTCTTAGGAACATGAACATTCAAAGGTCAATAATTCAAGCAGCAAATGGGAAGTTATACAATTTGAATCTCCCAAACCCTTTTTCAGGGACTTGGACAATTGTTATGATTGACACTATGATTATTATTATTATGAATACTATTGTAAATATATTAACCAAATTAATGTATTGTATGCACGCACGCACGCGCACACGCAAACACACACACACACACACACACACACACACACACACACACACACACACACACACACACACACACACACACACACACACACACACACACACACACACACACACACACACACACACACTTATGTATTTTGTATACTTGTCCAAAGGAACTGAAAATAAAGACAAACTGAACTGAATCCTATAACAAAATAATAAAGTATCAACATTACACTAAATCACACACCTGAGTGTGCCGATATGAGGCAGAGACTCCAACAGGGTCCATCTCAGATCTTGACAGGCAGTGGTGTTCTTTTCCCATAGGAGGCAGAGGTGAACCCCCAAAGGACTGTTCTGCATGACCTTTACTGCTCTTTCAAATACTTGTCTTTTACCACAACTGACTGGGAGGTGCAACTCATTTCCACCAAGGCTAAGTAAGCCGCTGTAGTCCATCTCCTTCTCACTGAGAAGTAAAGCCTTCCAGAGCTGGCTTTTCAAGGTGTCACACCTGGAAGAAAAGGTTTTCCTGAAGTGAGACCTTTCCCTCCATATACAGGCAATTCAAATAAAAATGTTTACATATAAAAAAACTTTACATATTTGCTACTTCACTGTTAATGTTGTACCAGGGTTCCGTACCAGTTGATAGAATTGATAGATTTAAAAGCTTAGCATCTAAATCCTATTGACGTAACATCATGAACCATCTAATACAGATATATTCAAAATGTGGTCGATTAAAAACAAAACAAAAAACGAACTAATGTGCAGTATGAGTGCTATGGTAACAACCTAATTAAATAAACTATAGAATATAGAGTGAAAATCAGAATACATGCTCACCCATCTAATTGGACATTTTCCAGACAGCGAAGTATTAATCTCAGTCCTTGTTCTGATACAGTGTCCTTAAGTTTAAGCTTTAGTTTTCTCTGTTGGGACTGACTCATTACATACGACACAGCACAGTAATGGTGAGGATCAAGATTGTCTTTGCTCAAATCAAGGCAATAATCCAGTTTCTCCAGAAAGTAAAGACAGGCCTCAGTGGACTGAGATTCATACAAGCATTGGCATAAGAACATTATGTTGTTGTCATCAGTGTCATCCTGATCTTCATTTGGTAGGAATGTGCTTATCACTTTTTTGGTGAAAGTCTTAGATATGTCCTTCAACTGCTGATCTGGAACCAGACAGTTTAAATTTTTATGATTTTTCTTGCTACTCAAACCACACAAGAAAGGGATCACAAATTTCATGTGCTTCATCTCTTCAGTGCAGCACTGTTGCAGAAGATCAGTTATTTTGTCAGGATTCTTCAAAAACCACAACGCTGCGAAAAACTCCTGTAAAGTGTAGTGGAGAAATGCAGAATTGGTTTCCAATTCTGTAGGTTGAACTTTGACATGAAGTGTGTTCAGGAAGGTTGAATAAACACAACTTTCTTCACAAGACAGTGTTGTTAAGTTGATAGATTTCTCTTGAGTTGCCTGAAAAGCAGCCTGTGTCAAAGCAAATATCGATTCACTGTTGTCTCTGATATACTTGTTGATGTTTAGACAATCTTTTGTTTTGCCACTGTGCTGTTGAATGCATCCGCGAAGAGTGTGGATGTAAATTTCCGTTACTGTGCATTGTTCTTGAGGTTCCATAGAGTTTGTAAAAGAAAAGCAGGCAACCACCATCAATGCATATACAGGGACATGGCAAAGACTGACCAGCTCTATGTTGTTCAAAATGCTGCTCAACTGTTCAGCGCTCAACCTCTTAGCTAAGTAATCATTGATGGAATTGGTGCTGAATCCTTTCACCTCCACTCTGAAAGAAGCCCAGTCTGATAGGAATTCTTTGGATTCAACCTCTGGTCTACATGTGATCACAATCTTTGCCTCAGGAAGCAGGTCCCCATCAACAAGTCTCTTGATCACTGAGACAGAGGGGAGATCTGTGAGCCCATCAAAAATTATAGAAACATTTTCAGAATTCCTCTTTATGTCCTTCAAAACATCTTCTTTTGCTTCATCTGGTTCACTAAATGTATTGAAGAGAAGATCCTCCAAACTCATGGGATTTGTGATGCAGGACATTTCTCTCATATCAAAATAGAACATGTAATCTAGGTCCTTGTTGTCACTTCCTCCCCAGATTTTCAGCATTTGATGTGCAACTGTTGTCTTTCCAATTCCAGTCTTACCAACCAGGAGAATTGTGTTCTCATGCGTTCTGAGTACGTCGTCTACAGATAGTTTCAGTTTATCCTCAGGAATGTAGGTCTTCATTTTTTTAGGGCGGGTTTTCTTGCATTTTTTGTTCTTGATTTTTATTATTTTATATGGTGTAGTTTCATTTCCTTGTGAGTCCAATACCAGTGGAGTGAAAGACAGATCTAAATGCTTATCCTTTCGTAAAAAATGCTTGCCTTGTTTCCACACATCTTCTGATAGTTTAAGAGCTTTTTTCTTTAACTTTGCCTGGTATTTGTGGCATGGTGTTGAACCTAAAATGAAAATAATAGCAAGTGGATAAATCATCTGTGAACTGAGGAAAATACCTATGGCAGTATTGTTGAATTATGGTTTCATGTTTGAATGCTCTCACAACTCTTGTGTGTTCATAATACAAAACATAATCAGCATATCAGTGTTCAGTAGTGTATTTGCCATTTCTCCCTTTGCATACCTTTAAGATAGTTTATATCCCCTTCCACATCATCTCTGAAAGAAAAGCAGGTGATCCAAGGGTGTAGGTCGTTATTTAAGGTCCTCTTCCTAGTTATGAAAATTGTATTTAGTAATTCATAGCAGGCTTTCTCGCCTTTGTTTGTGACCCTGTCCAGTATTGTTCTTGTTTTATTAAAGTCAGTAGTCTCTGTCTGTATGTCACTGACTTCCTCCTTAGAGAACACTCCTCGCTGATGCAGATAATCCACAATATCGGAATGGTTCTGTAGTCCCTCATTCACCAGGCGGCATCTGGCATTCTGGATGTATTCCACAGCTGACTGACTTGTACTCGCCATGTCAATTTATACTTGTTGCAGCCTATACTAACTCCAGTCCATAGGCTAGAAATGTTTTAATTGGCAATTGGGTAAATAGTGATGATTCAATGCTTTTGTCCATTCATATTTTCTTCATCAGTTGTCAAAACTGAAATGTAAAAATATTGACAAAATACTGTAGTGCACAAGGGATCATCTGCCATACAGCATCTAAACATTTCTGCCACCCTTAGTACAGTAGATACATTCTTCACATAATGATAATATCACACATCAGACATACAACATCAGTTACAATAAGCAATGTTTAAATCTGCTAAATGAAACTAAGTCAAACTAACCTGTCTGTCTCCAAGGTGGCTGTGTCCAGCTAGCCGGCTCTCTAATTGGGAGAGGTCATTCTGCTGGGACTGTGAAGCCACAATGTCCTCAGGTCCTTCACAACTATACCACCTCCCTCAGCTCCACAAGATCTCTAACTAAATAATCTAAAGCAAAAGAGAGGTTAATGAATACTGAGTTTTAGTGATTGTTTTTGTACAATACAAACATTTGACACTTCACTGTAAATGGCAACCTGACTCTGCCAGATGGGGGCGGTATTAAGTAAGCTGTGAAACAAATGTGTGTGAAGCAAGCTTCTTGGATCTGGCAGAGCCAGGTTATGTAATGGTACATGGTGGATACATTAATCTGGTCAGAACAGTAAAAAGAAAAAAAAAGAAACACCTAAAACAACCATTAGAGCACTGGAATCAAATGCTGAAAAGAAAAATGGAGAATAATGATTTTCAAAAACTCTGGGGAGGGGGAGGCCTTCTGGGTTTTATCAAATCAATTCAATCTTTTTGCAATACAATTCAATACAGTTCTGATAAGAATTCATTGTCGTCTTGTCTTTCCACCAAATAATAGAAATATCAATAGACAATGACTCATCGTTAAGCAGCAATAAACGGGTTCAAGGCATGAGGCAAAAAGCGATATGGAACAATAGCACAATAAGACATAAAAACAGAATGGATTGAACTTCAGACAAAGCAGCCCATGCAACTAACAAATGAGCATTCTCAATAGCTGAGCAGAAAGCTGAGGGATGGTGGCTAGCAATCCAGGGTTAAGGACCTCACTCATGGACACCTCAACCCATGGCCATAGACAGGAATCGAACGTTCAACCTTCGGACTCACATGCTGTCACACTAGTGATTGAGCTAAGGCTTCATCCAGCCTGACGGTGTCTGTTGAAGATCATAGACTCTTGCCTTCTGCCATGAACCGAGCCCCTGTTTCACTAAAACTAAGATCAGTGGTTCACAAAGCATTTATCAATAGAGAAATGTGATGTCTCCTCTGTACCAAAACTAGTGAAAGTAGCCGATCTACAAGCTCACAAAGCGTTGCTGTCCAAAAAGTGGTGAGCTTGTAGATCGGCTATTTTCACAAGGAAAAAGGGTATACATTGAAAATAACTACTCTCAAAAAGGCATTTCATGTTATCTTTAAAAATTCCATATGCATTAATTAACACTAGTCCATACCCGGTCGACGCATCCGTGGGGGGATATGCGCACATGATCTGGCAACCCAGGAGGCAGTTCGTCCCATAGCTCGCGGGGACATTCTACAGCTGGGCAGACCCGTAACCATGGCAATATTTACACAAAAACGCTAAAAAACAGCAGAGATTTGGTGAAATCGAAAAACAGGCTTCGCTGTTCCGTGCATGGTAATGGTCAATGGCTGTGTGCAAATTCAGATCAATTGCTCCAGCCATTGAGGAGCCGCGGCCCATCAATAGAGGGTGCAAGTGCGCCGCACCACCTCTCCTAAACCTAGATCTTCCTTGAGTAAACTTTAAAGTCTTAAAAATAGACTTTAAAATATATTCTATATATAGAGCACTATTACTGAGATAAGAGAAAACACATACATTTAAAATTTTAGAAAAATACTAAACGTGTGAAAAAACGTGTGATTTAATACAATATTATAGATATATGTTAATTTTTCAGGAAATTACAAAAACAAGTTAGGAGGTTTTGTTCATCATTCGTTTTTTAAGTCTGACGTCATTTTTCAGTCCGACGTCACGTCCGGGTCCAAAAGGCACCAGCGCCGTCCACTCTTCATTGTAAACAAACATGTTGGAACCCGTAAATCTTTTTACAACCTCCTTTTTCAGTGATGAACCATTGAGGGTTAATAAGGGTCTTAATGCTAATATCATAGACAGTAAAAAGTAGGCTAAATATTTATATTTATATTCATTTATTATTATTATTAACATTACAATATTTATTTTTGTATTTATATATATATATATATATATAATAACGATTTCCTCTTCTCTTTGTCGTTGCCAGGAAAGCGGTAGAATGACACTTTAGTCGTTATTTTAGTCTCAGATCTGTTAAAACAGCGAGGGGGACAGCACTGCGCATATTGGGAAAATACACACTTGGACCCGGAAGTTATTCTGGCAGGGCGCAACGTCACGGCTTAACAACCGGCCAGTTCCAAATTGCAGCCACCTGTAAGCAGCCGCGGCCCATCAATAGAGGGTGCAAGTGCGCCGCACCTCCTCTCCTAAACCTAGATCTTCCTTGAATAAATATGACTTTAAAATATATTCTATATATATTTTAAATTATCAAACCAACAATGTATATATAGACAGATAGACAGACAGACAGACAGAGAGAGATCTCAACCGATTTACTTTGGTTTGTATGATACAGGATTAAGAATGCTGGCTTTCATACTGAAATGCTTGCATAGATTGTAAACATAATATAGTATAGCCTAACTTATAAAACAAAACAACTTTTTGTCTGTTATTGCAGTGAATGGATATCAGATATTGGATATTTTAGAATAATCCTTTGAAAATTGCAGATCTACAAGCTCACAATGCGTCGCATTGCAACACATTGTAAGCTTGTAGAAATGGCCGAAAGCGCATATTCAGAGCCAGATTTTGCAAGAGAAATAACCAGGTCGTTGAAAACAAGCCCAAAAGAAGCAACTGGGCTACAGCTATTTGAAAATAGCCGATCTACAAGCTCACAACAAGCTTGTAAATCTGCTATTTAAAAAAAAGAAGAAGTGAAAACAAATTGTGAAAAAGAAAATAAACATTTTAACAACACAAATCTTGTATTTTTTGAGACACATACGGGTATTTCGGGGCTTGGCCGAATCCGCCATTCCTTCACCAAGTGAAACAGCACAGCTTTCACCATTGGAATTGCATTAAAGAACGCACACATTATTACATTTAATGGGTTTATTTCGTCATAGCGCAACATATGGTGAAGTATTGTACGTGCAGGTCTTTGCAACAACCACCGATCTTGTGGAAAAATGAAAACGGGACCGCCAAATATTCTAAACTTTCAGCGATTCTGCCATTAGGGGGGAGGTCTGCGGACAAATACATATTATTAATCTGGGGGTCCTTGCCATGAAAATGTTCAAGAACCACTGGTTTAACATCATTAGCAAACAAGCCCAAATAAGCAAATGCACTTTACAAACAAGCCCAAAAAAACGCAACCGGGAACGACCAATATTTACAAGCAACTTTACAGAAAAACAAGCCCAAAGTCGCTTATAAAAACACTACCAACATGGCAACACTGCCTGGTTTTCATCATTTTGGCCTCAGAAGAGCATAGTAGCATACATGCAACAGCATACACTTAATATCTCAAGATGTAAGGATTTGCAGAATGCTAGACTAGTGATGTTTTATGATGTAATCAACAGAAGCTTGCACAATGCCCAAAAAGGTGTTGAGGCTTTTCAGGACGCACAAATATATATTTACAAAGGTGAAACAAGTGGCATAGTGAAAAAGTGCACACACACACACACACACACACACACACACACACACACACACACACACACACACACACACACACACACACACACACACACACACACACACACACACACACACACACACACACACACACACACACACACACACACACACACACACACACACACAATATGAATATATTACCGTAACTGACTATTTATATTAATTTGAATCCAATAGCACAGTTTTAGTTTTTGTCGATTGGCTACATAGATGAGGCCCTGTCTAGCTTCACAGGGCAGCATAGGAGTAACAATGTCTATTATCCACTTTCAACTGAGGCCATTTGTTCTAAAATGCATAGATCAGTGGTTCTCACACTTTTTCATGTCAAGGACCCCAAATTAATATGTATTTGGCCACCGACCCCATCTGAAAAATACTTTTGTGCTAAGGACCCCCATACAATATTTGTGTTGTTAAAATGTTTCAATTTTTTCCCCACATTTCTTTCAATATTTTACACACTGCATCTACAGTTGACATAGAAAGCAGAACATTCTATCTGTTCAGACTCAGAGTACGTTTGTACAGAGACGTGCAGACATGGTGGATACAGAGAGGCAGGTGTTCTTTACAAGGCAGGGTTGTGGTCATGTTGAAGGTTTCATATCTGTCACATTTCTATTTTAGTCAACTGTCATTTCAGGAGTGCAAAGACTGAATAAGTAAATTAATAAATGAACATGTGATTCAATAACTTGTAAATGTACTATTAATTGGTGAGATTCATAACTGACCAAAAATATGTTTTTCTGTAACTGTCAAAAAAGGGACTTTTGAGAATTACATTTTCATCAGTGGAAAAACACTCAAAAGAAGAAATGGTATCGGGAGTGTCAGAGCTCCACTGATCTCAGATCTTATAATGCTTATGGAAACTTTGTTTCAGAATGTGTCACAGATAATCATGCTGATGAAAGAAATACACCACCCTTCTACCCTAACTTATAACAATACAGATAAGGATAATGAAATAACGCTAATGAGGGCATCCGTGTTGATAGACAGAAACAAAGTCTGGTGTAAAATACTATACTAAAGGACTAAAGAAACACCCTAAAGAAAACTTCACCCCATCCAAATTCCCCTGTGTTGTTAAGTAACGTGATTTACAGTAAACTGCAGAGGGTAGACTCACTGGGATCAAGTCTCTTTGCATGTTGCTGATCCGTTCTGGGTCTAGAGCGGATACGGAAATGGTACGTCTATGTATGTGTGTTTGTAAAGTACCGGATATGGAAAGCAGTCTCTATATCGCATCACACTGGTTAATTCACAATGAAACCAGGCTTTCCGCAGGCTGCAGGAAGCCTGGTGACATACAGTAGGCTACCACATGTCACTTATAGCATTAGATATTTAACATTCTTTCAGAATGCTGTTATGTTCTGTTCTGTCTTCTACTTTAGAGGTGAAATCTTAACCACCACGGAGAGAGAGAGAGAGAGAGAGAGAGAGAGAGAGAGAGAGAGAGAGAGAGAGAGAGAGAGAGAGAGAGAGAGAGATTTTTCTCGCATAGACACTTGTAGATTTCTGTACTTAATCTAATCAATAACAAAGAATCTTCTCTTATGGGTTCTAGGACCAGAACTTTAGGGGCGTTCACTGGTGTTCCTATTTTTGGCATGTACAATATTCAAACATTTCATTTAAATGGCAAAAAAAACAGATCTACAAGCTCACAACGCGTCACATTGTGGCATGTTGTGAGCTTGTTGATCGGCAGTTTTTCGGACACCACTGGCACGGTCCTGGAGTGTGATTTTATTATAAATAACCAATTAATATGTGATATTTTCAATAGACATGTGCTCCTGAACTTGAGCTTATTAAGACTAACAATGTTTTCATTTGTTCACCAGATTATAAGTAACATGTGGTGATATGACCAGGGCAGGAATTTCATGGAGGCCATGAAGGTCATGGTCCATCAGGTTGGCCTTCTGCCCCTCAAAACGTGACCTGCCCTGCATGAGGCCAGTGGCCTTGATTGATGCCCCGCCCACACTGCCCAAGCTGACTTTACTGTTTTCTCCTCTGCTTCTTTCCTGTCAATGTGGGTTTTTTTATCTTGTTTTTCACTGACTTTCTGTTTCTGCTTCTGTCATATAGGCCCCATCCCCATCTTCAAAAGAGTCCATTGACTTGTGGTTCTCAAGGACCCCCAAATTGATAAGTAGCCTACATGTATTTGGCGGACCCCCATCTGAAAACTATTTTGTGCCAGGGACCTCCAGGAGCAAGGATTTGAGTTAAAAATGTTCGCTTTAAAAATATACATAATTCAAAGATTTGCACAAATTTTCAAGATCTTTCAAAAATAGCAGATCTACAAGCTCATAGAGTGGGACGAAGTGACGCGCTATGAGCTTGTATATCTGCTACTTTTGAATAGCCAAAGTATAAAATATGGATAAAGTAGTTAAAATGATTGTGACGCTGTATTAATTAATTTTGCTGGGGACCTCTTGGTACCCCTCCAAGGACCCCAAGGGGGGTCCCCAGACCCCCCTTTGAGAACCAATGAATTAGTCCACTGCTGAGACTGTATGAACTTTGACTCTAGGAACTAGTTTCTACAAATATTGACGATTTGTAAATACCAATACATTATTTTGTGAAATAAACAGCATTATGTTATACATTAATTTCACTCATAGTTATACTATGTATTGAAAAATATATGAATTCATTTCCATTCATTATTTATGTGGAATTGAAATTATTTGATTTATTTGATGGCCTTCCTGCTGGCATTTGTCCTTCGTGCCCTCATAAAATGTACAACACCAAAGGCAAGTAGCCTTGCCCCTAAAATGACAAAATTCCAGGCCTGATATGACAATAAAATGCTCACACTGCATGTACAGTTGACATAGAAACCAGAACATTCTCTCTGTTCAGAGTATGTTAGTGTAGAGGAATACAGGTTGAGTCACCTAAACATTGTGGGCACCTCAATGTTAAAATTGGCTATTTTTCCCAAAACGTATGTATGCAAATAAATGAATAAATGCATGCATGCTTTGGAAGTATCAATGATTTGAACATGCACGGTGCATCATTATCAGACCTATACCCTTCAACTTCTTGTTTAAGACCAAAATGATTGGCTATCCAGATGTGTGTGTAGCAACTGTAGAAATATTAGGTCTTAAATGTCATTAAAAATGATTATAATGATCTACATCTTCATTATTATTCTTAGTATTATTCTTATTCTTTTGTATTTGGCCCCCCATTAATTATTATAATATCAAATAGGCTATTAAATAAATAAATAAATAAATAATGGTGTCCAGAGTTCTCATGTGCCCACTATTCCAGTTACTGTATAGAGCAGTGGTTCTCAAAGTGGGGACCCTCAGGGGTCCTTGAAGGGGTTCCAGGGGGTCCCCAGAAAAATGTGCTAATATCATTTCCGGAGTGGAAAATGTAATTTCATGCAATCATTTAAGGAACTTCAAGTGAACGTATTGACCAAAAATAAGTTCTGTAAATGAAAAATACATACTGTAATGATAAAAAAAGACATAAGAAAAAAGAAAAGAAAAAGACCTATCGGGAGTGTCAATTGATGTCAGATCTTATAATGCTTTATAGAAACTTTGTTTCAGAATGTGTCACAAATTGGCATGATGACAAAAGAACCATCCTCCTACCCTAACGTATAATTATACAGATATGGATAATGATAATGATGATGATAATGGGGGTACTCGTGTTGATAGACTAAGATCAGTCAATTGTTCTCACATCTTATGTCTTTTGGGGAAAAATGGTTGAATCCTCAACAGTTTGGCTGATCAACATGCTGCTAAAATACACCACCCTCCCATAACTTTGTACTGATAGGGATGATAATGATTTGTACCATAGTGTAAAATATACCACCCTAGACTATTTAGTATAGGAGGACTTTGTTTCTGTGTGATATAGTACTAGCTGTAGTATACAACCCTCGTAGACGTATTTATGATTCTGACGTTTTCAATCTACGAGAGTTGTAGGGTTCACCCCCCATGGAGACCTGGACTTTCTGCACTATGCCCCGCAAACAGTGGTGAGCTGTGGATTTTTGAACTAAGGGTGCTGTATTTTATGACGTCACGTGCGCGCGCAGGCATGTGCACATAGCCACTCAGCTCAGTGCTAGTTGAAATACTGTATTCAACATGTGATTATTAATGTATTTATATTTCTTATTATTTTGTTGCATTGTTAATTTGTTGTTTTTATTTTTGTTTCAATTAATCAATTATTTTATTTTCCTTTTAGGTTTATATAAAAGCCCCTTACATAGACTCACCCACACATAAGTAGTTAAAATAATCAGACAACTTGTCTTTGTCTTGTCTCAGAGACCTGGGTCCTCTGCTAAGCATCCCCTTCACACTCTGCAGTGCAGAGACTGTTGTCTCTTATTGTGAGAGGAATGTACACATTCAATTCAAGTCCATGGCTTTTCTCCAGTAGCCTAATGTTATGCAAAGCAGCCAGGTAGAGGCTATTGAGAATGGCTCGCCACTGACGGCGCGACCCTTGAGAGGCTATTGTTTAAACTTTAAGGTGTTAACGACCGCCGCTGACGGTGAGTGCATGTGGAGCACGCGCGAGCCCCAAGCCCCCACAGTGTCAGAACTAAGCCCCCCTTAGCACCCCCTACAGCTCAGTACCCGCAAAGTACTTCAAACGTGTACAAATTGAAAATAAAGGTGCTTACCTCAAAGCCCCAAATGTTAACTACTTCTACGGGGTAGTAGTTTAATGTAATAATCCATATCTTTCAATAAATACGTGTTTTAATGCCGTCTGTGGCCGATTCTGTCCGAAGTTCCCAATGGGTGGTAATGACGGGTAGTGAGGGGGCGCATCCGGTGAAACCCGGAATTACACTAAATGTAAAGAGGAAGTAAACGAGGGTGAAAAAATGGCGTTCGGCCACAGACGGCATTAAAACACTTCTTTGTTGAAAGATATGGATTATTACATTAAACTACTACCCCGTAGAAGTAGTTAACATTTGGGGCTTTGAGGTAAGCACCTTTATTTTTAATTTGTACACGTTTGGAGTACTTTGCGGGGCATAGTGCAGAAAGTTCAGGTCTGCATGGGGCGTGAACCCTACAACTCTCGTAGATTGAAAACGTCAGAATCATAAATACGTCTACGAGGGTTGTATACTACAGCTAATATAGTACAAAGTTTAACTTTGTACTAATATCACATAGGCAGAAACACAGTCTGGTGTGATCGTAGCCTACGGTTACAATCACACCGGGAGTGAAACAAACAAAACAAACATGACAATGGCATTGAACATGGAGGAATATTATGTGGCTGTAGCCATGGTTCACATGACGCTCGTCTGTCACAAGCGTCATGGAACCGTTTGTTCCTGGTTTTCGATTTGTTTTACATTTACAACTCTCGCATGTACATAAACGTTCAGATTTCAAATATAATGTGCTGGCCCCCATGCCACGGATGTAACAAGTTAAGCCGGCATAGGTCTAAGTACCTGTATATTCCGTATTGTTCAATAAAAAGCTTTTTAATCAAATCGCCGGCCATTTTCTTTAAATGTTCTCCACTGCTTTCAACTATGCGACACTACCGGTTGGGCAGTGTATTACTTCCTGATACATTATAATTATTATTTTTTTTTAAATAGAAAATGGCCGCTAATCGGATTAAAATGCTTTTTATTGAATAATACGGGAGATACGGGTAGTTATCGCGGGCCGGCTCAACTTGTAACATCCGTGGCTTGGGGGTAAGCACTTTATATTTGAAATCTGAACCTTTATGTACATGTGAGACTTGTAAATGTAAAAAAAAAAAAACAGGAACAGTCAGTGCCATGACTGTCATGGTATGCCAGTCATGTTTCAGGGCTAGTTGTGGCTGTTGCTTCATACTCGGAGCAGGTTGTGACTCGTTATAATTTAGGCGGCGGAGAACATTCCAATAGGCTTATGTTATTGCCTTAAGCTTAAATGTCATAGTGTCTGCGTTTTTGTTTTTGTTTTATCACTTCACATTTCATAAAGAATTGGTAAACCGCCCTGAAAATGTACTTTCTGTTATAACAGGAGTGGCGGGAAGCCCCCTGAACAAAAACTCACAATATAAAGTAGCTGTAGTATACAACCCTCGTAGACGTATTCATGATTCTGACGTTTAACGTCAGAATATAAATACGTCTACTGTCACTTAGGCTTAAGTGGTTGGTCTTTGGGGTCAAAAATGTTGTGGACCTCACCCTGACTGACACCACCCTCAACAACACAAAGCCACCATGGCATTACAGCTAGCCTACGTCAATGTGGTGAACTTGATAACTTTTGGAAAACATGAAAAAAAGAAAAGACTAAACCCACTAAAAGTGAATCATTGTTATTATTAACATAATACGAAGGATTAATTTAAACACAGCAGCTTACCAGATGCTTTTCAGAGACGCTGGTATTCAAGTGATAATGATGATGATCTGCTTCTTTCAGACGTTCCAAGTAAAAGAGAGAGATCGAAACAAAAGTCTCTTCTTCTTCCACGGGGAGTGACCTATACCTACCTATATTTACCTCCAATAGTTGTAAGTCCTATTGATATCCGCTAGATGGCACCATTGCTACATAAAATGGAGCATCCTGGATCTACCATTATGAATTAGCTCTGAGCTCGAGGGCCTGTCACTGACTGTGTATTTCCCATAGAGGTATAATATAACGGTATTTCCCCATTGACACTTTGACTTCTCTTTAGTCTTATAAAGCATATACTTTAATTACTCAACGAGGCAAAGACTGTTTTGAAAGTTTGTGTATATATATATATATATATATATATATATATATATATGTGTGTGTGTGTGTGTGTGTGTGTGTGTGTGTGTGTGTGTGTGTGTGTGTGTGTACTGTATGTGCTGTATGTATATATATATATATATATATATATATATATATATATATACATATATATATATATATATATATATATATATATATATATATATATATATATATATATATATACACATATATATATATATATATATATATATATATATATATATATATATATATATATATATATATATATATATATATATATATATATATATATATATATATGTATGTATAGTTATATTATGGCTACATTTAGTTTAAAATGTATAAATTACGGGGCCAGAGCTCAGCTCTGGACCTGTTTTGTTATTGGCATTATTCTGTTTCTTCTGCCACTTTTCGCAGTTCTGGCTGAACCGTGCTGTCGCTTTTTACGAAACTCGGCCATATGGTAGATGGTCATGAAAAACGATCAAGAAATAATTCTTACACTCATTCGTCCAAAGGTGGCGCTATAGCACTCAATTGAAAGTGCCAACTTTGAACAGGTACAACTCATGCCCTGTTTGACCTACAGCCATGAAACTTCGATACACACATGCGTCTCTTCATGCCCGACAACTTTCGTGGTTTGACTTTTGACCTCTGACCTTTAGATCTCCCACCATTTTGAATTATATGAAAAACAGTCATTGGCTCCTAACTTCTGCATTTTTTCATTTATGGAAAATCCGCTGCATCGTTGAGTCGGCATAAGTCCAAAGTTCATGTGTAAAAAGTTTCGTGCAGATTACTCAAAAATCCCAGGAGGAGATAGATTTTAACTATTGCAGTTTTATGAAAATTATTCATCTGCCCCTAACACACGCATGCAGACTCACATTTCTTTGAAACGTTGCAGAAAGGTTGAGGGTCATTCCAAATATCACTGAAACCAATCTTACTCCAATTGGCCAAAGGGGGGCGCTATAGCAATTTTTTGAAAATGCTAACTTTAAACAGGCAAAAGTCATGCCTCGTTTGGCCGAAAGTCGTGAAACTTGCTTACACTTGTGCCTTGACTCATGAGGAACACATCTATCGTTTGACCAGTAAGCTCCGCCCTTAGATTGTCCGCAATTTTGAACAGTTTGAAAAACACTTAAACCCAGGATTTTTCAGCTATTTGCGTGAAACTGTATCATCTGTCTGATCTTCTTTTTCACAGTTCTTTGACTGTTGGTCCAATGGCGTCTCCCTTAAATAAGTGCCTCACAATCTCAAGGTCGCCAGTTCAAGCCTCACTTGATGCAGATTTCATTTAAGTTGAATTGCAAACAACATGACTGTATCAATGAATACATGTGCAAATAGTAAAGATAACCTGAAATGCTTATTTGAGAGTACGTTTTTTCAATGTATGACATACTTAATTCTGAAAATAGCCGATCTACAATCTCAAAACTTTTCAGATAGCAACGTGTTTCTGAGCTTGTAGATCGGCTGCTTTCACTGTTTTCGGTTGCGAGGAGACATACAATTTCTCTATTGGTAAATGGTTTGTGAACGAGTGATCTTAGTGTTGACTTGGTTCATGACAGAAGGCAAGAGTTTATGATCTTCAACAGACAACATCAGCCTGGACAAAGCTATAGCACTATAGGTGGTGTTGCAGCCTATTAGTCCGAAGGTTGAGAGTTCGATTCCTGTTAATGGCAATAGGTTGAGATGTCCAATCAATCCATTCTGTTTCCATCTCTCTCTCTCATCAATCTATTCCGTTTCCATGTATCTCTTCAATCTATTCCGTTTCCATGGCTCTCTCTCTCTCTCTCCCTCTTCTCCTGATTGGCTGAGATTTTGACACCTACCGGAAAATGTATTTCTGTTTATTAAAGAGCTGGAGAGACATGGAGACTCCTGTCACTGAACAAACACTCTATAGCAATGATTACTATCAGAATATAGTGCTTTAACCTTTTAACAAAATACTTTTTGTTTTAACCCAAAAACATCCCTTACCCTACCTTTAACCTTTTTTTTTTTTTTACATGTATGGGGTTATGGTTGTCTTCATTAACCATCATGACACAAATTATTAAACAAAGCAAGAGACCATAGTTGTACAACAGTAAAAAATCTTTACTGTACAAAGAAAAACAAAGACTACAGGGGGAAAGGACAGTGAAAAAGCATGTATTTGTCAGTATGTTTCAAACACCACAAACATTAATTGATGCACTTCCATGCTGCTTCCAGTATGACTGACTCTACACTATGTTAACATGGATTCAAACGATGCACTGAGATCATCATAATCCATCTGTGATCTGCTACTTTTGACTGACAAACTGACCAACAAGTCTCGTATGTAAAGGACAAACAATGACCACAAGTATAGAAGTTACACCATCTTATTTTATGTTAAAGTGATGTCATTAACTTGGCAGATTGTTCAAGTGTTGCCTGAAGGAACATGATTGCTGATGTAAATCTGCTTTGTCACATAAAGAGACCTGGTGCAGTAGTACGCTTGCAAACAGTGTTGTAACTGGTAGTTACAACAGGAAAGGGCGTGCCAGCTGTAGAGACTGTTCTGACAGTGTCGGACAAAACAAATCACACAAGAATTTATTTTCAACAGAATAGTGTTAATGAAAGCCAAGTCGACATTTTCTTCCTGTTGAAAATATGTAATGTCTGTTGGCTGACAATTATAAACCAGCCTTATAATCACAAGTCATAAAGAAACCCAACATTATGCCCATATGAATGTTTTTGGCATCCTTGCATACATTGAATCTCGACATTTCAAGGCAGATGGGCCATCAGTAGTGGGCTTAAGGTGTGCCTGAGCGAAGCACTAGCCAAGTAAGCGGCTGTGCCAACAACACAGCACTGTTTGAGTGGCATATGGATCGGGTGGGAACTGGGAATCAGTTATAATCTACTTTGAAATTGCACATAGTAATTGACTTGTAAATCTAGGATTGATTCAATATGGTGGAAGCGTTCATATGCTATATCTTCAATGTCATTATTTTTCTCAGGTGACCAGGCTGGGCATAAGAGTACAGTGATACAAAAGACTTGCATTTATTTTCTATTTGAGGTTGAACTACAGTTTACATCAGGAGTTGATCTAAAGTGTTAAAGATGGGAACAGAGCAGCATGCAGAGGAGAGAGAGAAGCCTATGTCAACCCAATGAGACGAGACGTAAAGCAAAAGGGCCACTGTGTGATGGTCACTGGTAGCCACTTTGAACCAATATACCATCAAACAGAGGATAAGGCAAAAGATAAACATTACCAGCCCTCAAGATAGATTAAACAAATGCATTCTTAAACGAAACTGTGACATGTTGAGCATTCATTGAGTTGGACGACTCAAGTATGACATGCCTCCTAACATTATCCTTGTAGTGATTTACGAGCTCGATCAGTTTGTGTCAGCAAGCAACACCTTTGTGCAATGGACTGTTAATATATCCTCTAAGATCTCTACAGAATGGGGGTGTTTATTTCGTGCAATGAATTCACATTGATACAAACTGTTGTTTGTTTCACGAGAACATCGACACAGACTGCGGATATTAGGCGGTGATACATCGACATCATGAATAGCGGCATCAACCTGTGCAAATGACGCATTACCTATATGAATAGTTTTGATGTAACATAATGTGTTACATATTATGTAACATATGCAACAGATACTTGTCATGCCCTGGTGTGCAACGACCTTCGGGCACAAGGTGCACTCAGGGGTAAACTGAAGAAACGCAGGCATGATATAGTCACCACAATCAATGCTTTAGTGATGGTTTCAAATTATCTAAAATGTTCCAAAGGAAATTATAATGGGCAGTGTCCACAGAAAGTGTTTTTTGAGCTGCCAGCGCCCTTCTGTCCTGCATTTCTACGGTAAAGACTCACTGGAACACTGTTCTTACCAGCACAGTGCCTCGTGTTTCTGCACTCTCAGCATCCAGCATTTTTGGGCAGAAAGCTCAGGGTGGTTGAAGCAGAAAACAGTTCAACTTTTGATCCTCCTCGTTGGACGACCCGGTCATTAACGACCTGACTTTGAATCTTCACCACAATGAGAAGTCCATGTTTACCATTATTTCAGCTAGCCTATTTGTGCTAATAATGTAGAAGACACGAGCGCAGCAACGGCTGTTAGGTTTAAACATTGCGGGCATCAATAAACGTTCCGTGCACTTTGTAAGAAGCACTTTGTACATGACATCCAAAGCGCTAAAAAAAACGTACTGTGGACACGTTTTTTTTCTTTTTTTTATGCAACTCCCATCTATCATACAGTATAATCCCGGTGAAATACACCGACCCACCAACATTCAAAAACAAGAAACAACAGTCAACAGGATGTAAAGGACGGGTGGGGGGGCTTCAAGGGGGTGGGGTTAATGAGGGGTGGGGTTATCTCCAAGGACATCCATGGATGTCATCAGAAGCTGTTGAGTTCCGCCATGGTCTGGTTGAGGTCTTCACTCAGCTTCAAGTTCTCAACCTTGGCGCCCTCCAGCATGTCTGGAAGAGACGGAGTGGTGCATGGAGACAAACAGTCATCTTCAGCCGTCTCAGATATCCCCACACAATGTAAATAAATACTCATGTTCACCCAGGTTGATCATGTGACATGCAATAGAGTTGGAAAGTGTAACATAATCATGAAAGCTGAAAGTTTGAATCTACTCCCTTTGGATGTATGGGATTTTCAAAAGGGAGCGCACAATAATATGGAATAGATTACACCGAGGTTCGTTACTTGCCAAAGGCATTGAAGTACAATACTTCATCAAGTGAAAGTAAAATGACTGATTTTAAAATGTTATCATTGTTATCAAAAAAAAAAAAAAAATACTCATTTACAGTAACAACTGTATTTGTAATTCTATACTGTCCACCCCTGGAGAACACTTTAATGCAATGGTGGCTACATTTACTTATGTACTGTACTTTACTTTACTTTTACTCCACTATATTTCAAAAACAAATATTGTAATTTAGATTCCACTACTTCTACGAAGGTTTCCTTTACTTATCACTTGAGCAAAAGTCTTCAGCTATCTCAAACACTCCCCACAATTTGAGGGTTCACTGCCTTGCCCAAGGGAGGGCTGATTGTTGGTCACTCACTTCGCCATCCAGATTTTTCCTACTTATCTGGGGAATTGAACCGGGATGTTTAAGTTGGTTCTTTATTGTATTTTGTCAGATTTTCTCCACACAAAATGACAGATTCCACTAACCAACTCTGGGAGATGATGAGGTGCTGAGATAAAAGTGACCATATCAAATACAGGTTGACAAAGTCACCACAAGAGGGCAGAGCAACTCAAAGCATGGTGCATGGTGCTGTGTGTGTGTGTGTGTGTGTGTGTGTGTGTGTGTGTGTGTGTGTGTGTGTGTGTGTGTGTGTGTGTGTGTGTGTGTATGTCATGTTTGCTAGTTTCTGTTGCTTGTCCCTGGAGCAGGCTGCTATGTACATGTATACTGAAGATACCTGATGTTTACAGCTGAGCAGGGGGTAGAATATCCTACTCGAGTATAAGCACTATAACCTAGATTTAGACATTACTGAGTAAGATTAAGAAGTAACATTACTTGTGTTGAAAGCTACTCAAATAAAAGTACACAAAGTAGCTGTTATTAAAGATTATTTAACTGACTATTTAATTCCATGCCAATGGAATTAAATACAATCGAGCTTGTAGATCAATTGTGCAACCCAGGCTCCGCTTGGTTGGACTGGATTCTCGCTATGGAAGAAAGCCATAGCGAGAATCCAGTCCAACCCAGCGGAGTCTGGAAAGCGAACTTTAAACAGATCTTTAAAAAGAGCTTGTAGATCGGCTATTTTTGAATAACCAAAGTATAAAATAGGGTTAAAGTGGTTAAACAGATTGTTATGCTATTAACTAATTTTCCTGGGGACTCCCTGGAACCCCCTCAAAGGCCCTTGGGGGTCCCTGGACCCCTTGTGAGAACCATTGGATTAAACAAACCCCCAGATTGTCCCCCAGGTCCACTTGGTTACTTCCTGTAAGAGCTGTACACTATTGTGATCTCCTTCTCGAAAGATGTCACCCCTCTCATTCTACTGGGTGACTTCAACCTGCCAGCATGGCAGGTTGAAGTAACCTCATGTTACTTATCTTAAGTCTTCATTTGACCTTTCCTTATCTACTTCCACTATCCATAGAGCAGACCTAGTATTCAGAGCCTGCTCTCCCTCTATCCTCTCTCTGTTACCGCCCTTTGTATCTCATAATACCACTTCATAACCTTCTCCATGTCTCTGCCCTCTCTCCAACATAAACCCACCCACCACCAAACCGTCACCACCGCTCAACATAACCTGACATACTGTATCTAAACCCCTCTTCTCTCTCTTCTTCTATCTGCTCCTCTCTCCCCTCACCTGATTCCTTCCCCTCCCTCTCAACTGACTCTGCAACCCCCTTCTACCTCTCCACTATTTCATCTGTGTTTGACCGTCACTGCCCTCTCTCTTCCAAGTCACTGTCTGCAAGCTCCTTGGTTATCTGAAACCCTCAGATCTGAGCGAACACGTCTCAGTGCAGCTGAAAGGAAGTGGCGCAAGACGGGGACCCAGGACTGGTTAACCCTTTAAGACCGGGAACGCATCTCTGTCATTGTAAGATTTCTTTGGCTATTAAAAAATAGCAGATCTACAAGCTCATAGCGTGGCACCGAGTGCCGCGCCATGAGCTTGTAGATCTGCTATTTTTGAAAAATCGTGAAAATGTGTGCAAATCTTCTTTGACTAATTTTTTACTCTTACAACTTCTGGGGGTCCCTGGAACAAAACATTTTGATATGGGGGTCCACGGCTATATCATTTTTGAGAACCACTGATATTATAGCAAATGTGTTTTTTTCAAAAAACTGTTAGGATTTAGAAGACATTTGTAGAATTCCCCCAGAAGCAAAGATTTGAGTTGCAAATGTTCGCTTTAAAAATACATATATCCAAAGATTTGCACACATTTTTCACGATTTTTCAAAAAATAGCCAAAGAAAATGACACAGATGCGTTCCCTTCTCGGTCTTAACGGGCTAAAGCAAAAGTTGACAAGTGGCCAACTCTGGTACTGTAGTATTGGGCCTGCAGCAAGGTAATGGAGGTAGTCATAGGCCACATAAGGGACACAAAAGTTCATGCTCAATAGGCCCACTTCTGGAAGGAGAGAGATACTTCTTTATGCGCTGCATGAGCAATGAGTGGGCGGTGATTTTTTTTAGCCTCCTCCATTTCTTACATGGCTCTAAACCATGCACACTCCTCTCTGCCTTCTCTCTTTCTCATTATCAACTGCTACGTCCTCTTTCTACTGTGCTAAAACTAGGGTCCCTGGTAAAATCAGTCAGACAATAACACAGTACTATCGAAATAAGATAACTTTGATAAGAAGGTTGATGACATCAGAAGCTCTTTCTCTCATCTTCCCACCAATCCCAGTGTCTAACTCATCCAATGCGAACCCCATCATGTCTGTTCTCCTTCTCTCCTATCCAGACAATGTCCTAAAACTAATGACATCCACCAGACCAACAACATGTGAAAATGGCCAATCTACAAGCTCATAACGCGTTGTGAGCTTGTAGTGAGCTTGTAGATCTGCTATTTTCACTATTTATGAAAATCAATTATTGCGTTAAAAAAAATTATCATTATTTTGCACATGTAATATTTTACATTACAGACCTTGTCAGAGAACTATATGAAGGCAGGCAAATAAAACAATCGTTCATTAATCATAAATAATGAAATAATTGCTATATTGATCCAGAGCCTTATCCAGGCCTCAGTCATGCTCCATGCTTACAGGTCTGTCTGCATGTTCTCTCAACCCCTCTCAACATCTGCTAAAGTGTAAATTGTAAACACATGGTCACATCCTGAGTGTAACCATTTCAGTATGAAGAAATAATGTCAACTAATCCCTCCCCAGTGATTTTCTCCAAAGTGTGGGGCATATTTTGTTAATCAGAAATCTTTATGAAAGAGGAGAGCTTCAAACCAAATGTCACCGCTATCTCCTCCTGACATAACAGCATAACTGTGGTTAAACGTCATCAAATGAAAACAGAATGACTGATTTTAGAATATACTAAATTTGTGGGGAAAACTACTTAGTTACAGTAACAAGAATACTTGTAGTTAATTACTTTCCACCTCTGGAGCTAGTTTGTGATATCACGATATTTCTGATCCATGTGTCTCAAATGACATATTGTCACGTTTTCTCTTAACGTCAAAATTGTTTACACAATTCAACATCTTTTATTCTTTAATTGCTATGACTGAGACACAACTGACAGCTTGTTGTATTTAATTATGTTATCCCTACCTTGCAGAATCCATATGCATTGCAGAAAGTTCAAATAAGAATAGTCCTGACCTTAATTTTCTTTCAAAAAAGAGCTATAGACAGCTATTTTTCTTCATGAAAGGCATCTAGTGTGAACACACCCTAAGATGGTAACCGATTCAGTATTCTGGATATCGAATGTAAACTTAACCAGTGATGACCAATAAGGAGACAGAGAAACCTCTCTACAGAGAAAGCACAGAGCATTATAGTCACACTCATGATGGTTCATTGTAAATAGGCAGCGAGCACAAAGCACATTTGTGATAAAGTGACTGCTATTGAAAGAATACACTTAAAATGTAAATAATGTTGCTCAAATAGACAGTTACAACTCATGGAAACCAAACTCCAATATAATGATTGTATGGAGCTGTGTGAGGGCCAACTTTAAAATGCCTTATACGTGTGTTTTCGCTTTCAGTTGCTTTGTAAAAATAGAATGAGGTAATCGGGTAGTATCAAGACCTTTAGCTAATCAGCAGGAAGAATGAAGTCAGACAGAAAAGCAAAGTGAAGACAGATGTCCTCATCATGTTTAACATTTATAGAGAAGAAGAAGAGTTACATGGAAGACAAAGCAGAGAGTCTGATAAGGGAGACAGAACAGTATCCACAATCCTTGAGGAAGGATGTTTTATACTCGTTTAGGCAAGTATCTGTTGACAAAAATGATATTTCCCAACATGGAGCTTTTGACAAAAAACTAATACAAAGAAAAGTGCAACAGAAGAGTTACAAAGAGGCCAACTTTAAAGGAGAAGGTTTTTTTTCTTAACAAACATTTAAAGGAATGAGCAAAGAAAGACAGAGCAAAGAAAAGAAAAAAGGCAGGAATGGGGGAAAGAAACAAACGAAGAACAAAGGTGAAACCAAGATGGAGGATGAGTTCAGTAGCAGAGCTGCGAGTCTTGAAACCATATCTTGAGAGAGTGACACGGATTCCTGGCTTTTATCTGGAAGTACAGGAGGGGAACGTAACTAATCGGTTTACAGTTTTATCAAGGTTAGGGTCTATAACTTCTGGCACACAGCCATGCAATGACGGTGCGTTATAGTTTTAGAATTAGAGTCAAATTGATATGTTAAATAAACCTAAATAGCTGTTGTTGATGTTATGATATAGATCACTGGTTCTCAACATTGGCTCTGGGGACCATTTGGGGTCCAAATAGACCCTTACAGGTTATTCTAATGGCTAAGGTACTGTACTTTCTTTTCCCCAGTGTTGCTTGGCAGGCAGCAAACAATACGTATGTTTACCGTATACCTAAACTTAACCATTTCAAACCTTATAAAAATGTCCGTATAAATATATATTACTCCTACTGGGAATCAAACAGTTGACATACCACTACACCACAAGTCTGAATGAAGGCCACTGTTTCTACAGTAGACAATAAGCTTCCAGCTATGGCTGTTCAAAATGTGTGATAGATAGCTGCCTTGTACATTACCATGCTGACTATCTACAACGCTATTGGGAGCTTTTTGATTTGTCTTCTGAAATGTATTTAATGAATTAAATTGCTTCACACCTGCTGTGAGAGTTCTAATTGTATCAAAATTAAACCAGTACAGTATGTCTGCACTGTGTATTCATGTTGGGAAAATAACCTTTAGTTTGTTAAATGTCTGGAACTTTAGAGAATGTCAATTTATTTTTACAAAATTAGCTTTGTGTTTGTTGTTTTGTAGTAGTTTAGTCAACACAACACAACAAAACAGATGCAGCTGCTGGGGCCAAAAACGAACAATTACACTAAGATATTCAGTTGCTCACAAGGTATTAAAAACACACACACAAACATGTGAGCATTCCACTCAAGCATTCCACTCAAATCAGATCAAAAAGTGGATTAGTTGGAACAAAGTGAAAACGTGAAATTAATATTAGATCTTTTTCAGCACTGCAAACTGTTTAGTAAAGTTTGAAAAATGTGCATCTTCCAGTGTATAGCATGCACACACAAACACACGCACGCACACGCACGCACACGCACACGCACACACACACACACACACACACACACACACACACACACACACACACACACACACACACACACACACCCAAACACTTGCTTTGCACACACAGACGGTATTTACATGGAGGTCATATCATTGAGGGCATGGTCCAACTCCTCACTAATGGCTTTGTACTTGAGTTTCTGTGCATAAAGCTCATCTGTGGCAAAACCCCAAGTAGAAGAGAAGACAGTGTTGCAAAGAAACGTTAAAAGATAGGTATTCAAATAAATAACTTCAAAATCCAGTTCTCATTGTTGGCATATCCTCTTGATCTACTGAATACATCTTTGGCTTCATAATGACAAAAATCCACTTGTTTCATCATCCACCCGTCTACCACAGGCTCCTGTCTTGATAACAGTGGGTCTGCGCTACGTATCAATATACCGCAGTGCACAAACGGTTAATCATCTCACAAAAAAACTGTACAATTACATTAGCCTGTGGAATGGGCGATGAAGATAACACTTTGAACATTTGGTTGAAGGTCTCATAATGTAATAATAATAATAATAAATCAAACTTATATAGCACTTTTCATAGTACCGAAAGCTTTACAAAACAAATGTAGCTGTGAGGAAACAAAAAAGGGAAAATATTCTACCTTCCAGATCATCAATGGTCTTCTCCAGCTTGGCCACAGACCTCTCAGCAAACTCAGCGCGGGTTTCAGCCTGAAGTAGTAAATAAACCAAAAATATGAGTTCAACAGACAACTGACTTATCCTGGAGAGAGGGTGTTTACATTGTCTTTTCATATTGGGGAGGTGACATATCTGGTTTCGAAACAGTAGGCATAGGATATTTGTTTCTCTATTATTTCTTCTCCCCCTTTTTTTAAGTGGCTGTTATAGCAACTAGCTTGAAAATAATAATAAGAACTATTTGACCCCACAGGGGAAATTCTTTTTTTTTCAGCTTCACCCAAGTGGTCTGACTTGAGCGCAGGGGGGGAACAGATAGGAGTTAAGTGTCTTGCTCAGGGACACCTCGACACATTACTGGGGCTGGGAATCGAACCTGGGACCATCTTCTACCCATTGCATACGTCTAGGCAGAAATCTCTGGCAACACACACCTCTACACCGACTGGGGCACACTTTGCAATTCTCTCTACAATCTTCATTTCACAAATGTAATCTTTTATGACACCATTACTTTTAATAGTTCCCAATGTTGCAGGTAACAATGCTTTAACCACTTAAACCCTATTTACTTTGAAAACCGGGGTCCCACAGGGGTCTATACATGTGCCCCTCATTTATTTTCCCGCCAGCCAAATCTCTTCGTCAAACATAGATGATCTACAAGCTGACTTAGCAGTGTTGCTATTTTTGCCGAACGTCCATCTATCACAACATGCCCAGAATGTGGAGCTGGTTAACTGGCCCACTCACCTCCTTCAGTTTGTCTGTCAAGATCTTAATCTCCTCCTCATACTTGTCTTCCTTCTGGGAGTACTGTGGGGAGAGATACAAGAGAGATCAGTCTCCTATCAGAGAGATCAGTCTCCTATGAGACTAGAGATCAGTCTCCTTCTGGGAGTACTGTGGGGAGAGATACAAGAGAGATCAGTCTCCTATCAGAGAGATCAGTCTCCTATGAGACTAGAGATCAGTCTCCTTCTGGGAGTACTGTGGGGAGAGACACAAGAGAGATCAGTCTCCTATCAGAGAGATCAGTGTCCTACCAGATAGAGATCAGTCTCCTATGAGAGAGATCAGTCTCCTTCTTGGAGTAGTGTTGTGAGAGATACAAGAGAGATCAATCTCCCAGACAGACACAATAAGACACTCAACATCAGTCAAAGTTTGTGTCATTTCCGTAGAACATGTTAAAACACAGCATGTACATGCGCACGCACGCGCGCCCGCCCGCCCGCCCGCCCACCCACCCACCCACACACACACACACACCTTTGTTGAACACATCTACAGACAAACATTCCTTAACACCTCTGTCACATGCTGATCTGATCAACACAAAGTCTGTCAAATGAGCATGAGATCTGACACTGACAGTGATGAGCTGACTTCATCCAGGCTTTAGTGGTGGTGAGATGCTGGTGTGAACAAACACCACACAGAAGATCATCAAAATGCAATTCTCGAGTGCAGATACAGTATACCTCTAAAATCTATCTATCTATCTATCTATCTATCTATCTATCTATCTATCTATCTATCTATCTATCTATCTATCTATCTATGCATTGTGTGAGCTGATGGAGGATATGTGAACATAGTTGATACTGTCCTGCAGAGAACACAGTGTAACTGGATGGACAGTGCAAGTGAAAATATTCACTCATTCTAATTGTACAGCCATCGTGCTCTCAGAATATACTGAAACATCTGTAGAGCTTTGTTCATGAACGGAACAGATTTGGACCTGCATAATATGCAGGAATGCTTGGTTAATATGATCATAAAATGTTTTGATATTTTTCATACAGGAGGCCTCAGTACAGTAAGTAACAGACTGACAAATGACCCAGACATATCGTCGCTGTTGGGCAAACCTTATCAGAAAAATACCTCCATATTTAATTCAATTAAATCTCCAATTTTGTATTCATAAAATGTTTTAATAAATGCATGCCCTATGTTACACTTAGTCGCATGACAGTGTCACGCTAACATAGTGGAAATAGTCGCTATTTCCGTTATTTTGGAAAACATTTTGAAAGATTTTCAAGACAGATTTTTTTAATATATATAATACCTATATTGACATGCCCAAAATGGGGTCACCAGGTTCAAATGGTTAAGTCTGTCTGTGAATTTTATAAATATTGAACCAATGAAAAGTATTGTGATTTAATAACTACATTGGATCTGACGATATGTAGTTTGGTTAATATGAGCATAACATTTTTTATAAAAAAGATTAGGTATACCGGAGGCTCAGTGAGTAACAATGAAATGAATGAAAAGTGAACCAGACATGTACTTGTCCTTGTCACAGGAAATCAAAGCAGCTCTGCTCACCCAAGCTAACGCAATATGGCTGAAATCACACATATGCACTCAATCCATCATAAAAGTAACTCCATCACAGACACAACTGGCATATGTATCCATCATAAAATTTGACCTTTTTACACTACAAAGGGCATGCATGGCAAGACTAATGCCTTAATGGTTAAGCCATTGAATAAATAACCATGATGCAATCAACTCCACTGGAATGAAACCAAACCTAGACACCACATCTCCTCTTGTACACAGCTACATCCTCAGTGGTTAAAACAGCAATCCGGAATGTTATTTTAACCAAACGTGTACAGTATAATGGTAGAGCATGTTAATACAATATAACTATCTGCAGTGGCTTATTACTCAGGCACTTAGACCCTTGTGTCGGTTTATTGACCTACTAGTTGACAAGTAGTACAGCCTGAGCTCATGAGTTCAATATCCCCCCTGGCCGAGCAGGCATTACGTCTTGAAAGAGCACCAGACGTTTGGTCTTCTGTGAGGGAGACTTACGGATTGCAGCTTTAACTCAGAGTGTCAAAAACAGACCCTTGAGGGCCAATTTTGACCCTGCCAGAGTTAAACTAACACTGAGGATTTAGCTGTGTATAATCATTCACACAGACATCAGAGGATATAACAATAATAAAAGTAGGTCATCACAAAGTCGTCTCCAAACAACCTTAAAAAATACCTCTTGGATGTTATATTTGTACAGTGTACCGAGTTAAATGAATAAGACATGCTCACAATCCAATACAGCCTATAGAAAGGTTACTCATTAAAAAAAATACATTTAAATATTTTTTTATAAATACAGCCTATAGCCTCCTCATTTTTTTAAAAATATTTAAAAAATAATTTTATAAATACAGCCTCTACTCACCATATGCCGGCTTCAAGTTGGTGATCTCAGCCATGTTGATGCTTGTTTTTGCCTGCGGTGTCAATAATTAAAACATGTATAAATGACAGAAGACAGCCCAGGGTTTATTTTATGTCCATGGATGCTGCTGGGTGTGGTCCTTCATGGACGGCAGCATCATCATCATCATCATGCACTGACATCCTAGAGCAGAGAAACGAGCGCTCTGTGGCGCCCTCTGTAGCAGCGTTGCCAGGTTCTGTGTGAGATATAAGCAACCAGGTGGTCTAGAAAAACAAGCCCAGAAGAAGCAACTTTTTAGGCCACATGATATGAGCACTTTAAAACCTATATATGCATCGGCTATTTGAAAATAGCCGATCTGATGCGACGCGTTGTGAGCTTGTAGATCTGCTATTTTCAAAAACTCTTGCAGGGATCCTGTGCAAGTTTTTTTTTAAACATTCTAACGACACAAATGCTCCCCTGGGCACAAAACATTTTCATGAAAATATTTGAGAACCACTGGTTTAAATAATAATTAAAACATTCATAAACAAGCCTATTAAAGCCAAATTTTTACAAGCAACTTTACATACAAAGAAGCCCAAAGTCGCTTGTAATAAGCCGACATGGCAACGCTGCCCCTGTAGTCCGGAGAGGAGCGCAGGTCCACTGACGATGCTGGAATGCGTCTGTCTGACTCTCTCTCTGTGTGTGCGTGTGCGTGTGCGTGTGCGTGTGCGTGTGCGTGTGTGTGTGTGTGTGTGTTTTGTTGGGGGTCCCTCTTAGGACAGTGGTACTCAATGTGGAGACCCCCAGAGGTCCTTGAGGGGGTTCCAGGGGTCACCTGCAGCAAAATGGGTTAATATGTCATCAAAATCAATGTAACCACTTTAACCCTATATAGACTATTAGTAGCCCACGCTGCATCGGCTATTAGCCGATCTACAAGCTCACAATGTGTCATATTGTGATGCATTGTGAGCTTGTAGATCTATTTTCAAAAATCTTTGAAAAATGTGAGAAATGTGGAAAATATTGAAACATTAACAACACAAACCTTGCATGGGGGTCCTTGCCACACAATATTTTCAGACACAGAACAGAACAGCATATACTGTAGAGCACAGCATGAGCACAGACAGTCAAAAACTGTTTGCCTCTTCCCAATCAACAACACCTGGGCTAGATTGACACCTCATTTAAGGGGAACCTGGCCAGCCTTGGCCTAAACCTTTATCCTACTATAATTCTAGTAACCTCTGTAGTGGTACGTGAGTGAGTGAAGATACCCGGTTCTCCTCACTGGCTGGACCAATTGCTCTGATTTTGCACACAGCCATTGACCATTACAATCTGAACGCAACTGTGAAGCCCGTTTTTCAATTTAATCAAATCCCAGCTTCTTATTAGCGTTTTTGTGTCAAAGAATGTCGTCCCATAGCTGCGGCTGCCCAGCTATGGGACAAACTGCCTCCCGGGTTGCCAGATCATGTGCGCATATCCCCCCACGGATGCGCTGCGCCGACCGGGTATGGTCTAGTGTATAGTAATTGGCATACCAGGGGAAAAAAAGTGTTTAATAGGTCTGGTTTCTGATAGCATTCATTGTTTTTTTTTCCCGAAGGACCCCCAAAACCCTGAGAGTGTAGAAATGGAACCAAATGAGAAATATTTGGTTCCATTTGTACACTCAAGAATTACTACCTGCAAGGGTCCATTTGATACTCCCTCTAAGTCTAAAGCCTGAGTGTCCCTGGACCCCACTTTGAGAACCACTGTGTTTGTTCAGTACAGGGATATCCCCGTTTCTCCAGCTCTTTAGTAAACCGCAAATACATTTTCAGGTTGCATACCAATTTCATCCAATCAGGAGAGAGATCTCATACAAACAAGTGAAATGAGAAGTGATTAAATACATAAATGAGCAGACAAAATTGGAATTGGAATATGATCAAATTCAAGCTGATAGATGGATACACTCTCCTGATTGGATGAAATTGGTGACACACCTGAGAAACCCCATTCTTTGACAGCTTTAGTTATGGCTACTATTTGCAGATCTAGATTATTAATACAAAACAATGTTTAGAGATAAATGATTTCTCCAGCACTTGAGGTGTAGTGGAGTATAAGTATCAAGTATACAAAAATGGAAATACGTTTACTTAATAGAATACATGATGAAACACTTTCACAGGGATATCTTGTTGATTTTAAGGATTATTCAATGACAAATGCAAACGTCTTTAACTCCTGTTTTATTGAAATGTATGAAAAAGGCAGTAAAAACTGTGAAAAAAAAGGAAAAAAGAAACGGAATGAATCAAGATACCATGTGTTGAACATACATGAATGAATAGACCCCTTAACAGACGACGTCATACTGGCTGCATGCAGCCAGTATGCGCGCAACGAAACCCATTATATCAGGTCTCGTTAGGACGCGTCTCACTAGCCAACACACACAAGAGGGGGTTGGGGTGTGCTGAAACCAGTGCACCCCGAAACAGGTTGGGAATTGATTGCGTGAAACAATCACCTGTGCGTCCAGGCTCAATGTTAGTAAACAAATAATTGGTCTATAGTCGCTGTCATTGCATTATTGACTGTCCACGAGTCAGTCACATAGAGCAACTTCATTATCGAAGAAATCTTTGCTCTACAGCATACATGTGCAATTCTTCCCATTTCATTTATACTGTACTGTACTGTACTTGCACCTCAAAAAAACTCATACAACAACATCCAACCCTGTAGTTCTAGTCAGCAGCACTCAAAGTTTCAGCCGGTTTGTCCACTATTGCACAATATCAAAAATATCGCAATATCATCAACATTCACAATATACAGTACATATCACAAAAGACTTTTGAACTGCAATGAATGGTATATTCTAAATGGACCCTTGCAGGTCTGTAACTCAAGAGAGTGTACAAATGGAACCAAATGGACCCTTATAGCTCCATTTGGATCCATTTGTACACTCTCAAAGTTATGAGGGTCCTTGAAATTAAAAAGTGTGAGAGCCACTGCAGCAGGCTTTTCATTGTCTGGGTTCTATGTTAGCAGAAACCCTAAGGCTATATACATCGCATCGTGCAGCTCTATTGTACACTGTACCACTGTATGATTAAAGCCCCTGTTCACGTGTCACTGTGTGATTTACATTATCTCAAAAATAATCACAGTTCAATACATGTTCATGTAAACTATTTTTCTCCCCCCAAAAAGCGATCAGAAAATGCTAAATACTTGCATCAAAACTATCCCTAGAGTAGATGTCTCATTCATGGTTGGTGTTTTTATTCACGGTGCAGAAGCTCAGAAGCATCAACCTATTTCAAAATGAAAATCATGTCACTGAATAAAACTTACATACTGTAGCTTTATCGGTGTGTAATATTCACGTTCTGTTTGAATGTGCTGACACTAACAACAGAAATATTGTTTGTACAACCGTCGTACAACAGTGTCATTCACAGATAATTTTTTGTTATAAAAAATATTACAGAATTCTGCTTTAAATGACAGTGTGAGAAGAACCAAGCAACATTTGTAACTGGTTTTATATACATCTACTGACAATTTAAATTAACAGTAAAACTTACTGTACTTTAATAATGGAATAGAGAGCAACTACACATTGTACCATTTCAATCGTCAAAAATAAAACAAAAGCCACAATCACCAGAAATACAAAGTTGTTGTTGTTACAACTAATAATTCTTAGTGGCCATAAATAAAATGTAGGCTCATAATCGACACAAGTTTGACTATTTCAGATGAAAACTTTCAAGTTTGACCTATTAAACACAACTGACTCTTTTTTGTTATCTTGACACATTTGTCTACTTGCTCTACTTGAACCAAAGCCTGCTGTTTATTGGTTCACAAAATGTCAAAGCCTGCTGTTGATTGGTTCACCACATTTCAAAGTGTTTGTCTTTCAGGAAGGGGGTTTTGTCCTTGAAGTAGTTGTTGAAGAGTCTGGAAAGACATCAAAGGATGGAACATTTGACTTCAACGGGTATGATGTGTGTGGTAAAACATGGTAATTATTGATTTCTCCTGAGAACAATAAGTTATTCTATTAATAATTAGGGCTGTCACGATTACAACATTTAAGTTGACCATTAATTGTCATACAAATAGTTGTGATTTAATTGTGTTTTTGGCATTGAGTATTGGAACATATGATACGTTTTATGTTTGCCTTTTAGGCTTCGTGATCAAAAATTGCACTGGGCAGATCTGAAAATTAACTTAAAAATACAAAGAAATTACTATTTACTATACTATTTTTTTTACATTTTATACTTTAAAAAATGGCATAGCTGATCTACAAGCTTACAACGCACAGAGTTGTAAGCTTGTAGATCTGCCATTTCTGCTATTTTTTGAAAATGTTAAAATTTTTCAACATGGAAACAATTATGACGATTATGACAATTATACAAAAATAATGGCGATTATCTCAAATAATTGTGATTAGGCGATTATATAATAATTGTGACAGGCCTATTAATAATGCACACATTCAAAGTCCATTTCACTCACTGCACAGTTTGGATGGAGGTGTTGATGGCGAGCAGCTGGAGTATTCTGTCCGTCAGAGCATCAGTGAGCTGATTGTGACTCAGACTACAACAACACAAGGAAGAGAAAGGGTGAATGAATAGATTAGTACCTCATGGTCACAATTATACACACACATATGCACACCACTCCATTCTATATACTCACTCCAGGACTTGTGCTTTGTGCAGGTGGGGGATCAGAGTCTCTAGTAGCTGGTCAGTGAGTTGACAGTGACTGAGGTCCAGTTCTGTCAGTCCCTCAGAGTGTTCCAGAACCAGGGCCAAACATCTACAGGCCTTCTGATCTAGTCTGGTCTCACTGAGGTCCAGATCTCCACCAAAGGCTGCAGTCAAGTAACCTGCTCGCATCACTGTGTTCCTTTCACTGCCCACAGAGACCAGAGATAGGAGCTGGAGAAGGAGGGATTTGCTGCATCTGGAGAAGAAATACACAGCTATGAGCAGGGCACTGAGATAGATCAATGTGGTTGGATTTCTTCTTAAATTGATAACTATTTATTATCATTGTGGCAAGTCAACACATAGTAAGACCATGCAGTGATGAAAAAGCAACAGCAGGCAGCAAAGTGTTTCCATTCTCACCTCAGACGGACTCTGTTGAGGACAGGGAACAACAGGTCCAGTCCACTGTCCTCTACCTCACAGTCTGATAGGATGAGCTGTGTGTCCAGGCTGCTGCTGCTGTGTCTCAGGACAGTAGAGATGTCCCTGCAGTGTGTGACAGTCAGAGACAGAGCCTCTACCTGCTGTTGCTCTGACAGGTCCACACAGGAGGAACAGGACAGATCCAGTCTGTACTGCAGAGCTCTGAGTAGAGCTGCTGCTGCCCCCTGCTGTGTTTCACATGTAGTGCAGCAGTGGATGAGCGTCAGCAGCAGACTCCTGTCAACACTGGTATGAGGATATATAACATAACACATTTCATCATCACTTCATTGATCAACTTTTAATAACATATACATAGCCATTCAAAACATTTAGGATAATGTATTAATAATCTTTATATTTACACGGTTTATTCACAATAATTGGCTACATCCATCTTACCTGAGATGAGAGACTTTGTCCAGAGAGTACAGGATGCTTTTAATTGCTTCTCGTGGTATGGAGGTCCACAAAAGGCTGAGTCCTGTCACTTTGTCACAGTGTTTGAGGGTGAAGAGCAGAGCATCACAGTCCACTGTGTCCATCTCTCTGTTGTTCAGGTTGACTGCGTAGTCTAATGACCTCAGTAAACTGGGCACACAGTCACTGGAACGGCATGTCTCTCTGATGGCACACAATGTAAAGCTGGGACTGGGTCTGCAAACATGGATTACTGTTAGTATGCTGAATTAAGATGACATGACAGTAATAACAATCTAACTGTGTAAGATGTACTGAACATTAGAGTCCCCCCCCCCCCATCACAAATAATAGTCTACAATACATTTAGAAAAAAAGAAAAACAAATACATTGAGAGATCATTTTCAACTCACCCTTTAAATAAAACTCTGTTCAGAAAGGGTAAAAGACCTATGATGCTCTTCTCTGGAATCCTGTTTTTCTTCAAGTCCACAGTGATCGTCTGGGCTGATGACTGCTGTAGCAGATAGAGAAGAACCTCCCAGTCTAGAGAGCAGGAGGTCAGATCCCCACCAACCTTCTCCAGGAAAGACTTTGTCAAGTCTTCATCCTGAGCTGTAAACACAACACCAGCTAGCTCCTGCAGAACCTCTGGACACAGTCTGGTGAAATTATGGATCAGAGTATACAGACAAATTAATGAATTAGATTGAAGGTTGGTTAAGTTTTTTTTATGTATTAACACAGACATCTTTTATGGCTCAACCAAACCAACAGACTTACTTGATTGTCAGTTGATCATGGTGACTCAACAGTGGAAAGAGGAGGTATGAATGGATGTTGGACTTGGTCAGGTCCAAACATCTGGCTGGCCAGTGTCTCAGCAGGGATGCCACATTACTAACAACCCTGGACAATATTCTCTCTGACTGTGGAGTGGTCTTTAGAAGAGAAAGATCTGCAATAGCCACTGGACGGTGGAAACGTCTCATTCTTACCAATCGAAATAGCAGCAGTACCATGCTTTCAGACAGCCTGAAAATCAAAGAAAAGGAAACACATGCTTTTAATTATGAACACTCCTCGTCCTAACTACATCATTTGATTCAGAGCCAAAATAGCATTTTGGTTTTATGAATAGTAGCCAAGATCTTTACATAATGTACAAAAACAAAGCATACCCTAGCCTTTGGATTCGTGATACATGTCTAAAAAGAAGTGAGACTCCTTTCAGAGAGATCTTGCTGGGTGTGAGGACCAGATCCACACTAGAGCCACAGAGTTTCAGAACTTTCCCCACAGACTTGCAGGTGTTTGAAAATAACGGTCCTTTCAGCACCAGGGTGAAGTCAAGGAGACGGAGGAGAGAGACCAGCTGTTCCACCTCCTCTCTGGATCTAACAGTGATGGATTGACACGTCTGCTGGAAGAATCCTGGATCACATCTGAAACATGTGTGAGTTATGGAGGAAAGTATTAGCTTAGCAATATTGGAACAGAGACATTGTAGTACATGGCTTTACATTGTGGCTTTAAAGCCTGACTTTAAATCATGTTCATTATTATTACCTTTGTATATTGCTGAAAAATGCCTAAAATGTGAAATTACATTCATCACTGACTACATGTTGCATCTAACTTTAAAGTGATTAGGATATATTGTATCACTAAAGCTATACTTTACTATATATTATATAAAATAACCAAGATACGATATCATTGAGATCATGGGATGAAGTCATGAGAATTACAAATAAACATTCACTATTTATACATCAGAAAAAAATAATGATAGCCTACCTCATTATCTTTAAAAAAAAAAGGAAGGAAAAGCTAGATTAAAAACATTAAAAACATATTAACCTGAGTTGTGAGATGTAGGGTAGACACTGAAGGAAGATCCTCACTTCACTCTCTTCATATGACCAGCCTGTCAGCTCTACTGGTTTCTTCTCTGGTTGGAGTTTCAGCAGCTCTAGGAGGAGGGAGGCCTTTCTCTCATAGAGGTCTATGTACCAGACTGCAGGAGCTGACTGGTAAACTGGTTTTAATGCTGGAAGAACACTTCTGCCTGTTTGAGTCTCATAGTTCTTCACATGGGAGTATAGGTCCAGTAGTAGATCACTTTGATACTGCTCGTCTTCTTGGCCAATAAAGGGGAATGTTTTGTAATTACACACAGAAGACAACTGTTCCAGAATCTTCTCTCCTTTTTCTTCTTCCCGTTCTGCTGCTTCACAGATGAGCTTCCCCAGCAACTTGGTTTGTACTGATGTTTCTCTCCCTTCACCTTGAACACTGCAACAGATCAAATGAAACCAACATGAAATGCTGATCTCTTATCATAAACAGAACCAAAAGATTATGGACGCTGGACAGTGTATCCATCAAAATGAAGGAATCAGAAAATGTACATTACTAATATGTCTTAATCCATTAAAACCAGGAAAGCCAAGTCATTTTTGATTTTTACGGTGGCTATTCAAAAATAGTAGATCTACAAGCTCACAGCGCGTCACTTTGTGCCGCGCTGCGAGCTTGTACGTCTGCTATTTCTTAACATTATTGTAATATCTTTAAAGTGTGAGAACTACTGATTTAGAAGGCATTTGTAGAATGGGCCTCAGGTCTTAATGGGTTAATGCTTAAACTTTATTTCTCTGTACTTTGTGGTCTAGTGTTAGTGTAACCATTGTCCTGGGAAAAGACCAAAACACTACTGTCCTGATAACAATGGCATAACAACTCAGCAGTGATTAATGCTTACACCTATAGTTTTACGGAGATCATAATATCTGAGTGATTCATGTATTATAAGATTGTATTCTTATGATTGTTAGTATCGTGCATAGAATGTTGCCACTGCAGAAGACTTGTATCTCCATGCATTTATTTTGTTTTTTCATATATTAATGCCAAATTTACAGTTCAGCGTAGTGTCATGACAAAGTAGCAAACAAAATAGCCGATCCACAAGCCAGGGCCGGACTGGGACCAAAATTCAGTACTGGCATTTTGGTCCCGAAAAAAAAACGCGTCAGCCCAGCAACCCTATGTAAAGTATAGGCCACCACCTAGGTTGCACATGAACTCTGCAGCTGCACTGAGGCCACTGCTGGAAGGCATCCCAGCCCAAACATAAACGTAACTTATAATTGGGCCGCGCGACCCGGAAATGACCGTATAATCCTAAAACGGGAGCAAGCGACCCAGCGGCCCACTGACCCAGCGGCCCATGCCCGGTATGCCAAATGGCCAGTCCGCCCCTGCCACAAGCTCACAACACATAATGGTGTGTTGTGAGATTGTAGATCTGCCATTTTCTTTTTTCAATTTCCCTTTAAAAATAAATAAATATGATAATTGTCACCTATATTGACATGCCAAAAATGTTAAGCGAGGTTGAAAGTGGTTACGTGTGTCTGTGGATTTTATAAATATTGAACCAATGAAAAGTATTAACAAGAGCTTGTGACTAAGTAATAACTACATTGGATCCATTGGAACACAGGTTCTTGTTTCATTTCCTGAAAAGTAACGGTTTTGGACATACAAGGTTTCCACCTGACAGTGATGATATAGCATACTTTCTCTTGTTCTCTCTGCTTTAAAAAAAAAAGCCAATCTACCAGCTCATAACATTATGTGACACATGACATGGTAATAAGACAAAGTATGATATGGGGCTCATGTGGTTAAGACATTAAATAATCTCTTTCTCTCATTTTATTATAATTCTTTATAATAGAATACCACAGTATATTTACCTCCTTTAAATTCAGTGCACCAAAACTGACGAATAATTAGGTCATAACTAATTCAAGCACATTAATCGCACCTCATTATCTATAGAAAAGGTAGACAGATTTATATGTAGACAAATATAAAACAATATGAACCCTAGCGTCCCTATTCTGGGATGAACATTGGGCAGAAATAGACGATCTTTAAGTTCACACTGCATCGCAGATTTGGAATAGAGGGAAACACTAAAAGACCTAGTATGGAGCCTTAGGGGTCTTCAGTCAACTAACTATGTAGGTTGACTGAGGGGTAGTGGATAAAAGAAAGTTAAAACATTAACCTGAGTTGTGAGATGTAGGGTAGACACTGAAAGAAGATCCTCACTTCACTCTCTTCATCTGACCAGCCTGTCAGCTCTACTGGTTTCTTCTCTGGTTGGAGTTTCAGCAGCTCTAGGAGGAGGGAGACCTTTCTCTCTGAGAGGTCTATGGACCAGACTGCAGGAGCTGACTGGTAAACTGGTTTTAATGCTGGAAGAACACTTCTGCCTGTTTGAGTCTCATAGTTCTTCACATAGGAGTATAGGTCCAGTAGTAGATCACTTTGATACTTCCTGTCTTCCTGGTAAATGAAGGGGAATGTTTTGTAATTACAAACAGAAGACAACTGTTCCAGAATCTTCTCTCCTGTTTCTTCTTCCCGTTCTGCTGCTTCACAGAAGAGCTTCCCCAGGAACTTGGTTTGTCCTGATGGACCGTAAACACTGCAACAGATCAAATGAAACCAACATGAAATGCTGATCTCTGATCATAAACAGAACCAAAAAATGATGGACACTGGACAATGCATCCATCAGATTTGATGTGGAAAAGGTCAATGGAAAATGAAGGAATCAGAAAATGTACATTACTAATACTTCTTAACCCATTAAAACCGGGAAAGCCATGTCATTTTAGATTTTTGCGGTGGCTATTCAAAAATAGCAGATCTACAAGTTCACAGCGCGTCACTTTGTGCCGCGCTGCTGCAAGCTTGTACGTCTGCTATTTTTGAACATTATTGTAATATCTTTAAAGTGTGAGAACTACTGATTTAGAAGGCGTTTGTAGAATGGGCCTCAGGTCTTAATGGGTTAATGCTTAAACTTTATTTCTCTGTACTTTGTGGTCTAGTGTTAGTGTAACCATTGTCCTGGGAAAAGACCACAACACTGCTGTCATGATAACAATGGCATAACACAACTCAGCAGTGATTCATGCTTACACCTATAGTATCATATGGAGATAACAAATTCTTTGAGTGATTCATGTATTATCTGATTGTATTCTTATGATTGTTTGTATCTTGCATAGAATGTTGCCACAGTCTGGCAGAAGACTTGTATCTCCATGCATTTGTTTTTGTTTGTTCATACATTAATGCCGTATTTTACAGTTCAGCGTAGTGTCATGAAAAAGTAGCAAACAAAATAGTCGATCCACAAGCTCACATCACATAATGATGTGTTGCCAGATTGTAGATCTGCCTTTTTTTTTCTTTTTTTCTTTTTTTCTAATTGATGATAATTGTCACCTAATATTGACATGCCAAAAAAAGTGAAGCCAGGTTGAAAGTGGTTAAGTATGTCTGTGAGTTTTATAAATATTGAACCAATGAAAAGTATTAACAAGAGCTTGTGAATAAATAATAACTACATTGGATCCATTGGAACACAGGTTCTTTTTTCCATTTCCTGAAAAGTAACGGTTTTGGACATACAAGGTTTCCACCTACTGTAACAGTGATGACAAAGCATACTTTCTCTTGTTCTCTCTGCTTTTTGCTTCTTTCATGGATATGCTGCACAGCTCTTTGTATTAACAACGTTCAACCTAGCTTCCCTATTTTGGGCATGTCATTATAGGTGAACATTTTCCCAAAACACATAATGAAATAAATAAAATTAAAAAAGTAAAAATAAATAGTGAAAACAGCCAATCTACCAGCTCATAACATTATGTGACACATGACATGGTAATAAGATAAAGTATGATATGGGGCTCATGTGGTTAACCCATTAAGACCTGAAGCCGATTCTACAAATGTCTTCTAAATCCCAACAGTATTCTGAAAAAACATGTTTCTATATCAGTGCTTCTCAAACTTTTTCATGTCAAGGACCCCCAAAATGATATGTACTTGGCTGCCGACCCCCATCTCAAAATATTTGGTTCCAGGGACCACCCAGAAGCAAAAATTTAAGTTACAAATGTTCGCTTTAAAAGAATATACATATTCAAAGATTTGCACACATTTTCAAGATTTTTCAAAATTAGCAGATCTACAAGCTCGTCGCGCGGCACTCGGTGCCGCGCTACGAGCTTGTATATCTGCTTGTATATCTTGTATATCTGCTATATCTGCTCATTTTATTATAACTCTTTATAATACACACACACTGCACTGAGATTTGTAATAGAGGGAAACACTAAAAGACCTAGTATGGAGCATTGGGGGTCTTCAGTCAACTAACTATGTAGGTTGACTGAGGGGTAGTGGATAAAAGAAAGTACAAACATTAACCTGAGTTGTGAGATGTAGGGTAGACACTGAAGGAAGATCCTCACTTCACTCTCTTCATCTGACCAGCCTCTCAGCTCTACTGGTTTCTTCTCTGGTTGGAGTTTCAGCAGCTCTAGGAGGAGGGAGACCTTTCTCTCTGAGAGGTCTATGGACCAGACTGCAGGAGCTGACTGGTAAACTGGTTTTAATGCTGGAAGAACACTTCTGCCTGTTTGAGTCTCATAGTTCTTCACATAGGAGTATAGGTCCAGTAGTAGATCACATTGATACTTTCTGTCCCAATCATTAGTCTCCTCAATGAAGGGGAATGTTTCGTAATTACACACAGAAGACAACTGTTCCAGAATCTTCTCTCCTGTTTCTTCTTCCCGTTCTGCTGCTTCACAGAAGAGCTGCCCCAGGGGGAACTCGGTTTGTTCTTCAACACTGCAACAGATCAAATGAAACCAACATGAAATACTGATCTCTTATCATAAACAGAACCAAAAAATGATGATGACGCTGGACAATGTATCCATCAAAATGAGGGAATCAGAAGCTGTACATTACTAATACTTCTTAACCCATTAAAACCGGGAAAGCCATGTCATATTAGATTTTTGCGGTGGCTATTCAGAAATAGCAGATCTACAAGCTGTGCCGCGCTGCGAGCTTGTACATCTGCTATTTTTGAACATTATTGTAATATCTTTAAAGTGTGAGAACTACTGATTTAGAAGGAATTTGTAGAATGGGCCCCAGGTCTTAATGGGTTAATGCTTAAACTTTATTTATCTGTACTTTGTGGTCTAGTGTTAGTGTAACCATTGTCCTGGGAAAAGACCACAACACTGCTGTCCTGATAAAATTGGCATAACACAACTCAGCAGTGATTCATGCTTACACCTATAGTATCATATGGAGATAACATATTCTTTGAGTGATTCATGTTATTATCTGATTGTATTCTTATGATTGTTTGTATCATGCATAGAATGTTGCCACAGTCTGGCAGAATACTTGTATCTCCATGCATTTGTTTTTGTTTGTTCATACATTAATGCCATATTTTACAGTTCAGCGTAGTGTCATGAAAAAGTAGCAAACAAAATAGCCGATCCACAAGCTCACAACACATAATGGTGTGTTGTGAGATTGTAGATCTGCCATTTTCTTTTTTCTTTTTCTTTTTTTCTAATTGATGATAATTGTCACCTAATATTGACATGCCAAAAAAAAGTGAAGCCAGGTTGAAAGTGGTTAAGTATGTCTGTGAGTTTTATAAATATTGAACCAATGAAAAGTATTAACAAGAGCTTGTGAATAAATAATAACTACATTGGATCCATTGGAACACAGGTTCTTTTTTCCATTTCCTGAAAAGTAACGTTTTGGACACACAAGGTTTCCACCTACTGTAACAGTGATGACAAAGCATACTTTCTCTTGTTCTCTCTGCTTTTTGCTTCTTTCATGGATATGCTGCACAGCTCTTTGTATTAACAACGTTCAACCTAGCTTCCCTATTTTGGGCATGTCATTATAGGTGAACATTTTCCCAAAACACATAATGAAATAAATAAAATTAAAAAAGTAAAAATGAATAGTGAAAACAGCCAATCTACCAGCTCATAACATTATGTGACACATGACATGGTAATAAGACAAAGTATGATATGGGGATCATGTGGTTAACCCATTAAGACCTGAAGCCGATTCTACAAATGTCTTCTAAATCCCAACAGTATTCTGAAAAAACATGTTTCTATATCAGTGCTTCTCAAACTTTTTCATGTCAAGGACCCCCAAAATGATATGTACTTGGCTGCCGACCCCCATCTCAAAATATTTGGTTCCAGGGACCACCCAGAAGCAAAAATTTAAGTTACAAATGTTCGCTTTAAAAGAATATACATATTCAAAGATTTGCACACATTTTCAAGATTTTTCAAAATTAGCAGATCTACAAGCTCGTCGCGCGGCACTCGGTGCCGCGCTACGAGCTTGTATATCTGCTTGTATATCTTGTATATCTGCTATATCTGCTCATTTTATTATAACTCTTTATAATACACACACACTGCACTGAGATTTGTAATAGAGGGAAACACTAAAAGACCTAGTATGGAGCATTGGGGGTCTTCAGTCAACTAACTATGTAGGTTGACTGAGGGGTAGTGGATAAAAGAAAGTACAAACATTAACCTGAGTTGTGAGATGTAGGGTAGACACTGAAGGAAGATCCTCACTTCACTCTCTTCATCTGACCAGCCTCTCAGCTCTACTGGTTTCTTCTCTGGTTGGAGTTTCAGCAGCTCTAGGAGGAGGGAGACCTTTCTCTCTGAGAGGTCTATGGACCAGACTGCAGGAGCTGACTGGTAAACTGGTTTTAATGCTGGAAGAACACTTCTGCCTGTTTGAGTCTCATAGTTCTTCACATAGGAGTATAGGTCCAGTAGTAGATCACATTGATACTTTCTGTCCCAATCATTAGTCTCCTCAATGAAGGGGAATGTTTCGTAATTACACACAGAAGACAACTGTTCCAGAATCTTCTCTCCTGTTTCTTCTTCCCGTTCTGCTGCTTCACAGAAGAGCTGCCCCAGGGGGAACTCGGTTTGTTCTTCAACTTCAACACTGCAACAGATCAAATGAAACCAACATGAAATACTGATCTCTTATCATAAACAGAACCAAAAAATGATGATGACGCTGGACAATGTATCCATCAAAATGAAGGAATCAGAAGCTGTACATTACTAATACTTCTTAACCCATTAAAACCGGGAAAGCCATGTCATATTAGATTTTTGCGGTGGCTATTCAGAAATAGCAGATCTACAAGCTCACAGCGCGTCACTCTGTGCCGCGCTGCGAGCTTGTACATCTGCTATTTTTGAACATTATTGTAATATCTTTAAAGTGTGAGAACTACTGATTTAGAAGGAATTTGTAGAATGGGCCCCAGGTCTTAATGGGTTAATGCTTAAACTTTATTTATCTGTACTTTGTGGTCTAGTGTTAGTGTAACCATTGTCCTGGGAAAAGACCACAACACTGCTGTCCTGATAAAATTGGCATAACACAACTCAGCAGTGATTCATGCTTACACCTATAGTATCATATGGAGATAACATATTCTTTGAGTGATTCATGTTATTATCTGATTGTATTCTTATGATTGTTTGTATCATGCATAGAATGTTGCCACAGTCTGGCAGAATACTTGTATCTCCATGCATTTGTTTTTGTTTGTTCATACATTAATGCCGTATTTTACAGTTCAGCGTAGTGTCATGAAAAAGTAGCAAACAAAATAGCCGATCCACAAGCTCACAACACATAATGGTGTGTTGTGAGATTGTAGATCTGCCATTTTCTTTTTTTAATTTTCCTTTTTTTCTAATTGATGATAATTGTCACCTAATATTGACATGCCAAAAAAAGTGAAGCCAGGTTGAAAGTGGTTAAGTGTGTCTGTGAGTTTTATAAATATTGAACCAATGCAAAGTATTAACAAGAGCTTGTGAATAAATAATAACTACATTGGATCCATTGGAACACAGGTTCTTTTTTCCATTTCCTGAAAAGTAACGGTTTTGGACATACAAGGTTTCCACCTACTGTAACAGTGATGACAAAGTATACTTTCTCTTGTTCTCCCTGTTTTTTGCTTTTTTCATGGATATGCTGCACAGCTCTTTGTATTAACCACGTTCAACCTAGCTTCCCTATTTTGGGCATGTCATTATAGGTGAACATTTTCCCAAAACACATAATGAAATAAATAAGATTAAAAAAGTAAAAATAAATAGTGAAAACAGCCAATCTACCAGCTCATGACATTATGTGACACATGACATGGTAATAAGATAAAGTATGATATGGGGCTCATGTGGTTAACCCATTAAGACCTGAAGCCGATTCTACAAATGTCTTCTAAGTCGCAACAGTATTCTGAAAAAACATGTTTCTATATCAGTGCTTCTCAAACTTTTTCATGTCAAGGACCCCCAAAATGATATGTACTTGGCTGCCGACCCCCATCTCAAAATATTTGGTTCCAGGGACCACCCAGAAGCAAAAATTTAAGTTACAAATGTTCGCTTTAAAAGAATATACATATTCAAAGATTTGCACACATTTTCAAGATTTTTCAAAAATAGCAGATCTACAAGCTCGTAGCGCGGCACTCGGTGCCGCGCTACGAGCTTGTATATCTGCATGTATATCTTGTATATCTGCTCATTTTATTATAACTCTTTATAATACACACACTGCACTGAGATTTGTAATAGAGGGAAACACTAAAATACCTAGTATGGAGCCTTGGGGGTCTTCAGTCAACTAACTATGTAGGTTGACTGAGGGGTAGTGGATAAAAGAAAGTAAAAACATTAACCTGAGTTGTGAGATGTAGGGTAGACACTGAAGGAAGATCCTCACTTCAACCTCTTCATCTGACCAGCCTGTCAGTGTCAGCTCTACAGGTTTCTTCTCTGGTTGGAGTTTCAGCACCTCTAGGAGGAGTAGGAGGAGGGAGACCTTTCTCTCTGAGAGGTCTATGGACCAGACTGCAGGAGCTGACTGATAAACTGGTTTTAATACTGGAAGAACACTTCTGCCTGTTTGAGTCTCATAGTTCTTCACATAGGAGTATAGGTCCAGTAGTAGATCACATTGCCACTTCCTGTATTGCCATTTGTCATGCCAGTCAATAAAAGGGAATGTTTTGTAATTACACACAGAAGACAACTGTTCCAGAATCTTCTCTCCTGTTTCTTCTTCCCGTTCTGCTGCTTCACAGAAGAGCTTCCCCAGGAACTTGTTTTTTCCTGATGGACCTCGAACACTGCAATAGATCAAATGAAACCAAAATGAAATGCTGATCTCTGATCATAAACAGAACCAAAAAATGATGGACACTGGACAGTGTATCCATCAGATTTGATGTGGAAAAAGTCAATGGAAAATGAAGGAATCAGAAAATGTACATTACTAATACTTCTTAACCCATTAAAACCGGGAAAGCCATGTCATTTTAGATTTTTGCGGTGGCTATTCAAAAATAGCAGATCTACAAGCTCAAAGCGCGTCACTTTGTGCCGCGCTGCAAGCTTGTACGTCTGCTATTTTTTAACATTATTGTAATATCTTTAAAGTGTGAGAACTACTGATTTAGAAGGCATTTGTAGAATGGGCCTCAGGTCATAATGGGTTAATGCTTAAACTTTATTTCTCTGTACTTTGTGGTCTAGTGTTAGTGTAACCATTGTCCTGGGAAAAGACCACAACACTGCTGTCCTGATAAAAATGGCATAACACAACTCAGCAGTGATTCATGTTTGCACCTATAGTATCATATGGAGATAACATATTCTTTGAGTGATTCATGTATTATCTGATTGTATTCTTATGATTGTTTGTATCATGCATAGAATGTTGCCACTGTCTGGCAGAAGACTTGTATCTCCATGCATTTGTTTTTGTTTGTTCATAAATTAATGCCGTATTTTACAGTTCAGCGTAGTGTCATGAAAAAGTAGCAAACAAAATAGCCGATCCACAAGCTCACAACACATAATGGTGTGTTGTGAAATTGTAGATCTGCCATTTTCTTTTTCCAATTTTCTAATTGATGATAATTGTCACCTATATTGACATGCCAAAAAAAGTGAAGCCAGGTTGAAAGTGGTTAAGTGTGTCTGTGAGTTTTATAAATATTGAACCAGTGAAAAGTATTAACAAGAGCTTGTGAATAAATAATAACTACATTGGATCCATTGGAACACAGGTTCTTTTTTCCATTTCCTGAAAAGTAACGGTTTTGGACATACAAGGTTTCCACCTACTGTAACAGCGATGACAAAGCATACTTTATCTTGTTCTCTCTGCTTTTTGCTTCTTTCATGGATATGCTGCACAGCTCTTTGTATTAACCACATTCAACCTAGCTTCCCTATTTTGGGCATGTCATTATAGGTGAACATTTTCCAAAAACACATAATGAAATAAATAAAATTAAAAAAGTAAAAAATAAATAGTGAAAACAGCCAATGTACCAGCTCATAACATGTGACACATGACATGGTAATAAGACAAAGTATGATATGGGGCTCATGTGGTTAACCCATTAAGACCTGAAGCCGATTCTACAAATGTCTTCTAAAATACCAACAGTATTCTGATAAAACATGTTTCTATATCAGTGGTTCTCAAACCTTTTCATGTCAAGGACCCACAAAATGATATGTATTTGGCTACCGACCCCCATCTCAAAATATTTGGTTCCAGGGACCACCCAGAAGCAAAAATTTGAGTTACAAATGTTCGCTTTCAAAGAATATATATATTCAAAGATTTGCACACATTTTCACGATTTTTCAAAAATAGCAGATCTACAAGCTCGTAGCGTGGCACCGACTGCTGCGCTAAGAGCTTGTAGATCTGCTATTTTTGAATATCCAAAGTGTAAAATAATGCTTTTTAGCTCAAATAAAAAAATGACACACATGCGTTCCAAGTCTAAATGGGTTAAGACATTAAATAATCTCTTTCTCTCATCTAACTATATAAATGGCGAGCAACTTCCGCACCCTGGGTGCGACACCCCACAGCTCTGTTATCGAATAAACAACGCACCGCCACACCACATGTCGGCAACTGACTCGCCACGGCGGCCGCGCTGAATTTACGCCTCGCGTAGGGGACATCTCACTGCTCACTACAGCTTTTCCACCGCGCAACATAATTAATTCTACTCACCAAATGTCGGACAAAACGGAAGGGGAGGCAGCTTCGTACCGTTTACCCTGCGCACGACCTCATCACCACAACAGCTGCCAGCCGCTGCGGGGGTTTTTTCCTTTTTTTCAAAACTTTTTTTTTGGTCACCATTTTCTCCAGGCACCATTTCTGGTGTAACGTGCGGCAGCATGCGCTGGCTTGCGCCGCCATTGCACTCTGCCCATCTCCTCCACACCAACACACACGCAGCTCCTTTGCTTCAACCCCCCCCCCCCCTTCTTACGTACCTCCTTTGTTCCACCCAGGCCGTTACTTTCACTTCACTCATGTCTCGATCACACTATGTCCGTCCTTCACGTGCCATGTTCATCCCAAACACAAAAACAAACAAGTCGGGTTGCCAAGTCGTTGGCATGCCAGGTTCTCTAAAAACAAGCGCCAGAAACAAGCAACCACCTTCATGAAAAAAAAAAATACACCGAAGGGGTCCGCCATGTTGCAGGGGGGTCCCCGCGCGGCCCAACACTCCACAGGGGGGCCGTCGACCAGCAGGGGGTCCGCGGGGGTCCCCCTCAAACATCAAAAATATTTTTTTTTTCAATTTTTTTTTTTTTTTTTTTTTTACTTTTCCACGGTTTCACTCCAGCAATTTCAGTACCCCAATATACACGCGGCCACGCTGGGCCCCGTGCGCCGCTGGGGTTGAGGGGGGCGTAGCCCCCCGAAACTCTAGTTTTATTATAATTCTTTATAATAGAATATACAACATTATATTTATCTACTTTAAATTCAGTGCACCAAAACTGACGAATGATCAGGTCATAATTAATTCAAGCACATTAATCGCACCTCATTATCTATAGAAAAGGTAGACAGATTTATATGTAGAAAAAACATTAACAATATGAACCCTAGTGTCCCTATTCTGGGGGCGAACATTAGGCAGAAATAGACGATCTTTAAGTTCACACTGCATCGCAGATTTGGAATAGAGGGAAACACTAAAAGACCTAATATGGAGCCTTAGGGGTCTTCAGTCAACTAACTATGTAGGTTGACTGAGGGGTAGTGGATAAAAGAAAGTAAAAACATTAACCTGAGTTGTGAGATGTAGGGTAGACACTGAAGGAAGATCCTCACTTCACTCTCTTCATCTGAGCAGCCTGTCAGCTCTACTGGTTTCTTCTCTGGTTGGAGTTTCAGCAGCTCTAGGAGGAGGGAGACCTTTCTCTCTGAGAGGTCTATGGACCAGACTGCAGGAGCTGACTGGTAAACTGGTTTTAATGCTGGAAGAACACTTCTGCCTGTTTGAGTCTCATAGTTCTTCACATAGGAGTATAGGTCCAGTAGTAGATCACTTTGATACTTCCTGTCTTCCCAATCATTAGTCTCCTCAATGAAGGGGAATGTTTCGTAATTACACACAGAAGACAACTGTTCCAGAATCTTCTCTCCTGTTTCTTCTTCCCGTTCTGCTGCTTCACAGAAGAGCTGCCCCAGGGGGAACTCGGTTTGTTCTTCAACACTGCAACAGATCAAATGAAACCAACATGAAATACTGATCTCTTATCATAAACAGAACCAAAAAATGATGATGACGCTGGACAATGTATCCATCAAAATGAAGGAATCAGAAGCTGTACATTACTAATACTTCTTAACCCATTAAAACCGGGAAAGCCATGTCATTTTAGATTTTTGCGGTGGCTATTCAGAAATAGCAGATCTACAAGCTCACAGCGCGTCACTTTGTGCCGCGCTGCGAGCTTGTACATCTGCTATTTTTGAACATTATTGTAATATCTTTAAAGTGTGAAAACTACTGATTTAGAAGGAATTTGTAGAATGGGCCCCAGGTCTTAATGGGTTAATGCTTAAACTTTATTTATCTGTACTTTGTGGTCTAGTGTTAGTGTAACCATTGTCCTGGGAAAAGACCACAACACTGCTGTCCTGATAAAATTGGCATAACACAACTCAGCAGTGATTCATGCTTACACCTATAGTATCATATGGAGATAACATATTCTTTGAGTGATTCATGTTATTATCTGATTGTATTCTTATGATTGTTTGTATCATAAATAGAATGTTGCCACAGTCTGGCAGAATACTTGTATCTCCATGCATTTGTTTTTGTTTGTTCATACATTAATGCCGTATTTTACAGTTCAGCGTAGTGTCATGAAAAAGTAGCAAACAAAATAGCCGATCCACAAGCTCACAACACATAATGGTGTGTTGTGAGATTGTCTGCCATTTTCTTTTTTTAATTTTCCTTTTTTTCTAATTGATGATAATTGTCACCTAATATTGACATGCCAAAAAAAGTGAAGCCAGGTTGAAAGTGGTTAAGTGTGTCTGTGAGTTTTATAAATATTGAACCAATGAAAAGTATTAACAAGAGCTTGTGAATAAATAATAACTACATTGGATCCATTGGAACACAGGTTCTTTTTTCCATTTCCTGAAAAGTAACGGTTTTGGACATACAAGGTTTCCACCTACTGTAACAGTGATGACAAAGTATACTTTCTCTTGTTCTCCCTGTTTTTTGCTTCTTTCATGTATATGCTGCACAGCTCTTTATATTAACAACGTTCAACCTAGCTTCCCTATTTTGGGCATGTCATTATAGGTGAACATTTTCCCAAAACACATAATGAAATAAATAAGATTAAAAAAGTAAAAATAAATAGTGAAAACAGCCAATCTACCAGCTCATAACATTATGTGACACATGACATGGTAATAAGACAAAGTATGATATGGGGCTCATGTGGTTAACCCATTAAGACCTGAAGCCGATTCTACAAATGTCTTCTAAGTCGCAACAGTATTCTGAAAAAACATGTTTCTATATCAGTGCTTCTCAAACTTTTTCATGTCAAGGACCCCCAAAATGATATGTACTTGGCTGCCGACCCCCATCTCAAAATATTTGGTTCCAGGGACCACCCAGAAGCAAAAATTTAAGTTACAAATGTTCGCTTTAAAAGAATATACATATTCAAAGATTTGCACACATTTTCAAGATTTTTCAAAAATAGCAGATCTACAAGCTAGTAGTGCGGCACTCGGTGCCGCGCTACGAGCTTGTATATCTGCTTGTATATCTTGTATATCTGCTATATCTGCTCATTTTATTATAACTCTTTATAATACACACACTGCACTGAGATTTGTAATAGAGGGAAACACTAAAATACCTAGTATGGAGCCTTAGGGGTCTTCAGTCAACTAACTATAGTAGGTTGACTGAGGGGTAGTGGATAAAAGAAAGTAAAAACATTAACCTGAGTTGTGAGATGTAGGGTAGACACTGAAGGAAGATCCTCACTTCACTCTCTTCATCTGACCTGCCTCTCAGCTCTACTGGTTTCTTCTCTGGTTGGAGTTTCAGCAGCTCTAGGAGGAGGGAGACCTTTCTCTCTGAGAGGTCTATGGACCAGACTGCAGGAGCTGACTGGTAAACTGGTTTTAATGCTGGAAGAACACTTCTGCCTGTTTGAGTCTCATAGTTCTTCACATAGGAGTATAGGTCCAGTAGAAGATCACTTTGCCAATCGCTGACTACCAGGCCAATCAAGGGGAATGTTTTGTAATTACACACAGAAGACAACTGTTCCAGAATCTTCTCTCCTGTTTCTTCTTCCCGTTCTGCTGCTTCACAGAAGAGCTTCCCCAGGAACTTGTTTTTTCCTGATGGACCTCGAACACTGCAATAGATCAAATGAAACCAACATGAAATGCTGATCTCTGATCATAAACAGAACCAAAAAATGATGGACACTGGACAGTGTATCCATCAGATTTGATGTGGAAAAAGTCAATGGAAAATGAAGGAATCAGAAAATTTACATTACTAATACTTCTTAACCCATTAAAATCAGGAAAGCCATGTCATTTTAGATTTTTGCGGTGGCTAATCATAAATAGCAGATCTACAAGCTCACAGCGCGTCTTTGTGCTTTGTGCCGCGCTGCGAGCTTGTACGTCTGCTATTTTTGAACATTATAGTAATGTCTTTAAAGTGTGAGAACTATTGATTTAGAAGGCATTTGTAGAATGGGCCTCAGGTCTTAATGGGTTAATGCTTAAACTTTATTTCTCTGTACTTTGTGGTCTAGTGTTAGTGTAACCATTGTCCTGGGAAAAGACCACAACACTGCTGTCCTGATAAAAATGGCATAACACAACTCAGCAGTGATTCATGCTTATACCTATAGTATCATATGGAGATAACATATTCTTTGAGTGATTCATGTATTATCTGATTGTATTCTTATGATTGTTTGTATCACGCATAGAATGTTGCCACAGTCTGGCAGAAGACTTGTATCTCCATGCATTTGTTTTTGTTTGTTCATAAATGAATGCCGCATTTTACAGTTCAGCGTAGTGTCATGAAAAAGTAGCAAACAAAATAGCCGATCCACAAGCTCACAACACATAATGGTGTGTTGTGAGATTGTAGATCTGCCATTTTCTTTTTTCAATTTTCCTTTTTTTCTAATTGATGATAATTGTCACCTAATATTGACATGCCAAAAAAAGTGAAGCCAGATTGAAGATGGTTAAGTGTGTCTGTGAGTTTTATAAATATTGAACCAATGAAAAGTATTAACAAGAGCTTGTGAATAAATAATAACTACATTGGATCCATTGGAACACAGGTTCTTTTTTCCATTTCCTGAAAAGTAACGGTTTTGGACATACAAGGTTTCCACCTACTGTAACAGTGATGACAGAGCATACTTTCTCTTGTTCTCTCTGCTTTTTGATTCTTTCATGGATATGCTCTATACAGCTCTTTGTATTAACCACATTCAACCTAGCTTGCCTATTTTGGGCATGTCATTATAGGTGAACATTTTCCAAAAACACATAATGAAATAAATAAAATTAAAAAAGTAAAAGTAAATAGTGAAAACAGCCAATCTACCAGCTCATAACATTATGTGACACATGACATGGTAATAAGACAAAGTATGATATGGGGCTCATGTGGTTAACCCATTAAGACCTGAAGCCGATTCCACAAATGTCTTCTAAATCCCAACAGTATTCTGAAAAAAACATGTTTCTATATCAGTGGTTCTCAAACTTTTTCATGTCACGGCCCCCAAAATGATATGTATTTGGCTGCCGACCCCCATCTCAAAATATTTGGTTCCAGGGACCACCAGAAGCAAATATTTGAGTTACAAATGTTCGCTTTAAAAGAATATATATATTCAAAGATTTGCACACATTTTCACGATTTTTCAAAAATAGCAGATCTACAAGCTTGTAGCGCTGCACTATGTAGGTTGACTGAGGGGTAGTGGATAAAAGAAAGTAAAAACATTAACCTGAGTTGTGAGATGTAGGGTAGACACTGAAGGAAGATCCTCACTTCACTCTCTTCATCTGAACAGCCTCTCAGCTCTACTGGTTTCTTCTCTGGTTGGAGTTTCAGCACCTCTAGGAGGAGGGAGACCTTTCTCTCTGAGAGGTCTATGTACCAGACCGCAGGAGCTGACTGGTAAAGTGGTTTTAATGCTGGAAGAACACTTCTGCCTGTTTGAGTCTCATAGTTCTTCACATAGGAGTATAGGTCCAGTAGTAGATCACAGTGATACTTCCAGTCTGCCTGGCCAATAAAGGGGAATGTTTTGTAATTACACACAGAAGACAACTGTTCCAGAATCTTCTCTCCTGTTTCTTTTTCCCGTTCTGCTGCTTCATAGAAGAGCTTCCCCAGGAATTTGGTTTGTCCTGATGGACCGTGAACACTGCAACAGATCAAATGAAACCAACATGAAATGCTGATCTCTGATCAGAAACAGAACCAAAAAATGATGGACACTGGACAATGTATCCATCAGATTTGATGTGGAAAAAGTCAATGGAAAATGAAGGAATCAGAAAATGTACATTACTAATACTTCTTAACCCATTAAAACCGGGAAAGCCATGTCATTTTAGATGTTTGCGGTGGCTATTCAAAAATAGCAGATCTACAAGTTCACAGCGCGTCACTTTGTGCCGCGCTGCGAGCTTGTACGTCTGCTATTTTTGAATATTATTGTAATATCTTTAAAGTGTGAAAACTACTGATTTAGAAGGCATTTGTAGAATGGGCCTCAGGTCTTAATGGGTTAATGCTTAAACTTTATTTCTCTGTACTTTGTGGTCTAGTGTTAGTGTAACCATTGTCCTGGGAAAAGACCACAACACTGCTGTCCTGATAACAATGGCATAACACAACTCAGCAGTGATTCATGCTTACACCTATAGTATCATATGGAGATAACATATTCTTTGAGTGATTCATGTATTATATGATTGTATTCTTATGATTGTTTGTATCATGCATAATGTTGCCACTGTCTGGCAGAAGACTTGTATCTCCATGGATTTATGTTTGTTTGTTCATAAATGAATGTCGTATTTTACAGTTCAGCGCAGTGTCATGAAAAAGTAGCAAACAAAATAGTCGATCCACAAGCTCACAACACATAATGGTGTGTTGTGAGATTGTAGATCAGCCATTTCCTTTTTTTTTAATTTTCGTTTTTTTCTAATTGATGATAATTGTCACCTAATATTGAAATTCCCCAAAAAGTGAAGCCAGGTTGAAAGTGGTTAAGTGTGTCTGTGAGTTTTATAAATATTGAACCAATGAAAAGTATTAACAAGAGCTTGTAAATAAATAACTATATTGGATCCATTGGAACACAGGTTCTTTTTTCCATTTCCTGAAAAGTAACGGTTTTGGACATTTGGACAAGGTTTCCACCTACTGTAACAGTGCAACACATTCTCACTCCCAACTAGTCACTTAATGAAGAACCGTCAGTAGCCCCTAAACGTCCGATTATGAAGGTCCTGGTTCCCCTAAAAGTCCGATTTTGCAGTCCTGGTTATTTCTCCCTAACGCCCTAAAAAGTCCAAACGGGACTATGTCGTTTGCGCATGCGCAAATGAACGTTCAACATAGCGTGGTGGGTGTGGTGGATTGCTCCATTTACAACGCTAACGTCCAGGTCATAAACGATCAGATTTCAAATATGAAGTGCTTAACTAAAGGCCACGGATGTTATAATTGTGTACGTTCCAGCTTGAGTACCCATATCTTCCGTATTGTTCAATAAAAAGCCTTTTAATCCGATCGACGGCCATTTTCCATGTCTTTTCATCAGCTTTCAACTATGCGATCCTATCGGTTGGGAGGTGTATTGCACATTATAACTCTGCAAAAATGGCCGACGATCGGATTAAAATGCTTTTTATCCAACAATACGGAAGATATGGGTACTCATGCTGAAACGTCGGCATGTATAACATCCTGGGCATTTAGGTAAGCACTTCATATTTGAAATTTGAACGTTTGTGTAGACGTTACAGTTGTAAATTGAGCAATTCATTACACCAGGTTGAAGAATGTCCATGACCGTCATCTTTCAGGCCTACCGCTGATAACCATTAGCACATTGGTTCTCAAAGTGGGGTCCGGGGACCCCCAGGGGTACTTGAGGGGGTTCCAGGGGGTCCCCAGCTAAATGATGGACAGGGACCAAATGGACCCTTATGGGTCTGTAACTCTGAGAGTGTACAAATGTAACCAAATGGACCCTAACAGGTCCATTTGGTTCCATTTGTACACTCTCAGAGTTAAATTAACATTGATTTTACAATATGAATGTGGGTCCCAGAGACCTACATGCCATTAAATGGGGGTCCGTAGCCTAATGCATGTCAAACTGGGGGTCCTTGAAATTAAAATGGTTGAAATCACTGCTAGAGAGCCGTAAAAATCTTCTCTTATGGGGGTCCCTGGCTTATCTTTTCAAATGGGGGTCCGCGGTCTAATAAGTGTCTATTTGGGGGTCCTTGGCACGAAAAAGTTTGAGAACCATTGCATTAGCACATGAAGTCAATTCATTGTTTAATTTCAAATAAGTTTAATTTCACTTATACCACTTCATTCTGTTGATGTTTCTATTTTACTGCTACAGCAATTCATCACAAGGCTTTTTCTTTACTATTTAGCATAAATATAGTCCTGGTTATTTCTCCCTAACGCCCTAAAAAGTCCAAACGGGACTATGTGGTTTGCGCATGTGCAAAGGAACGTTCAACATGGTGTGGTGGGGATTGCTCCATTTACAACGCTAACGTCCAGGTCATAAACGATCAGATTTCAAATATGAAGTGCTTAACTAAAGGCCATGGATGTTAAAATGGTGTACGTTCCAGCTTGAGTACCCATATCTTCAGTATTGTTCAATAAAAAGCCTTTTAATCCGATCAACGGCCATTTTCTCCGTCTTTTCATCAGCTTTCAACTATGCGATCCTATCGGTTGGGAGGTGTATTGCACATTATAACTCTATACGAAAATGGCAGCCAATCGGATTAAAATGCTTTTTATTGAACAACACGGAATATACGGGTATTTTTAAGGGATCGTACATAATTTTAACGTCCGTGGCCATGGGGTAAGCACTTTATAGTTGAAATCTAGACGTTTATGTAGATGTACGGGCCGTAAATGGAAAAAGTGCAAACATCAGGTTGAAGTGTCATGATATGAAATCTATCTATCTACATTGGACTGACACAACGTGAGCTAAGAGACGTGGTTTAAATGCAACATAACACACATCACCACCCAAACAAACCTGGAAATATTCTGTGCATTTTCATATTTTGTTGATCATTTTTCGATAAGTGTTTGTTGAGAACGAGAGATTTGTTTAACTTTTCCAACCCCGTGACGTCACGTCAGATTACTTCCGCGTGTTCGTACTCATGTCTCTGTCAGTGTCAATAAAGATCTGACAAAACAAATGTTTTATGATCTATCTAAACGTTCAAATGTTTTAAAAAGGTGCTGACCCTATGGCCACGGATGTTACAACTATGTGCGGGCCCTTAAAAGTACCCGTATCTTCCGTATTGTTTAATAAAAAGCATTTTAATCTGATTGGTGGCCATTTTATCAGAGAGTTGTAATGTTGCGTGAGTGCAGTACACCTTTCAACCCATAGGGTCAGGTGAAAACATATGGAGAAAATGGCCAGCAATTGGATTAAAAGGCTTTTTATTGAACATTACAAAAGATAGAGGTACTTTTGAGAAGCCATACATGATTTTAACATCTGTGGCCATGAGTTAATAATTTTATATTTAAAGTGTGAAGATTTATGTTGATGTACAGGCTGTAAATAAAGAAGTGCAAACACCAGGTTAAAGTTTCGCCATGACTGCCATAATGTATTATGGTTTCCAAGTGCTATACTGCCACCGGACATAAACATTAAAACAGATCAAATAATTAAAATCTTTTTTTATTGTTTTTTAACACCCTCCCTCACTAATTGGATGACGCTGAGTCGAATCGTGGGTTACATCAATAGTCTACAATTTTTCAATTAGAAGTTATAGATTTTTGAAATATAAAGTTAAGCTTTTCTCACATTTTTCAAAAATATATTTTTTTTAATTAAAAAACACATTTTCAGACTCAGAAAAGGACGTTGAATTGAATGGGATAGGTTTCGATTTTTTTAACTTTTGGGAAAGTGGTTTAAACAAGCGTTAAATTGTCATAAACGTGAGGCTTTTTTCACAAAAATATTTTTTTTATTTTTTTATTTTTTCGACCCTTCCAACCGCTTACTGAGATGATTTCAAGTCGAATGGTAGGTTACATCAATGGTCTAGAATTCTTTAATAAGAAGTTATCGATTTTTGAAATAGTTCAAGGTTTAGCTTTTCTCACATTTTTTTTAAATATTTTTTTTTTATATTAAAAAACACCTTTTCAGACTCAAAAAAGGACGCTGAATCGAATGGGATAGGTCTCGATTTTTGTAAACTTTGGGAAAGTGGTTTTGTCAAACATTGATTTGTACGTGCGGTATCGAGCACCTAATCTGTGATAAATCAATGGAGATATTTTTTAAAAATCTGAAACTTCTCTCCATCCATGTTGAGAGTAAGCCGGATTTATTGGAACCAATCCTGATTTTTTCTGACACTGATAAGTTCAAAAGTTCACCGAAAAGACTGCAAAGGTCGACGCGGCCGAAACAATTGCATTTTTTTAAATATCTCAAATACGATAAGGACTTATAGTCCAATGTTTGGATATGTTGTTCAACTTGCCAAGACGCACGCATGGATATCTTGTTTGTCCCTAACCGACATTTTTACCAATTTCTGAATTTGTCTCAGTATGGGTGAACGTTCTACGACTCCATGTACCTTATGTCATTGTCAGAAGCAAACGTTAGAAGTGTCGTAGCGGGACAAACAAGACATCCATACGTGCGTCTCGGCGAGCTGTACAACATATCCGAACGACGAATTCTAAAAACGTATCGTTAAGGAGATATGTCGTGTTATTTTGCGAAATAAGTTGAGATTAGTCCCTAGCCATTTAAGGAGAACGGTAAGGCCGTGTGCGAGAAGAGTTATACGAGCACGTTCGGGGTGGCGCGCTGATGCATATACTGGTGTCCGATTTTGTTTTTACTATTTTTGAACAGTTTTTCGCTATTATCTCAGCCACTAGGGGGCGAAAACACAATTGGACAACGGATTCCGTATCTGCTAATCAGCCCAAACGCGCCAATATAAGTTTCCTCACACGAGGACATGTGGTTGCGAAAGCTAGGGTTACGCGCTTTCTCGATTAACTTGGCCACTAGGGGGCGAAAACACGATCGGACAATGGATTATTTATCAGCTCTTCAGCGCGAACGCGCCAATATAAGTTTCCTCTCACACGGACATGTGGTTGCGAAAGCTAGGGTTACGTGCTTTGTTGATTAACTTGGCCACTAGGGGGCGAGAACACGATCGGACAATGGATTATTTATCAGCTCTTCAGCACCAACGCGCCAATATAAATTTCCTCTCACACAGACATGTGGTTCTGAAAATTAGGGTTACGGTCCTTCTAGAATAACTTGGCCACTAGGGGGCGCCGAATCGGACAATGGATTATTTATCAGCTCTTCAGCTCGAACGCGCCAATATAACTTTCCTCACACATGTTATTATTATTATTATTATTATTATTATTATTATTACCCTTATTATTATTATTACCCTTATTATTATTATTGTTATTATTATTATTATTATTCCAGTGTGTTACTGCTCTATACATTACATTATTATTCCAGTGTGTTACTGCTCTACATTCAATTATTACCCTTATTATTACCCTTATTATTTCAGTGTGTTACTGCTCTATAATTACATTATTATTATTATGATTATTATTACCCTTATTATTATTATTATTATTATTGGAATACAATACACATGGGGTGCCTTAAATATTATAAAATGCATTACAAAAGCGATATCAGCGTTGCATCATTTCGTTTAAAGTACTGAGAATTGGGAAATACTCCAGTAAAGTAAAAATACCTCAAAATTGTACTTAAGTACAGTACTTGAGTAAATGTACTACACCAACGCCCTATAGAACCACAAACAGCAATTATTTGATCTGTTTTAATGTTTATGTCCGGTGGCAGTATAGCACTTGGAAACCATAATACATTATGGCAGTCATGGCGAAACTTTAACTTGGTGTTTGCACTTCTTTATTTACAGCCTGTACATCAACATAAATCTTCACACTTTAAATATAAAATTATTAACTCATGGCCACAGATGTTAAAATCATGTATGGCTTCTCAAAAGTACCTCTATCTTTTGTAATGTTCAATAAAAAGCCTTTTAATCCAATTGCTGGCCATTTTCTCCATATGTTTTCACCTGACCCTATGGGTTGAAAGGTGTACTGCACTCACGCAACATTACAACTCTCTGATAAAATGGCCACCAATCAGATTAAAATGCTTTTTATTAAACAATACGGAAGATACGGGTACTTTTAAGGGCCCGCACATAGTTGTAACATCCGTGGCCATAGGGTCAGCACCTTTTTAAAACATTTGAACGTTTAGATAGATCATAAAACATTTGTTTTGTCAGATCTTTATTGACACTGACAGAGACATGAGTACGAACACGCGGAAGTAATCTGACGTGACGTCACGGGGTTGGAAAAGTTAAACAAATCTCTCGTTCTCAACAAACACTTATCGAAAAATGATCAACAAAATATGAAAATGCACAGAATATTTCCAGGTTTGTTTGGGTGGTGATGTGTGTTATGTTGCATTTAAACCACGTCTCTTAGCTCACGTTGTGTCAGTCCAATGTAGATAGATAGATAGATAGATAGGTTTCATCATGACACTTCAACCTGATGTTTGCACTTTTTCCATTTACGGCCCGTACATCTACATAAACGTCTAGATTTCAACTATAAAGTGCTTACCCCATGGCCACGGACGTTAAAATTATGTACGATCCCTTAAAAATACCCGTATATTCCGTGTTGTTCAATAAAAAGCATTTTAATCCGATTGGCTGCCATTTTCGTATAGAGTTATAATGTGCAATACACCTCCCAACCGATAGGATCGCATAGTTGAAAGCTGATGAAAAGACGGAGAAAATGGCCGTCGATCGGATTAAAAGGCTTTTTATTGAACAATACTGAAGATATGGGTACTCAAGCTGGAACGTACACCATTTTAACATCCATGGCCTTTAGTTAAGCACTTCATATTTGAAATCTGATCGTTTATGACCTGGACGTTAGCGTTGTAAATGGAGCAATCCCCACCACACCATGTTGAACGTTCCTTTGCACATGCGCAAACCACATAGTCCCGTTTGGACTTTTTAGGGCGTTAGGGAGAAATAACCAGGACTATATTTATGCTAAATAGTAAAGAAAAAGCCTTGTGATGAATTGCTGTAGCAGTAAAATAGAAACATCAACAGAATGAAGTGGTATAAGTGAAATTAAACTTATTTGAAATTAAACAATGAATTGACTTCATGTGCTAATGCAATGGTTCTCAAACTTTTTCGTGCCAAGGACCCCCAAATAGACACTTATTAGACCGCGGACCCCCATTTGAAAAGATAAGCCAGGGACCCCCATAAGAGAAGATTTTTACGGCTCTCTAGCAGTGATTTCAACCATTTTAATTTCAAGGACCCCCAGTTTGACATGCATTAGGCTACGGACCCCCATTTAATGGCATGTAGGTCTCTGGGACCCACATTCATATTGTAAAATCAATGTTAATTTAACTCTGAGAGTGTACAAATGGAACCAAATGGACCTGTTAGGGTCCATTTGGTTACATTTGTACACTCTCAGAGTTACAGACCCATAAGGGTCCATTTGGTCCCTGTCCATCATTTAGCTGGGGACCCCCTGGAACCCCCTCAAGTACCCCTGGGGGTCCCCGGACCCCACTTTGAGAACCAATGTGCTAATGGTTATCAGCGGTAGGCCTGAAAGATGACGGTCATGGACATTCTTCAACCTGGTGTAATGAATTGCTCAATTTACAACTGTAACGTCTACACAAACGTTCAAATTTCAAATATGAAGTGCTTACCTAAATGCCCAGGATGTTATACATGCCGACGTTTCAGCATGAGTACCCATATCTTCCGTATTGTTGGATAAAAAGCATTTTAATCCGATCGTCGGCCATTTTTGCATAGAGTTATAATGTGCAATACACCTCCCAACCGATAGGATCGCATAGTTGAAAGCTGATGAAAAGACGGAGAAAATGGCCGTCGATCGGATTAAAAGGCTTTTTATTGAACAATACGGAAGATATGGGTACTCAAGCTGGAACGTACACAATTATAACATCCGTGGCCTTTAGTTAAGCACTTCATATTTGAAATCTGATCGTTTATGACCTGGACGTTAGCGTTGTAAATGGAGCAATCCACCACACCCACCACGCTATGTTGAACGTTCATTTGCGCATGCGCAAACGACATAGTCCCGTTTGGACTTTTTAGGGCGTTAGGGAGAAATAACCAGGACTGCAAAATCGGACTTTTAGGGGAACCAGGACCTTCATAATCGGACGTTTAGGGGCTACTGACGGTTCTTCATTAAGTGACTAGTTGGGAGTGAGAATGTGTTGGGATATCTCGTTGTGTGGCACTGAGAGAGTTAATGGGTTAAGACATTAAATAATCTCTTTCTCTCATTTTATTATAATTCTTTATAACTAGACCATACCCGGTCGACGCATCCGTGGGGGGATATGCGCACATGATCTGGCAACCCGGGAGGCGACATTGTTTGACACATAAACGCTAATAAGAAGCTGAGATTCGATGAAATTGAAAAACGGGCTTCACAGTTGCGTTCAGATGGTAATGGTCAATGACTGTGTGCAAAATCAGAGCAATTGGTCCAGCCAGTGAGGAGAACCGGGTTGTGACACCACTACAGAGGTTACTAGAATTATAGTAGGATAGAATACAACATTGTATTTATCTCCTTTAAATTCAGTGCATCAAAACTGACGAATAATCAGGTCATAATTAATTCAAGCACATTAATCGCACCTCATTATCTTTAGAAAAGGTAGACAGATTTATATGTAGACAAACATTTAACAATATGAACCTTAGTGTCCCTATTCTAGGGCGAACATTGGACAGAAATAGCCAATCTTTAAGCTCACACTGCATCGCAGATTTGGTGTAGAGAGAAACACTAAAGGACCTAGTATAGAGCCTTGGGGGTCCTCAGTCAACTAATTGGTAGGGTTTAAGTAGATAAAAGAAAGTAAACACATTAACCTGAGTTGTGAGATGTAGGGTAGACACTGAAGGAAGATCCTCACTTCACACTCTTCATCTGACCAGCCTGTCAGCTCTACTGGGTTCTTCTCTGGTTGGAGTTTCAGCAGCTCTAGGAGGAGGGAGACCTTTCTCTCTGAGAGGTCTATGGACCAGACCTGGTAAACTGTTTGTAAGGCTGGAAGAACTCTCTTGTATGTTTGTTTCTCATAGTCTTTGAAATGGGAGTACAAGTCTAGAAGGAAGTCCCATTTGTGATGCCAATATTCAGACAGTGAAAACACTTTCTCTATTGTTTGTGTGTTTAACCTCTTGCTGAGAGCTGCTTGCACACACAGATTCATCAGAAATGTGTGCCCTGTTTGATTCTGAGAGGTGAACCTGTAGATTATAAACAATTATGAGTAGCATACCTAATTGTCAAAATATCTCCCAAAGCATTTTTCATGAGAACATCATTAAAGGTAGGGTAAGTTATACGTTTTGGTTAAAACAAAAAGGTTAAAGCATTATATTCCCATAGTAATCATTGCTATAGCGTGTTTGTTCAGTAACAGGGGTCTCCCCGTTGATCCAGCTCTTTAATAAACAGAAAACAAATGTCAGGTGTGTCGCAAATTTCAGCGAATAAACAGAGTGTTCCAGACAGTTCCAATTTTGTCAGCTCATTTCTTTGTGTCATCACTTCTAGTTACTTGTTTATCCTGTATCCTGTGTGAGTTCTCTCTCCTGATTGGACAAAATTGGTGTACCGACCGAAAAATGCCTTTTCTGTTTACTTAATAGCTGAAGAGACAGGGAGACTCCTGTTACTCAACAAAATACTCTATAGATTTTTTTTTTTTGTGAGTTACAGTCAACTTAATATAGGATAACCTTATTCAATATACAACACAACCCCAGTTACCTGATCTTTGAGATGTAGGGTAGACACTGAATGAAACAATTCACTTCACTCTCTTCATCTGACCAGGCTGTCAGCTCTACTGTTTTTTTCTCTGGTTGGAGTTTCAGCACGTCTAGGAGGAGGGAGGCCTTTCTCTCTGAGAGGTCTATAGACCAGACTGCAGGAGCTGACTGGTTAACTGGTTGTAATGCTAGAAGAACACTCTTGTGTGTTTGAGTGTCATAGTCTTTGAAATGGGAGTACAGGTCTAGAAGGAAGTCCCATTTGTGATGCCAATATTCAGACAGTGAAAACACTTCCTCTATTGTTTGTGCGTTTAACCTCTCATTGATAGCTGCTTGCACACATAGATTCATCAGAAATCTTTGTCCCGTTTGATTCTGAGAAGCAAATCTGTAGATTATGAAAAATAAGCAAAATCAACTCAATTAAAAACTTGATTTATAAACCTATACAATATAAGAGAAAAAGGTAATGTATAGCTCAACATACTACAATTACATTTTATAGATTTGATTAAATCAGAATTATAAATTACTCTTTTATACATAGGTCAAGATAGAAAGATACATTTTTGTAATTATAGTATTAGCTAAGATAACTTGAATGACCTATTTAGACCGCCTTCTAAATCCTGACCTAAGTTTTCTGAAAAACTAACAAATGTATGTTGCTATATACTGTACATAGCAACAGGCTGTTGCTGATGGGGGAAACCCATCCCTCATTCAACTGCCCATATCTATGGAATGGACGATTGCGGCTGCACAATTTTTTTCTCTGAGTGTACGAGACCCCCTTACAACTCGCTGGCACTGGTGGCTATAGACTATGTTTTTTTCTGGCACTGAATGAGTTAATAAAATCATACATATATGAACATTCATGTTAATTTCCTCAAACTAACCTAAAAGAATCCCTGTCCTCAAACTACAAGTATACGTAGTTTAACTCTTTGAACACCTTGATAGCAGAATCGTCTGAACCCCGCCCCCACCTCTCCTTTCTCTGTAAATATACCGATGATTCTACTGAGTCTTATTCCTATATGTTTTGTATTGTATTTGTATTTGTATTGTATATATTATATGTATTACTGATGAATTGAGAACAATGGACTCGAATGGAAACAAGCCTCCTGGGGCGTCGTTTTAGCACAAACTTTTATTGTACTACCTGTACTGTTAATAATCATGTACAATATTCAATCAATCAATCAATCAAATTATTCCAATACATCTTTGTGGGAACTAATTCTTTAAATATAGTCAATTATTGAAGTTTAAATGTAATGAGTTAAACTGATTCAATACACAAAGTTACCTGAGCGTTGAAATGTAGGGTAGACACTGAAGGAAAGTCTTCACTTCACTCTCTTCATCTGACCAGCCTCTCAACTCAACTAGTTTCTTCTCTGGTTGGAGTTTCAAGCATTCTAGGAAGACAGAGGCCTTTCTCTCTGAGAGGTCTATGGACCAGACTGTAGGAGCTGGGGGGTAAAGTGGCTTCAGAATTGGAAGAACGTGTTTATATTCTTTACTGCTGATATGTAGGTAAAGATCAAGCAGGATGTCATATCTCATAATGTAAACAGAGAACAATGACAGGAGTGTATTCACTGAACTCTGAAAGACTTCCCTCTTATTAATTGCTGCCTCTCGGCACAAATCTAGTAAGAGCTTCTTTTCTTCCCCCTCCAGTAATCCAGGGAATTGTTCCTGAACCGGTGAGTCTGCAACTCTGGATGCGTTTCTGAAACTTAATTGCAGTATTCAAACAAACATGGGTCACACAACACATTTGTGGAAGTTTATAACATATGGCTATAATGAAATGGACATTCATTCATGATTTTCTTCTTAGGAACATGAACATTCAAAGGTCAATAATTCAAGCAGCAAATGGGAAGTTATACAATTTGAATCTCCCAAACCCTTTTTCAGGGACTTGGACAATTGTTATGATTGACACTATGATTATTATTATTATGAATACTATTGTAAATATATTAACCAAATTAATGTATTGTATGCACGCACGCACGCGCACACGCAAACACACATACACACACACACACACACACACACACACACACACACACACACACACACACACACACACACACACACACACTTATGTATTTTGTATACTTGTCCAAAGGAACTGAAAATAAAGACAAACTGAACTGAATCCTATAACAAAATAATAAAGTATCAACATTACACTAAATCACACACCTGAGTGTGCCGATATGAGGCAGAGACTCCAACAGGGTCCATCTCAGATCTTGACAGGCAGTGGTGTTCTTTTCCCATAGGAGGCAGAGGTGAACCCCCAAAGGACTGTTCTGCATGACCTTTACTGCTCTTTCAAATACTTGTCTTTTACCACAACTGACTGGGAGGTGCAACTCATTTCCACCAAGGCTAAGTAAGCCGCTGTAGTCCATCTCCTTCTCACTGAGAAGTAAAGCCTTCCAGAGCTGGCTTTTCAAGGTGTCACACCTGGAAGAAAAGGTTTTCCTGAAGTGAGACCTTTCCCTCCATATACAGGCAATTCAAATAAAAATATTTACATATAAAAAAACTTTACATATGTGCTACTTCACTGTTAATGTTGTACCAGGGTTCCGTACCAGTTGATAGAATTGATAGATTTAAAAGCTTAGCATCTACATCCTATTGACGTAACATCATGAACCATCTAATACAGATATATTCAAAATGTGGTCGATTAAAAACAAAACAAAAAACGAACTAATGTGCAGTATGAGTGCTATGGTAACAACCTAATTAAATAAACTATAGAATATAGAGTGAAAATCAGAATACATGCTCACCCATCTAATTGGACATTTTTCAGACAGCGAAGTATTAATCTCAGTCCTTGTTCTGATACAGTGTCCTTAAGTTTAAGCTTTAGTTTTCTCTGTTGGGACTGACTCATTACATAGGACACAGCACAGTAATGGTGAGGATCAAGATGGTCTTTGCTCAAATCGAGGCAATAATCCAGTTTCTCCAGAAAGTAAAGACAGGCCTCAGTGGATTGAGATTCATACAAGCATTGGCATAAGAACATTATGTTGTTGTCATCAGTGTCATCCTGATCTTCATTTGGTAGGAATGTGCTTATCACTTTTTTGGTGAAAGTCTTAGATATGTCCTTCAACTGCTGATCTGGAACCAGACAGTTTAATTTTTTATGATTTTTCTTGCTACTCAAACCACACAAGAAAGGGATCACAAATTTCATGTGCTTCATCTCTTCAGTGCAGCACTGTTGCAGAAGATCAGTTATTTTGTCAGGATTCTTCAAAAACCACAACGCTGCGAAAAACTCCTGTAAAGTGTAGTGGAGAAATGCAGAATTGGTTTCCAATTCTGTAGGTTGAACTTTGACATGAAGTATGTTCAGGAAGGTTGAATAAACACAACTTTCTTCACAAGACAGTGTTGTTAAGTTGATAGATTTCTCTTGAGTTGCCTGAAAAGCAGCCTGTGTCAAAGCAAATATCGATTCACTGTTGTCTCTGATATACTTGTTGATGTTTAGACAATCTTTTGTTTTGCCACTGTGCTGTTGAATGCATCCGCGAAGAGTGTGGATGTAAATTTCCGTTACTGTGCATTGTTCTTGAGGTTCCATAGAGTTTGTAAAAGAAAAGCAGGCAACCACCATCAATGCATATACAGGGACATGGCAAAGACTGACCAGCTCTATGTTGTTCAAAATGCTGCTCAACTGTTCAGCGCTCAACCTCTTAGCTAAGTAAGCATTGATGGAATTGGTGCTGAATCCTTTTACCTCCACTCTGAAAGAAGCCCAGTCTGATAGGAATTCTTTGGATTCAACCTCTGGTCTACATGTGATCACAATCTTTGCCTCAGGAAGCAGGTCCCCTTCAACAAGTCTCTTGATCACTGAGGCAGAGGGGAGATCTGTGAGTCCATCAAAAACTATTGTAACATTTTCAGAATTCCTCTTTATGTCCTCCAAAACATCTTCTTTTGCTTCATCTGGTTCACTAAATGTATTGAAGAGAAGATCCTCCAAACTCATGGGATTTGTGATGCAGGACATTTCTCTCATATCAAAATAGAACATGTAATCTAGGTCCTTGTTGTCACGTCCTCCCCAGATTTTCAGCATTTGATGTACAACTGTTGTCTTTCCAATTCCAGTCTTACCAACCAGGAGAATTGTGTTCTCATGCGTTTTGAGTATGTCATCTACAGATAGTTTCTGTTTATCCTCAGGAATGTAGGTCTTCATTTTTTTAGGGCGGGTTTTCTTGCATTTTTTGTTCTTGATTTTTATTATTTTATATGGTGTAGTTTCATTTCCTTGTGAGTCCAATACCAGTGGAGTGAAAGACAGATCTAAATGCTTATCCTTTTGTAAAAAATGCTTGCCTTGTTTCCACACATCTTCTGATAGTTTAAGAGCTTTTTTCTTTAACTTTGCCTGGTATTTGTGGCATGGTGTTGAACCTAAAATGAAAATAATAGCAAGTGGATAAATCATCTGTGAACTGAGGAAAATACCTATGGCAGTATTGTTGAATTATGGTTTATGTTTGAATGCTCTCACAACTCTTGTGTGTTCATAATACAAAACATAATCAGCATATCAGTGTTCAATAGTGTATTTGCCATTTCCCCCTTTGCATACCTTTAGGATAGTTTATATCCCCTTCCACATCATCTCTGAAAGAAAAGCAGGTGATCCAAGGGTGTAGGTCGTTATTTAAGGTCCTCTTCCTAGTTATGAAAATTGTATTTAGTAATTCATAGCAGGCTTTCTCGCCTTTGTTTGTGACCCTGTCCAGTATTGTTCTTGTTTTATTATAGCCAGTAGTCTCTGTCTGTATGTCACTGACTTCCTCCTTAGAGAACACTCCTCGCTGATGCAGATAATCCACAATATCAGAATGGTTCTGTAGTCCCTCATTCACCAGGCGGCATCTGGCGTTCTGGATGTATTCCACAGCTGACTGACTTGCACTCGCCATGTCAATTTATCCTAGTTGCAGCCTATACTAACCCCAGTCCATAGGCTAGAAATGTTTTAATTGGCAATTGGCTTAATAGTGATGATTCAATGCTTTTGTCCATTCATATTTTCTTCATCAGTTGTCAATACTGAAATGTAAAAATATTGACAAAATACTGTAGTGCACAAGGGATCATCTGCCATACAGCATCTAAACATTTCTGCCACCCTTAGTACAGTAGATACATGCTTCACACAATGATAATATCGCACATCAGACATACAACATCAGTTACAATAAGCAATGTTTAAATCTGCTAAATGAAACAAAGTCAAACTAACCTGTCTTTCTCCAAGGTGGTTGTGTCCAGCTAGCCGGCTCTCTAATTGGGTGAGGTCATTCTGCTGGGACTGTGAAGCCACAATGTCCTCAGGTCCTTGACAACTATACCTCCTCCCTCAGCTCCACAAGATCTCTAACTAAATAATCTAAAGCAAAAGAGAGGTTAATGAATACTGAGTGTTAGTGATTGTTTTTGTACAATACAAACATTTGACACTTCACTGTAAATGGTAACCTGACTCTGCCAGATGGGGGCGGTATTGAGTAAGCTGTGAAACAAATGTGTGTGAAGCAAGCTTCTTGGATCTGGCAGAGCCAGGTTATGTAAATGGTACATGGTGGATGAATTAATCTGGTCAGAACAGTAAAAAACAAAAAACAAAAAAAAACACCTAAAACAACCATTAGAGCACTGGAATCAAATGCTGAATAGAAAAATAGAGAATAATGATTCTCAAAAACTCTGGGGAGGGGCGCGGGGGAGGCCTTCTGGGTTTTATCAAATCAATTCAATCTTTTTGCAATACAATTCAATACAGTTCTGATAAGAATTCATTGTCGTCTTGTCTTTCCACCAAATAATAGAAATATCAATAGACAATGACTCATCGTTAAGCAGCAATAAACGGGTTCAAGGCATGAGGCAAAAAGCGATATGGAACAATAGCACAATAAGACATAAAAACAGAATGGATTGAACTTCAGACAAAGCAGCCCATGCAACTAACAAATGAGCATTCTCAAAAGCTGAGCAGAGTGCTGAGGGATGATGGCTAGCAATCCAGGGTTAAGGACCTCACTCATGGACACCTCAACCCATGGCCATAGACAGGAATCGAACGTTCAACCTTCGGACTCACAGGCTGTCACACTAGTGATTGAGCTAAGGCTTCATCCAGCCTGACGGTGTCTGTTGAAGATCATAGACTCTTGCCTTCTGCCATGAACCGAGCCCCTGTTTCACTAAAACTAAGATCAGTGGTTCACAAAGCATTTATCAATAGAGAAATGTGATGTCTCCTCTGTACCAAAACTAGTGAAAGTAGCCGATCTACAAGCTCACAAAGCGTTGCTATCCAAAAAGTGGTGAGCTTGTAGATCGGCTATTTTCACAATGAAATAGGGTATACATTGAAAATAACTACTCTCAAAAAGGCATTTCATGTTATCTTTAAAAATTGCATATGGATTAATTAACACTAGTCCATACCCGGTCGACACATCCGTGGGGGGATATGCGCACATGATCTGGCAACCCAGGAGGCAGTTCGTCCCATAGCTCGCGAGGACATCCTACAGCTGGGCAGACCAGTAACCATGGCAACATTCTTTTACACAAAAACGCTAATAAACAGCAGAGATTTGGTGAAATCGAAAAACAGGCTTCGCTGTTCCGTGCACATGGTAATGGTCAATGGCTGTGTGCAAATTGAGAGAGACATAATATAGTATAGCCTAACTCAGGGGTCTTCAACAGGGGGTCCGGGACCCCTAGGGGGTCCTCAGAGTTGCTACAATGATCCTATCACACAGAGATTTGGCGGACCGCCAAATCTCTGTGTGATAGGATCATTGTTTTTTACATTAACCACTTGAACCCTAGCATCCCTATATTCTAAGGACAACTTTAGCCGAAAATAGCTCACAACGCCTCGCAGGGCGAGGCGTTGTGAGCTTGTAGATCTGCTATTTTCGGCAAAGAGGGAAAAACGAGCGGACCAACTACAGAGTGAAATTTCACTAAGTATTGATGGTTTAAGTCGTTAAATGTCTGAAAATACACATCAATATGAATCCAACATCTATGAAATGCTTTAATCTGCAACACAATTTTATGTAATATATAGTGGGGGTCCCTGCTTCATCTCTCTCTCAGTTAGGGGGTCCTTGGCCTGAAAAGGTTGAAGACCCCTGGCCTAACTTATAAAACAAAACAACTTTTTGTCTGTTATTGCAGTGAATGGATATCAGATATTGGATATTTTAGAATAATCCATTGAAAATTGCAGCTCTACAAGCTTACAATGCGTCGCATTGCAACACATTGTAAGCTTGTAGAAATGGCCGAAAGCGCATATTCAGTGTTGCCAGATTTTGCGAGAGAAATAACCAGGTCGTTGAAAACAAGCCCAAAAGAAGCAACTGGGCTACAGCTATTTGAAAATAGCCGATCTACAAGCTCACAACAAGCTTGTACATCTGCTATTTAAAAAAAAAAGAAGAGAAAAAAAATTGTGAAAAAGAAAATAAATGGGTATTTCGGGGCTTGGCCGAAACCGCCATTCCTTCACCAAGTGAAACAGCACAGCTTTCACCATTTGAATTGCATTAAGGAACGCACACATTATTACATTTAATGGGTTTATTTCGTCATAGCGCAACACATGGTGAAGTATTGTAAGTGCAGGTCTTTGCAACAACCACCGATCTTGTGGAAAAAATGAAAACGGGACCGCCAAATATTCTAAACTTTCAGTGATTCTGCCATTCGGGGGGAGGTCTGCGGACAATTACATATTATTAATCTGGGGGTCCTTGCCATGAAAATGTTCAAGAACCACTGGTTTAACAACATTAGCAAACAAGCCCAAATAAGCAAAAAAAACGCAACCGGGAACGACCAATATTTACAAGCAACTTTACAGAAAAACAAGCCCAAAGTCGCTTATAATAACACTACCAACATGACAACACTGCCTGGTTTTCATCATTTTGGCCTCAGAAGAGCATAGTAAGCATACATGCAACAGCATACACTTAATATCTCAAGATGTAAGGATTTGCAGAATGCTAGACTAGAGATGTTTTTATGATTTATGTAATCAACAGAAGCTTGCACACTGACCAAAAAGATGTTGAGGTTTTTCAGGACGCACAAATATATATTTACAAAGGTGAAACAAGTGGCATAGTGAAAAAGTGCACACACACACACACACACACACACACACACACACACACACACACACACACACACACACACACACACACACACACACACACACACACACACACACACACACACACACACACACACACACACACACACACAATATGAACATATTACCATAACTGACTATTTATATTAATTTGAATCCAATAGCACAGTTTTAGTTTTTGTCGATTGGCTACATAGATGAGGCCCTGTCTAGCTTCACAGGGCAGCATAGGAGTAACAATGTCTATTATCCACTTTCAACTGAGGCCATTTGTTTTAAAATGCATAGATCAGTGGTTCTCACACTTTTTCATGTCAAGGACCCCAAATTAATATGTATTTGGCCACCGACCCCCATCTGAAAAATACTTTTGTGCTAAGGACCCCCATACAATATTTGTGTTGTTAAAATGTTTCAATTTTCCCCCCACATTTCTTTCAATATTTTACACACTGCATCTACAGTTGACATACTGTAGAAAGCAGAACATTCTATCTGTTCAGACTCAGAGTACGTTTGTACAGAGACGTGCAGACATGATGGATGCAGAGAGGCAGGTGTTCTTTACAAGGCAGGGTTGTGGTCATGTTGAAGGTTTCATATCTGTCACATTTCTATTTTAGTCAACTGTCATTTCAGGAGTGTAAAGACTGAATAAGTAAATGAATAAATGAACATGTGATTCAATAACTTGTAAATGTACTATTAATTGGTGAGATTCATAACTGAACAAAAATACGTTTTTCTGTAACTGTCAAAAAAAGGGACTTTTGAGAATAACATTTTCATCAGTGGAAAAACACTCAAAAGAAGAAATGGTATCGGGAGTGTTAGAGCTCAACTGATCTCAGATCTTATAATGCTTATGGAAACTTTGTTTCAGAATTTGTCACAGATAATCATGCTGATGAAAGAAATACACCACCCTTCTACCCTAACTTATAACAATACAGATAAGGATAATGAAATAACGCTAATGAGGGCATCCGTGTTGATAGACAGAAACAAAGTCTGGTGTAAAATACTATACTAAAGGACTAAAGGAGACCACACCCTAAAGAAAACTTCACCCCATCCAAATTCCCCTGTGTTGTTAAGTAACGTGATTTACAGTAAACTGCAGAGGGTAGACTCACTGGGATCAAGTCTCGTTGCATGTTGCTGATCTGTTCTGGGTCTAGAGCGGATACGGAAATGGTACGTCTATGTATGTGTGTTTGTAAAGTACCGGATATGGAAAGCAGTCTCTATATCGGATCACACTGGTTAATTCACAATGAAACCAGGCTTTCCACAGGATGCAGGAGGCCTGGTGACATACAGTAGGCTACCACATGTCACTTATAGCAAGATTAGATAACTAACATTCTTTCAGAATGCTGTTATGTTCTGTTCTGTCTTCTACTTTAGAGGTGAAGAATTCTGTACTTAATCTAATCACTAACAAAGAATCTTCTTTTATGGGTTCTAGGACCAGAACTTTAGGGGCGTTCACTGGTGTTCCTATTTTGGGCATGTACAATATTCAAACATTTCATTTAAATGGCAAACAAAACAGAGCTACAAGCTCACAACGCGTCACATCGCGGCATGTTGTGAGCTTGTTGATCGGCAGTTTTTCGGATACCACTGGCATTATAAATAACCAATTAATATGTGATATTTTCAATAGACATGTACTCCTGAACTTGAGCTTATTAAGACTAGCAATGCTTTAATGTGTTCACCAGATTATAAGTAACATGTGGTGATATGACCAGGGCAGGAATTTCATGGAGGCCATGAAGGTCATGGTCGTGGCCCATCAGGTTGGCCTTCTGCCCCTCAAAACGTGCCCTGCCCTGCATGAGGCCACAGTGGCCTTGATGCTCCGCCCACACTGCCCCAGCTGACTTGACTGTTTTCTCCTCCGCTTCTTTCCTGTCAATGTGTTTTTTTTTTAGACATCACTGACTTTCTGTTTCTGCTTCTGTCATATAGGCCCCATCCCCATCTTCAAAAGAGTCCATTGACTCGTGGACCGATTAGTCCAGTGGTTCTCAAGGACCCCCAAATTGATATGTATTTGGCGGACCCCCATCTGAAAACTATTTTGTGCCAGGGACCTCCAGAAGCAACGATTTGAGTTCAAAATGTTCGCTTTAAAAACATACATAATTCAAAGATTTGCACACATTTTCAAGATCTTTCAAAAATAGCAGATCTACAAGCTCATAGAATGGGACAAAGTGACGTGCTATGAGCTTGTATATCTGCTATTTTTGAATATAGCCAAAGTATAAAATATGGATAAAGTAGTTAAAATGCTTGTGACGCTGTATTAACTAATTTTGCTGGGGACCCCTTGGTACCCCTCCAAGGACCCCAAGGGGGGTCCCCAGACCCCACTTTGAGAACCAATGAATTAGTCCACTGATGAGACTGTATGAACTTTGACTCAGTAGTTTCTACAAATATTTGTAAATACCAATACATTATTTTCTGAAATAAACAGATTTATTTTATACATTTATTTCACTCATAGTTATACTGTGTATTGAAAAATATATGGATTAAATTGCATTCATTATTTATGTGGAATTGAAATAATTTGATTCATTTGGGCTTCCTGCTCTAGCATTTGTCCTTCATGCCCTGAAAAAATGTACAACACCAAAGGCAAGTGGCCTTGCCCCTAAAATGACAAAATTCCAGGCCTGAATATGACAATAAAATGCTCACACTGCATGTACAGTTGACATAGAAACCAGAACATTCTCTCTGTTCAGAGTATGTTAGTGTAGAGGAATACAGGTTGAGTCACCTAAACATTGTGGGCACCTCAATGTTAAAATTGGCTATTTTTCCCAAAATGTATGTATGCAAATAAATGCATCCATGCTTTGGAAGTATCAATGATTTGAACATGCACGGTGCATCATTATCAGACCCTTCAACTTCTTGTTTATGACCAAAATGATTGGCTATCCACAGGTTTGTTTGTAGCAACTGTAGAAATATTAAATGACATTAAAACATATTATAATGATCTACATCTTCTTCATTATTATTATTATTATTATTTTGTATTTGGCCCCCCATTTATGTAATGAGTGGTTGTCAATGTGGAGTCCTTGGGGGGGTTCCAGGGGGTCCCCAGCTAAATGTGTTATATAATATAATATAATATATAGGCTATTTTCAAAACAATCTTGTAAAATTGGAGAAATTGTGAGTCTTTTTGAAACATTTTTAAGAACAGAAATCTTGCACGGGGAAACTGGCACACAATATGTTCAGATTGGGTCAGCAGGCAAATACATTAACATGGGGTCCTTGTCTCCTTGACATGAACAAGTTTGAGAAATACTGGTATAGAGACATGCATAAGATGGTGGTTGCAGAGAGGTAGGTGTTGTTTGTAAGGCACAGGGTTGAAGGTTTCATATCTGTCATTTCCCATCACTAAACATGAAGTGCAGGCTTCTCTGTGACCACATCCTCTACTAGTGTTGTTCTCTACTACACCCCCGCAGTTTCACATCTGTCAGCTGTCATTTCCGGAGTGGAAAATCATTTTTTCTGTATTCATCAGTGGAAAAATACATATAATGATCAAAAATACATAAGAAAAGTTCAACTGAGTTCAGATCTTATAATGCTTATATAGAAACGTTGTTTCAGAATGTGTCACAAATTGGCATGATGATAAAAGAACCATCCTCCTAACCTAGCCCTTAAGGAGTTCTCCTTAAGGCTATGGGACTTTCGAGCCTTTGAGCTCGCACCACAGGCTGCGCAGCCTCTCGTCTGCAGTAAAAGTAAAAAATACACTTTCGCTACTCACCAAAACAAAGACGGTTATATGGAGTTGAAAGCCAACTCTACTAAGTGGGAACACTCTGAGCCCCCCACCTCTCGTCTAAAATACACTTTTTGGCCAAAATGTAAAATATTTCACCGGAAAGAAAATGTTATGTAGTTACTCTGCTGCGCCCTCTACAGATGCGGTCAATGGAATCTTTCTATTGACAAGAACTTGTGACCCATGAAAATGTGTCCGCGACCCACAAATGGGTCGAGCTCAAAGGCTCGAAAGTCCCATAGCCTTAAGGAGAACTCCTTTTAGGCTATGGACCAGAGCTACTCCTACCCTAACGTATAATTATACAGATAAGGATAATGATAATGATGGGGTATCATTGGGGTCTTTTGGGGAAAAAATGGTTGAATCCTCAACATGCTGCTAAAATACACCACCCTCCCATAACTTTGTACTGATAGGGATGATAATGATTGTACCATAGTGTAAAATATACCACCCTCCTATACTGATTAGTATAGGAGGACTTTGTTTCTATGTGATATAGTATGTTGTAGGTTAGTAAGTTATAACTTTGTACTAATATCACATAGGCAGAAACACAGTCTGGTGTGATCGTAGCCTAAGGTTACGGTCACACCGGACAATGGTATTGAACATGGTGGAATAGTTGGTTGTGGCTGTTGCTTCATATTCGGAGCGGTATGATTTTGGTACTTAAACAAAAAAGTAACTGAGCAAAAAACAGGCAAAGATATTTAAAAATGACTTTTGTGTGATTGTGATGGGAGCCTGAAAGTGAGTGACAGGTGGCTTTTTTGGTTGCCTGGCAACATGAAGACAAGCTGCTCTGCTTCGCAGACTGCACTAAAAGGTGACGTGTGCAGTCTACGTGTTTCAGCCTACAACCAAAAAAGCCTGGTGTGATCGTAACCTATAGTAGGCTAGTGATAAACACTAATAAGCTGCCAGTCAGCAAGGTCTATCGCACTGTTTCCCAAACACTGGGTCGGGACCCATTTTTATGGGTCACAAGTAAATATATATATTCTTTTCCTACATTAAAAAGAAAAAAAGTCCAAAAATATTTTTAAAAAATAAATATATATTATCTTTTTATAATTTCATTAAAAAATGGAAGTAATTCCATACATGTAAAAAAAAAAAAGCTTAGTGAAGTGGTGAAACTAGCAGATCTACAAGCTCACGATGCATCATACCGTGCTGCGTTGTGAGGGGAGACATCAAAAAAGTTTGGGAGCCACTGGTCTATCATATCAAAACATAATCTAGGGATGTACTGTAAGGCAAAAAACTAAACAACACACACACACACACACACACACACACACACACACACACACACACACACACACACACACACACACACACACACACACACACACACACACACACACACACACACACACACACACACACACACACACACACACACACACACTACATTTTGCATCTTAGTCCACATGGACCATAATAAAAAGCGTTTGTGTGTGAACGTGTTGCAGTATAATAAAGGTTCTTACCTTACATTAACCTCTAGCTCTGGTCCTTTATTTGCTTTGTTGTGTCGTGTGTAAATGTAGTCCAGACTGTTCAGTTCACTGTTCTATCATTGTGCTAAAAGCTTCTCCGTGTGTCTAGTCTACTTACTTTCATTTCTGTTAGTTGATCCGCCTCTATGTAGGCTACAGTATAGCACACACTCCATATATGGTAGAGGGGAGGAAACAATGTCCAGACCTTTCAAGCATCTCCATAAAGTTTTATTCAAGAAATGTATGACTAAAGGATTCATTAATGACAATCAGGCTCCTTGGCCCCTATATGAGAACTTAAAAGGTGCTGTTAAGTGATATTTATCTGTATACGCATCTGTATGCTGTATAATACAGATATGTATCCGTGTCTGTACTTTGGGTGAATTATAAGTAAACTGCTGTGACAACATGATTATTGTACACCTCTGGGAAAAGTGATATCATGTATGAAAAGCTCTTATAGGTGGGGAAACATAACATGATTGTGACTGTATAGGACAAAAGTAGTCTCTCAAGACAGACTGTTCACTCACACAATGTTCAAATGCTTCGACAGTCGGTGCAACGGAAGCACTGAAAATGATATCGGTGTAAAGTGGATGCCCCCCTCCCCCCACTTCTGCTTTGTCTTTGCAGTCGTGCAAATTCGTCCTACTGTAAATCAAATTAACCACAGCATATATTGCTTGCTGCTTAATAGCAGAAATTAAATGTCAGAAATATATTTCAAAGATATTCTAAAACATGTTTTTGAGAACGGACATGACAAACATGACTACTTCCTGTTTATCAGCTTTCAGGAGGCGTACAGTTCCAGATTTAGAGATTGTGGAATATAGTTTAAGAGACTAGGACAAAGATAACAAACAGAGTATGTCATACTTGAGAGACAACAGTGCCCCCTTCTGTGCAACATGGATAGATGCTTTCATCCAGTATCTTATACCCCCATCCATTCCAAGACAAACAATAGAAAAGCAAGACATCTCCGCTTTACTTCCTGTATCTGTGTAGGTGGTCGCCCCTTTTGGAGACCCAAGAGAGGTAGGTCATTAATTCCAATGTGTGGCGATTAAACTGTTAAATGATGCAATGAAATAGGACTGATTGTAAAAGGCCGGCTGAATCTCACTATTTGTGTACTGTTGTGTTCCTCTCTTGTCATGTATGTTCTATTCCACTGTATGTTCTTTGTTTGTTCCGGTGACTGAAGGAAGGGGTGGAAGTCCAAGTTCATGGATAATAAAGTTGACCTTGATGTGAGAAGTGAACCAGGGGATATCATTTTACGAAGATTTAGACTCCAATCCACTTCCTTGTTAAGTTATGACTTCAAAAGCCTGTATCTCGGCTCCTGTGTACTTTCTGTTTTTACGATGTATTTACGACTATTTTCAACTGGCTGCAACTATGGAACGGATTACCGAATGTTTTTAATCTTTTTCCCCGGATTGTACGATACCTCTATGTGTGTAATAAGGGTATCACCGTGAGGACGGTGATCACTGAAAATGTTTTGTGACTACTTGAAAAAGGTCCAAAAATGGTTAAAATTCCAGGCACTGGAGGTACCCTGTTTTGAAAAACCCCTGGCACTCAATGTGTAGCATCTTTGAACCCATGAGGCCTGGTTTGTTTGGAGGTAGTCCGACAGGCCTGGGCACAAAACATTTTCATGAAAGTATTTGAGAACCACTGATTTAAATAATAATCAAAACATTTAGAAACAAGCCTAAATAAGCAAGTAGGCCTACACTTTAGAAACAAGCCCAAAAAAACCGCAACCACCAATTTTTACAAGGAACCTTACATAAAAAGAAGCCCAAAGTCGCTAGTAATAAGCCGACATGGCAACACTACTGTCTCTCTTCTGTCTCTCCCTCTCGCTCTCCCCCCCCCCCCCCCCCCCCGACACGGTCGAGGCAGAACTTAGCCTAGGGTCTGCCTGACGTTTCTTCCAGTTAAGGGGGAGTTTTTCGTTGCCACTGTCACAAAATTGCTTGCTCAGGGTGGGACTGTCGAGTCTCACACTTTATTTAAAATTGAAATTGAATTGAAATTAAATTAAATTAAATTACCCCTGTAGTCCAGAGAGGAGCGCAGGTCCACTGACGATGCTGGAATGCGTCTGCGTGTTGTTGGGGGTCCATCTTAGGACAGTGGTTCTCAATGTGGGGACCCCCAGAGGTCCTTGAGGGGGTTCCAGGGGGTCCCCTGCAGCAAAATGGGTTAATATGTCATCAAAATCAATTTCATCACTTTAACCTATATACAGACTACAGTAGGCTGCATCGACTATTTGAAAATAGCCGATCTACAAGCTCACAATGCGTCATATTGTGATGCATTGTGAGCTTGTAGATCTATTTTAAAAAAATCCTTTAGAAATGTGGAATATATCGAAACATTAACACAAACCTTGCATGGGGGTCCTTGCCACACAATATTTTCAGATGTCCTCAGCCAAATACATTATTCATTTGGGGTCCAATTGACTTGAACAAGTCTGAGAACTACTGCTCTAGGGGCTCTAGTGGGACCCCAGCACGAGTATCCAAAGATAAATGTGGAACTTTTCTCCCCCCTCCAATAGGTAGCCAAGATGTCTTAGGTTTCTTAGTATTTCTTTTCTGTTCCTCCAATTGAACACACAACAGCACGGAGAGCACAAGCACAGCATGAGCACAGTCAAAAACTGTTTGCCTCTTCCCAATCAACAACACCTGTGCTTGATTGACACCTAATTTAAGTACCTGACCAGCCTTGGCCTAAATCTTAATGTATAGTAATTGTTAACTAGCTCTGGTTTCTGATAGTATTCATTGCTTCTTCTTTTTTTTTTTCAAGGACCCCCATAACCCTGAGAGCGTACAAATGGAACCAAATGAGAAATATTTGGTTCCATTTGTACACTAGTCTAAACTAAGAATTACTAACTGCAAGGGTCCATTTGGAACTCCCTCTAAACCCTGGCCTGAGGGTCCCTGGACCCCACTTTGAGAACCACTGTGTTTGTTTAGTAACAGGGATATCCCCATTTCTCCAGCTCTTTACTAAAGAGTCTTTAGTAAACCGAAAATCAATTTTCAGGTTGGGATACTAATTTCATCCAATCAGGAGAGAGATCTCATACAAACAAGTGAAATGGTGATTAAATAAATAAATAAATGAGCAGACAAAATTGGAATTGGAATATGATCAAATTCAAGCTGATAGATGGATACATTCTCTTGATTGGATGAAATTAGTGACACACCTGAGAATGTATTTTCTATTTACTTAAGAGCTGGAAAACATTTATGTTTTGTATTAATAATCTAGATCTGCAAATAGAAGCTATAACTATAGCTGTAAAATAATGGAGTTAAAGGACAACTTTGGTTTTTTACAACCAATGTTTATGTTTTAGATTGTAATTAAAGTAAATAAAAGATGAGTGTTAAAAAAATTTAATTTACTGCTTTCTATAGTTTTAGCTTTTTTACAGTGTTTTCACAGTGGGCGGGGGCATTCTGTCCGGTGGCTAAATATGTATTTTTTTAACACATTAACCCGGCGTTTTCTTTATTATTATTTACAGTAGCTCTTCTAGCCCCCAATAACTCACATCTGGCCATCTCAGACAGCCGGACCTTTTTTATTGTGTAAAAAAGGCATATTTAGCCACCGGACAGAATGCCCCCGCCCACTGTAAAAAATATCGCAAAAAATGCTAAAACTATAGAAAGCAGTAAATGAAAAAAAAATTACACTCATCATTTATTTACTTTAATTACAAGCTAAAATATAAACCTTGGTTGTAAAAAACCAAAGTTGTCCTTTAAAGTCAAATATTTGCCTTTGAGATGTAGTGGAGTATAAGTATCAAATATACAAAAATGGAAATTATGTTTACTTAATAGAATACATGATGAAACACTTTCACAGGGATATCTTGTTGATTTTAAGGATTATTCAATGAAAAACGCAAAAGTCTTTAGCTCCAGTTTTATTGAAATGTATGAAAAAGGCAGTAAAAACAGAATGAACAAAGACACCATGTGTTGTAAAAATGAATGAAGTCGCTGTCGTTGCATTGACTGTCCACGAGTCACAGTGCAACTTCAATGTCGAGGAAATCTTTGCTCTACAGCAGAAATGTGCAATTCTTCCCATTGCATTTATACTGTACTGTATAACATTTGAAGAAAAACAAAAAAAAAACATAAAACAACATCCAACCCTGTTCTAGTCAGCAGCACTCAAAGTTTATGCTGGTTTGTCCACTATTGCACAATATATCAAAAACATATCGTCATTGCAATATCATCAACATTCACAGTATACATATCACAAAAGACTGCTTGAGCTGCAATGAATATATTCTAAATGGACCCTTGCAGGTCTGTAACTCAGAGAGTGTACAAATGGAACCAAATGGACCCTTACAGCTCCATTTGGATCCATTTGTACACTCTCAGAGTTATGAGGGTCCTTGAAATCAAAAAGTGTGAGGGCCACTGCAGCAGGCTTTTCATTGCCTGGGTTCTATAGACACACACGGCCGGAAACGGAAGGCCTACAAATTCACACCCACTTTTGATACTCGGGGTCCGTTAGAACGATGAACTGCAGCTCTCAATGCAATCTCTATGAGAGGCATTGTAAAATACCGTAATTTCACTGGTTAACTACTGAGGCTGTAGCGATTTATTTTGTGTTCTAATAAACTGTCCCATTTGTTTAATTTATCCTTTTTAATGTCCCATATCTGTCATCTCGATATACTACCCACAATATACTATAATATACTCCATCAGTATGTCAAAACCGCTAGCATCGGAGATCTATAGTTTAAGTGGTCGCACAGTATAAACGTCACAGACGCATCCCTTGAGGTTTTCAATACCCAGAAAACTGGCGAAAGTGTCAGTTTTCAATATGTTTTGGTCATTATCTCTGGAACAGAAGGTCCAATCTGCTCAATTCAAAGCTTGTTGGATGCGTGACTTTGAGGACATTAAGCATGCAATGACACATTTTCGGGTTATTCTTTCTTTTTTTAGGGGAGGCGAGATCTTAGTTGGGCAGGCGACCGCCTGTCCTGTCTCTACAGTGGGTACACCACTGGTCAGCGCTCGGCGCTCGTAAAGACAGTGATGTCACTGAAATGCGACAACTTGTCTGTCTGCCGTCTACCCGCTGCTGTGTTAACATTATGGGTAACTTGTTAAAGTGGCAAATTAAATGTGAAACACATCAACTATTAAGAAAACAAGAAGACATGTTGACAAAGACACTCCATACATTTGGAAACATATTTTTATTTAAATAAATATCGTCTCCAGTTAATGTAGGAATATTTTAAAAGTAGGCTAACTCTCATGTCCTCTCATAGGGAATGCATTGAGAGCTGCAGTTCATCGTTCTAACGGACCCCGAGTAGCGGCGCTATCTCAAAAGTGGGCGTGAATTTGTAGGCCTTCCGTTTCCGGCCGTGTGTCTCTATGTTAGCAGCATCCCTAAGGCAGAAAGACTATATACATCGCATCATGCAGCTCTATTGTCCACTGTACCACTATGATATGATTAAAGCCCCTGTTCACGTGTCACTGTGTGGTTTAAATAATCACAAAAATAATCACAGTTCAATAAATGTACATGTCAACTATTTTTCTCCCCCCAAAAAGCGATCAGAAAACGGTGAATATCTCACATCAAAACTATTCATATAGATGTCTCATTCATGCAGGTTGGTGTTTTTATTCACGGTGCAGAAGCTCAGAAGCATCAACCTTCTTCAAAATGAAAATCATGTCATTGAATAATACTTGCATAGCTTTATCGGGGTGTAATATTCACGTTCTGTTTGAATGTGCTCATGACACTAACAACAGAAATATTGTTCGTACAACCTTCGTACAACAGTGTCATTCACAGATAATAGGTCTTGTTATAAAAAATATTACAGAATTCTGCTTTAAATGACAGTGAGAGACAGTCTCCTGATAAGTTGCCAGAACCAAGCAACATTTGTAACTAATGGTTTTATATACATCTATTGACAATTTAAATTAACAGTAAAACTGTACAATATACAACTTATATACAAGTATGTAGAATATATTTGAGAACAACTTCACCGGTACCATTTCAATGAGGACAAAAATAAAACAAAAGCCACAATCACTAGAAATACAAAGTCTGTTGATACAACTAATAATTCTTAGTGTCCATAAATAAAATGTAGGCTCATAATCGACACAAGTTTGACTATTTCAGATGAAAACTTTCAAGTTTGACCTATTAAACACAACTGACTCTTTTTTGTTATCTTGACACATTTGTCTACTTGCTCTACTTGAACCAAAGCCTGCTGTTGATTGGTTCACCACATTTCAAAGTGTTTGTCTTTCAGGAAGGGGGTTTTGTCCTTGAAGCAGTTGTTGTTGAGTCTGGAAAGACAAATGATGGAACATTTGACTTCAACCGCTATGATGTGTGTACTAAATCATGGTAATTATTGATTTCTCCTGAGAACAATGCGTTCTTCTATTAATAATTAGGGCTGTCACGATTATAACATTTAAGTTAATGATTAATTGTCATACAAATAATAGCGATTTAATTGTGTTTTTGGCTTTGAGCATTGGAACATATTAACATGTTTTATGTTTGCCTTTTAGGCTTCGTAATCAAAAATTGCACATGGCAGATATGAAACATAACTTAAAAATACAAAGAAATTACTATTCACTATTTCATTTTTACAATTTTATACTTTTAAAAAATTACATAGCTGATCTAGAAGCTTACAACACACCGTGTTTTAAGCTTGTAGATATGCCATTTCTGCTATATTTTGAAAATGTTTGAAAATGTATGAACATTTTTCAACATGACGATTATGACGATTATACAAAATGATTGCGATTATCTCAAATAATTGTGATTAGGCGATTATATCATAATTGTCCATTTCACTCACCGCACAGTTTGGACGGAGGTGTTGATGGCGAGCAGCTGGAGAATTCTGTCCGTCAGAGCATCAGTGAGCTGATTGTGACTCAGACTACAACAACACAAGGAAGAGAAAGGGACAAAGGAATAGATTAGTACCTCATGGTCACAGATACACACACACATATACAGTACTCATGCACGCCACTCCATTCTATAAGACTACTCACTCCAGGACTTGTGCTTTGTGCAGGTGGGGGATCAGAGTCTCTAGTAGCTGGTCAGTGAGTTGACAGTGACTGAGGTCCAGTTCTGTCAGTCCCTCAGAGTGTTCCAGAACCAGGGCCAAACATCTACAGGCCTTCTGATCTAGTCTGGTCTCACTGAGGTCCAGATCTCCACCAAAGGCTGCAGTCAAGTAACCTGCTCGCATCACTGTGTTCCTTTCACTGCCCACAGAGACCAGAGATAGGAGCTGGAGAAGGAGGGATTTGCTGCATCTGGAGAAGAAATACACAGCTATGAGCAATGAGCATCAATGTGGTTGAAAATCTGTTTCTTCTTAACATTGAAATTATTTATTATTATTTATTATCATTGTGGCAAGTCAACACATAGTAAGACCATGCAGTGATGAAAAAGCAACAGCAGGCAGCAAAGTGTTGTCCTTCTCACCTCAGACGGACTCTGTTGAGGACAGGGAACAACAGGTCCAGCCCACTGTCCTCTACCTCACAGTCTGATAGGATGAGCTGTGTGTCCAGGCTGCTGCTGCTGTGTCTCAGGACAGTAGAGATGTCCCTGCAGTGTGTGACAGTCAGAGACAGAGCCTCTACCTGCTGTTGCTCTGACAGGTCCACACAGGAGGAACAGGACAGATCCAGTCTGTACTGCAGAGCTCTGAGTAGAGCTGCTGCTGCCCCCTGCTGTGTCTGACAGGTAGTGCAGCAGTGGAGGAACATCAGCAGTAGATTCCTGTCAACACTGGTATGAGGATATACAACATGAATCACTTCATTGATCAACTATTAACAACATATGCAAATAAATAACCATAAAAAGCAACTACACACATCAATATGATAATGTATTAATAATCTTTATATTCACAATAATTGGCTACATCCATCTTACCTGAGATGAGAGACTTTGTCCAGAGAGTACAGGATGCTCTTAATTGTTTCTTGTGGTATGGAGGTCCACAAAAGGCTGAGTTCTCTCACTTTGTCACAGTGTTTGAGGGTGAAGAGCAGAGCATCACAGTCCACTGTGTCCAGCTCTCTGTTGTTCAGGTTGACTGCATAGTCTAATGACCTCAGTAAACTGGGAACACTGGAATGGCATTTATATGTCTCTCTGATGGCACACAAAGTGAAGCTGGGACTGGGTCTGCAAACATGGATTACTGTTAGTAAAGAATGCTGAATTAAGATGACAGTAATAACAATCTAACTGTGTAAGATGTACTGAACGTTAGTGTCCCCCCCCCATCAAAAATAATAGTCTAAAATACATTAGAGAAAAAAAAACAAATCCATTCAGAGATCATTTTCAGCTCACCCTTTAAATACAACTCTGTCCAGAAAGGGTAGAAGACCTCTGATGCTTCTCTCTGGAATCCTGTTTTTCTTCAAGTCCACAGTGATCGTCTGGGCTGATGACTGTTGTAGCAGATAGAGAAGAACCTCCCAGTCTAGAGAGCAGGAGGTCAGATCTCCACCAACCTTCTCCAGGAAAGACTTGGTCAAGTCCTCATCCTGAGCTGTAAACACAACACCAGCTAGCTCCTGCAGAACCTCTGGACACAGTCTAATGAAATTATGGATCAGAGTATACAGACAAATTAATGAATTAGATTGAAGGTTGGTTACGTTTTTAATGTATTTATCACAGACATCTTTTATGGCTCAACCAAACCAACAGACTTACTTGATTGTCAGTTGATCATGGTGACTCAATAGTGGAAGGAGGAGGTATGAATGGATGTTGGACTTGGTCAGGTCCAAACATCTGGCTGACCAGTGTCTCAGCAGGGATGCCACATTACTAACAACCCTGGACAATATTCTCTCTGACTGTGGAGTGGTCTTTAGAAGAGAAAGATCTGCAATAGCCACTGGACGGTGGAAACGTCTCATTCTTACCAATCGAAAAAGCAGCAGTACCATGCTTTCAGACAGCCTGAAAATCAAAGAAAAGGAAACACATGCTTTTAATTATGAACACTCCTAGTCCTAACTACATCATTTGATTCAGAGCCAAAATAACATTTTGGTTTTAGGAATAGTAGCCAAGATCTTTACATAATCTACAAAAACAAAGCATACCCTAGCCTTTGGATTCGTGATACATGTCTAAAAAGAAGTGAGACTCCTTTCAGAGAGATCTTGCTGGGTGTGAGGACCAGATCCACACTAGAGCCACAGAGTTTCAGAACTTTCCCCACAGACTTGCAGGTGTTTGAAAATAACGGTCCTTTCAGCACCAGGGTGAAGTCAAGGAGACGGAGGAGAGAGACCAGCTGTTCCACCTCCTCTCTGGATCTAACAGTGATGGATTGACACGTCTGCTGGAAGAATCCTGGATCACATCTGAAACATGTGTGAGTTATGGAGGAAAGTATTAGCTTAGCAATATTGGAACGGAGACATTGTAGTACATGGCTTTACATTGTGGCTTTAAAGCCTGACTTTAAATCATGTTAATTATTATTACCTTTGTATATTGCTGAAAAATGCCTAAAATGTGAAATTATATTCATCAGTGGCTACATGTTGATTCTAACTTTAAAGTGAATAGGATATATTATATCACTAAAGCTATACTTTACTATATATGATATAGAATAACCAAGATACGGTATCATTGAGATCATGGGATGAAGTCATGAGAATTACAAATAAGATTCACTATTTATAAATCAGAAAAAAACAAATGATAGCCTACCTCATTATCTTAAAAAAAGGAAGGAAAAGATTAAAAACATTAAAAACATATTAACCTGAGTTGTGAGATGTACGGTAGACACTGAAGGAAGATCCCCACTTCATTATATAACCAGCCTGTCAGCTCTACTGGTTTCTTCTCTGGTTGGAGTTTCATCACCTCTAGGAGGAGGGAGACCTTTCTCTCTGAGAGGTCTATGGACCAGACTTCAGGAGCTGACTGGTAAACCGGTTGTAATGCTGGAAGAACACTTCTGCCTGTTTGAGTCTCATAGTTCTTCACATGGGAGTATAGGTCCAGTAGTACATCACACTGATGCTTCCTGTACTCCCAGTTGTCAAGCCAGTCAATAAAGGGGAATGTTTTGCAATTACACACAGAAGACAACTGTTCCAGAATCTTCTCTCCTGTTTCTTCTTCCCGTTCTGCTGCTTCACAGATGAGCTTCCCCAGGAACTTGGCTTGTTTTGATCTTTTAGACCTTTGATGAATGAATCTGAATGAACTGTTCAAGTGAAAACCCACATGAAATATTGATAATCATAAACAGAAATGATATTCATCACTGACTACATGTCGCATCTAACTTTAAAGTGAATAGGATATATTGAATCACTAAAGCTATACTATACTAGAATAACCAAGCAATGACAGATACAGTATCATTGAGATCTTGGGATGAAGTCATGAGAATTACAAATAAGGAATCACTATTTATGCATCAGAACAAACTAATGATAGCCTACCTCATTAACTTAAAAAAGAAAAGCTAGATTAAAAACATTAAAAACATATTAACCTGAGTTGTGAGATGTAGGGTAGACACTGAAAGAAGATCCTCACTTCACTCTCTTCATCTGACCAGCCTCTCAGCTCTACTGGTTTCTTCTCTGGTTGGAGTTTCAGCAGCTCTAGGAGGAGGGAGACCTTTCTCTCTGAGAGGTCTATGGACCAGACTGCAGGAGCTGACTGGTAAACTGGTTTTAATGCTGGAAGAACACTTCTGCCTGTTTCAGTCTCATAGTTCTTCACATAGGAGTATAGGTCCAGTAGTAGATCACATTGATACTTCCTGTCTACCTGGCCAATAGAGGGAAATGTTTTGTAATTACACACAGAAGACAACTGTTCCAGAATCTTCTCTCCTGTTTCTTCTTCCCGTTCTGCTGCTTCACAGAAGAGCTTCCCCAGGAACTTGGTTTGTCCTGATGGATCTTGAACACTGCAACAGATCAAATGAAACAAACATGAAATGCTGATCTCTGATCATAAACAGAACAAAAAAATGATGGACACTGGACAATGTATCCATCAGATTTGATGTGGAAAAGGTCAATGGAAAATGAAGGAATCAGAAAATGTACATTATTAATACTTCTTAACCCATTAAAACCGGGAAAGCCATGTCATTTTAGATTTTTGCGGTGGCTAATCATAAATAGCAGATCTACAAGCTCACAGCACGTCACTTTGTGCCGCGCTGCGAGCTTGTACGTCTGCTATTTTTGAACATTATAGTAATGTCTTTAAAGTGTGAGAACTACTGATTTAGAAGGAATTTGTAGAATGGGCCTCAGGTCTTAATGGGTTAATGCTTAAACTTTATTTCTCTGTACTTTGTGGTCTAGTGTTAGTGTAACCATTGTCCTGGGAAAAGACCACAACACTGCTGACCTGATAAAAATGGCATAACACAACTTAGCAGTGATTCATGCTTACACCTATAGTATCATATGGAGATAACATATTCTTTGAGTGATTCATGTATTATCTGATTGTATTCTTATGATTGTTTGTATCATGCATAGAATGTTGCCACTGCCTGGCAGAAGACTTGTATCTCCATGCATTTGTTTTTGTTTGTTCATAAATGAATGCCGTATTTTACAGTTCAGCGTAGTGTCATGAAAAAGTAGAAAACAAAATAGCCGATCCACAAGCTCACAACACATAATGGTGTTGTGAGATTGTAGATCTGCCATTTTCTTGAATTTTCCTTTTTTTCTAATTGATTATTGTCACCTAATATTAAAATTCCCCAAAAAGTGAAGCCAGGTTGAAAGTGGTTAAGTGTGTCTGTGAGTTTTATAAATATTGAACCAATGAAAAGTATTAACAAGAGCTTGTGAATAAATAATAACTACATTGGATCCATTGGAACACAGGTTCTTTTTTCCATTTCCTGAAAAGTAACGGTTTTGGACATACAAGGTTTCGACCTACTGTAACAGTGATGACAAAGCATACTTTCTCTTGTTCTCTCTGCTTTTTGCTTCTTTCATGGATATGCTGCACAGCTCTTTGTATTAACCACGTTCAACCTACCTTCCCTATATTTTGGGCATATCAATATAGGTGAACATTTTCCCAAAACACATTATGAAATAAATAAAATTAAAAAAGTAAAAATAAATAGTGAAAACAGCCAATCTACCAGCTCATAACATTATGTGACACATGACATGGTAATAAGACAAAGTATGATATGGGGATCATGTGGTTAACCCATTAAGACCTGAAGCCGATTCTACAAATGTCTTCTAAATCCCAACAGTATTCTGAAAAAACATGTTTCTATATCAGTGCCTCTCAAACTTTTTCATGTCAATGACCCCCAAAATGATATGTATTTGGCTGCCGACCCCCATCTCAAAATATTTGGTTCCAGGGACCACCCAGAAGCAAAATTGTACGATTTTTCAAAAATAGCAGATCTACAAGCTCGTAGCGCGGCACTCGGTGCCGCGCTACGAGCTTGTATATCTGCTATTTTTGTAAGTGTAAAATAATGCTTTTTAGATCAAATAAAAAAAATACACAGATACGTTCCAGGTCTTAATGGGTTAAAACATTAAATAATCTCTTTCTCTCATTTTATTATAATTCTTTATAATATAATACAACATTGTATTTATCTCCTTTAAATTCAATGCACCAAAACTGACGAATGATCAGGTCATAATTAATTCAAGCACATTAATCGCACCTCATTATCTGTAGAAAAGGTAGACAGATTTATATGTAGAAAAAACATTAAACAATATGAACCCTAGTGTCCCTATTCTGGGGGCGAACATTGGGCAGAAATAGACGATCTTTAAGTTCACACTGCATCGCAGATTTGGAATAGAGGGAAACACTAAAAGACCTAGTATGGAGCCTTGGGGGTCTTCAGTCAACTACCTATGTAGGTTGACTGAGGGGTATTGGATAAAAGAAAGTAAAAACATTAACCTGAGTTGTGAGATGTAGGGTAGACACTGAAGGAAGATCCTCACTTCACTCTCTTCATCTGACCAGCCTCTCAGCTCTACTGGTTTCTTCTCTGGTTGGAGTTTCAGCAGCTCTAGGAGGAGGGAGACCTTTCTCTTTGAGAGGTCTATGGACCAGACTGCAGGAGCTGACTGGTAAACTGGTTTTAATGCTGGAAGAACACTTCTGCCTGTTTGAGTCTCATAGTTCTTCACATAGGAGTATAGGTCCAGTAGTAGATCACAGTGATACTTCCGGTCTCCCCCGCCAATAAAGGGGAATGTTTTGTAATTACACACAGAAGACAACTGTTCCAGAATCTTCTCTCCTGTTTCTTCTTCCCGTTCTGCTGCTTCACAGAAGAGCTTCCCCAGGAACTTGGTTTGTCCTGATGTGTTTAACCACCATGGACCTTGAACACTGCAACAGATCAAATGAAACCAACATGAAATGCTGATCTCTGATCATAAACAGAACCAAAAAATGATGGACACTGGACAATGTATCCATCAGATTTGATGTGGAAAAAGTCAATGGAAAATGTAGGAATCAAAACATGTACATTATTAATACTTCTTAATGCTTAAACTTTATTTCTCTGTACTTTGTGGTCTAGTGTTAGTGTAACCATTGTCCTGTGAAAAGACCACAACACTGCTGTCCTGATAACAATGGCATAACACAACTCAGCAGTGATTCATGCTTACACCTATAGTATCATATGGAGATAACATATTCTTTGAGTGATTCATGTATTATCTGATTGTATTCTTATGATTGTTTGCATCATGCATAGAATATTGCCACAGTCTGGCAGAAGACGTGTATCTCCATGCATTTGTTTTTGTTTGTTCATAAATTAATGCCGTATTTTACAGTTCAGCGTAGTGTCATGAAAAAGTAGAAAACAAAATAGCCGATCCACAAGCTCACAACACATAATGGTGTGTTGTGAGATTGTAGATCTGCCATTTTCTTTTTTCAATTTTCCTTTTTTTCCAATTGATGATAATTGTCACCTAATATTGACATGCCAAAAAAAGTGAAGCCAGGTTGAAAGTGGTTAAGTGTGTCTGTGAGTTTTATAAATATTGAACCAATGAAAAGTATTAACAAGAGCTTGTGAATAAATAATAACTACATTGGATCCATTGGAACACAGGTTCTTTTTTTCCATTTCCTGAAAAGTAACTGTTTTGGACATACAAGGTTTCCACCTACTGTAACAGTGATGACAAATCATACTTTCTCTTGTTCTCTCTGCTTTTTGCTTCTTTCATGGATATGCTGCACAGCTCTTTGTATTAACCACATTCAACCTAGCTTCCCTATTTTGGGCATGTCATTATAGGTGAACATTTTCCCAAAACACATAATGAAATAAATAAAATTAAAAAAGTAAAAATAAATAGTGAAAACAACCAATCTACCAGCTCATAACATTATGTGACACATGACATGGTAATAAGACAAAGTATGATATGGGGCTCATGTGGTTAAGACATTAATCTCTTTCTCTCATTTTATTATAACTCTTTATAATACACACACTGCCCTGATATTTGGAATAGAGGGAAACACTAAAAGACCTAGCATGGAGCCTTAGGGGTCTTCAGTCAACTAACTATGTAGGTTGACTGAGGGGTAGTGGATAAAAGAAAGTAAAAACATTAACCTGAGTTGTGAGATGTAGGGTAGACACTGAAGGAAGATCCTCACTTCACTCTCTTCATATAACCAGCCTCTCAGCTCTACTGGTTTCTTCTCTGGTTGGAGTTTCAGCAGCTCTAGGAGGAGGGAGACCTTTCTCTCTGGGAGGTCTATGGACCAGACTGCAGGAGCTGACTGGTAAACTGGTTTTAATGCTGGAAGAACACTTCTGCCTGTTTGAGTCTCATAGTTCTTCACATAGGAGTATAGGTCCAGTAGTAGATCATTTTGATACTTCCTGTCTTCCCAATCATTAGTCTCCTCAATGAAGGGGAATGTTTCGTAATTACACACAGAAGACAACTGTTCCAGAATCTTCTCTCCTGTTTCTTCTTCCCGTTCTGCTGCTTCACAGAAGAGCTGCCCCAGGGGGAACTCGGTTTGTTCTTCAACACTGCAACAGATCAAATGAAACCAACATGAAATACTGATCTCTTATCATAAACAGAACCAAAAAATGATGATGACGCTGGACAATGTATCCATCAAAATGAAGGAATCAGAAGCTGTACATTACTAATACTTCTTAACCCATTAAAACCGGGAAAGCCATGTCATTTTAGATTTTTGCAGTGGCTATTCAAAAATAGCAGATCTACAAGCTCACGGCGCGTCACTTTGTGCCACTCTGCTACCTTGTACGTCTGCTATTTTTGAACATTATTGTAATATCTTTAAAGTGTGAGAACTACTGATTTAGAAGGCATTTGTAGAATGGGCCTCAGGTCTTAATGGGTTAATGCTTAAACTTTATTTCTCTGTACTTTGTGGTCTAGTGTTAGTGTAAGCATTGTCCTGGGAAAAGACCACAACACTGCTGTCCTGATAAAAATGGTATAACACAACTCAGCAGTGATTCATGCTTATAGTATCACAATAGATAACATACTTTGAGTGATTCATGTATTATCTGATTGTATTTTTATGATTGTTTGTATCACGCATAGAATGTTGCCACTGTCTGGCAGAAGACTTGTATCTCCATGCATTTGTTTTTGTTTGTTCATAAATGAATGCCGTATTTTACAGTTCAGCGTAGTGTCATGAAAAAGTAGCAAACAAAATATTCGATCCACAAGCTCACAACACATAATGGTGTGTTGTGAGATTGTAGATCTGCCATTTTCTTCTTTCAATTTTCCTTTTTTTCTAATTGATGATAATTGTCACCTAATATTGACATGCCAAAAAAAGTGAAGCCAGGTTGAAAGTGGTTAAGTGTGTCTGTGAGTTTTATAAATATTGAACCAATGAAAAGTATTAACAAGAGCTTGTGAATAAATAATAACTACATTGGATCCATTGGAACACAGGTTCTTTTTTCCATTTCCTGAAAAGTAACTGTTTTGGACACACAAGGTTTCCACCTACTGTAACAGTGATGACAAATCATACTTTCTCTTGTTCTCTCTGCTTTTTGATTCTTTCATGGATATGCTGCACAGCTCTTTGTATTAACCACATTCAACCTAGCTTCCCTATTTTGGGCATGTCATTATAGGTGAACATTTTCCAAAAACACATAATGAAATAAATACATTTAAAAAAAGTAAAAATAAATAGTGAAAACAGCCAATCTACCAGCTCATAACATTATGTGACACATGACATGGTAATAAGACAAAGTATGATATGGGGATCATGTGGTTAACCCATTAAGACCTGAAGCCGATTCTACAAATGTCTTCTAAATCCCAACAGTATTCTGAAAAAACATGTTTCTATATCAGTGCTTCTCAAACTTTTTCATGTCAAGGACCCCCAAAATGATATGTATTTGGCTGCCGACCCCCATCTCAAAATATTTGGTTCCAGGGACCACCCAGAAGCAAAAATGTAAGTTACAAATGTTCGCTTTAAAAGAATACTGTATATATATATTCAAAGATTTGCACACATTTTCGCGATTTTTCAAAAATAGCAGATCTACAAGCTCGTATAGCACGGCACTCGGTGCCGCGCTATACGAGCTTGTATATCTGCTATTTTTGAATATCCAAAGTGTAAAATAATGCTTTTTAGCTCAAATAAAAAAAATTACACAGATACGTTCCAGGTGTTTATGGGTTAAAACATTAAATAATCTCTTTCTCTCATTGTATTATATTTTTTTATAATAGAATACAACATTATATTTATCTCCTTTAAATTCAGTGCACCAAAACTGACGAATAATCAGGTCATAATTAATTCAAGCACATTAATTGCACCTCATTATCTATAGAAAAGGTAGACAGATTTATATGTAGACAAACATTAAACAATATGAACCCTAACGTCCCTATTCTGGGGGAGAACATTGGGCAGAAATAGACAATCTTTAAGTTCACACTGCATCGCAGATTTGGAATAGAGGGAAACACTAAAAGACCTAGTATGGAGCCTTGGGGGTCTTCAGTCAACTAACTATGTAGGTTGACTGAGGGGTAGTGGATAAAAGAAAGTAAAAACATTAACCTGAGTTGTGAGATGTAGGGTAGACACTGAAGTAAGAGCCTCACTTCACTCTCTTCATCTGACCAGCCTGTCAGCTCTACTGGTTTCTTCTCTGGTTGGAGTTTCAGCAGCTCTAGGAGGAGGGAGACCTTTCTCTTTGAGAGGTCTATGTACCAGACTGCAGGAGCTGACTGGTAAACTGGTTTTAATGCTGGAAGAACACTTCTGCCTGTTTGAGTCTCATAGTTCTTCACATAGGAGTATAGGTCCAGTAGTAGATCACTTTGATACTTCTCGTCTCCCTGGTCAATAAAGGGGAATGTTTCGTAATTACACACAGAAGACAACTGTTCCAGAATCTTCTCTCCTGTTTCTTCTTCCCGTTCTGCTGCTTCACAGAAGAGCTTCCCCAGGAACTTGGTTTGTCCTGATGGACCTTGAACCCTGCAACAGATCAAATGAAACCAACATGAAATGCTGATCTCTGATCATAAACAGAACCAAAAAATGATGGACACTGGACAATGTATCCATCAGATTTGATGTGGAAAAAGTCAATGGAAAATGAAGGAATCAGAAAATGTACATTACTAATACTTCTTAACCCATTAAAACCGGGAAAGCCATGTCATTTTAGATTTTTGCGGTGGCTATTCAGAAATAGCAGATCTACAAACTCACAGCGCGACACTTTGTGCCGCGCTGCGAGCTTGTACATCTGCTATTTTTGAACATTATTGCAATATCTTTAAAGTGTGAGAACTACTGATTTAGAAGGCATTTGTAGAATGGGCCTCAGGTCTTAATGGGTTAATGCTTAAACTTTATTTCTCTGTACTTTGTGGTCTAGTGTTAGTGTAACCATTGTCCTGGGAAAAGACCACAACACTGCTGTCCTGATAAAAATGGCATAACACAACTCAGCAGTGATTCATGCTTACACCTATAGTATCATATGGAGATAACATATTCTTTGAGTGATTCATGTATTATCTGATTGTATTCTTATGATTGTTTGTATCATGCATAGAATGTTGCCACAGTCTGGCAGAATACTTGTATCTCCATGCATTTGTTTTTGTTTGTTCATACATTAATGCCGTATTTTACAGTTCAGCGTAGTGTCATGAAAAAGTAGCAAACAAAATAGCCGATCCACAAGCTCACAACACATAATGGTGTGTTGTGAGATTGTAGATCTGCCATTTTCTTTTTTTAATTTTCTTTTTTTTCTAATTGATGATAATTGTCACCTAATATTGACATGCCAAAAAGTGAAGCCAGGTTGAAAGTGGTTAAGTGTGTCTGTGAGTTTTATAAATATTGAACCAATTAAAAGTATTAACAAGAGCTTGTGAATAAATAATAACTACATTGGATCCATTGGAACACAGGTTCTCTTTTCCATTTCCTGAAAAGTAACGGTTTTGGACATACAAGGTTTCCACCTACTGTAACAGTGATGACAAAGCATACTTTCTCTTGTTCTCTCTGCTTTTTGCTTCTTTCATGGATATGCTACACAGCTCTTTGTATTAACCACATTCAACCTAGCTTCCCTATTTTGGGCATGTCATCATAGGTGAAAATCTTCCAAAAACACATAATGAAATAAATAAAATTAAAAAAGTTTTTAAAAATAGTGAAAACAGCCAATCTACCAGCTCATAACATTATGTGACATATGACATGGTAATAAGACAAAGTATGATATGGGGATCATGTGGTTAAGACATTAAATAATCTCTTTCTCTCATTTTGTTATAATTCTTTATAATAGAATACAACATTGTATTTATCTCCTTTAAATTCAGTGCACCAAAACTGACGAATAATCATGTCATAATTAATTCAAGCACATTAATCGCACCTCATTATCTATAGAAAAGGTAGACAGATTTATATGTAGACAAACATTAACAATATGAACCCTAGCGTCCCTATTCTGGGGGCGAACATTGGGCAGAAATAGACGATATTTAAGTTCACACTGCATCGCAGATTTGGAATAGAGGGAAACACTAAAAGACCTAGTATGGAGCCTTAGGGGTCTTCAGTCAACTAACTATGTAGGTTGACTGAGGGGTAGTGGATAAAAGAAAGTAAAAACATTAACCTGAGTTGTGAGATGTAGGGTAGACACTGAAGGAAGATCCTCACTTCACTCTCTTCATCTGACCAGCCTGTCAGCTCTACTGGTTTCTTCTCTGGTTGGAGTTTCAGCAGCTCTAGGAGGAGGGAGACCTTTCTCTTTGAGAGGTCTATGGACCAGACTGTAGGAGCTGACTGGTAAACTGGTTTTAATGCTGGAAGAACACTTCTGCCTGTTTGAGTCTCATAGTTCTTCACATAGGAGTATAGGTCCAGTAGTTGATCACATTGCCACTTCCTGTAGTGCCAGTGGTCATGCCAGTCAATAAAGGGGAATGTTTTGTAATTACACACAGAAGACAACTGTTCCAGAATCTTCTCTCCTGTTTCTTCTTCCCGTTCTGCTGCTTCACATAAGAGCTTCCCCAGGAACTTGGTTTGTCCTCCTGGTGGCCCTTCAACACTGCAACAGATCAAATGAAACCAACATGAAATGCTGATCTCTGATCATAAACAGAACCAAAAAATGATGGACACTGGACAATGTATCCATCAGATTTGATGTGGAAAAGGTCAATGGAAAATGAAGGAATCAGAAAATGTACATTACTAATACTTCTTAACCCATTAAAACCCGGGAAAGCCATGTCATTTTAGATTTTTGCGGTGGCTATTCAAAAATAGCAGATCTACAAGCTCACAGCGCGGCACTTTGTGCCGCGCTGCGAGCTTGTACGTCTGCTATTTTTTAACATTATTGTAATATCTTTAGAGTGTGAGAACTACTGATTTAGAAGGCATTTGTAGAATGGGCCTCAAGTCTTAATGGGTTAATGCTTAAACTTTATTTCTCTGTACTTTGTGGTCTAGTGTTAGTGTAACCATTGTCCTGGGAAAAGACCACAACACTGCTGTCCTGATAACAATGGCATAACACAACTCAGCAGTGATTCATGCTTACACCTATAGTATCATATGGAGATAACATATTCTTTGAGTGATTCATGTATTATCTGATTGTATTCTCGTGATTGTTTGTATCATTTATAGCATGTTGCCTGTCGGGCAGAAGCCTTGTATATCCATGCATGTTTTTGTTTTTTCATAAATTAATGCAGTGTTTTACAGTTCATCGTAGTGTTGTAAAAAAAAATGTAGCGAAACAATAGCTAATCTACAAGCTCACAACACATCATATAATGGTGTGTTGTGAGATTGAAGATCTGCTATTTTCTTTTCTTTTTTTTCTTTGATAATTGTCACCTAAATTTACATGCTAAAAAAAGTGAAGCCAGGTTGAAAGTGGTTATGTCTGTCTGTGGATTTTATGAATATTGAACCAATGAAAAGTATTAACAAGAGTTTGTGACTCAGTAATAACTACATTGGATCCATTGGAACACAGGTTCTTGTTTCATTTCCTGAAAAGTAACATTTTTGGACATACAAGGTTTCCACCTGACAGTGATGATATAGCATACTTTCTCTTGTTCTCTCTGCTTTTTGCTTCTTTAATGGATAAGCTGCACAGCTCTTTGTATTAACCGATTTCAACCTGGGTTCCCTATTTTGGGCATGTCATTATAGGTGAACATGCTCCACAAATACACAACAACAAATATCTAAATTCAGAAATAGTGAAAATAACCAATCTACCAGCTCACAACATTGTGGGACACACAGCACTGTGACAAAGTCTGATATGGGGCCTATGTGATTATGAAATTAAATAATGAAATTAAATAATCTCTCTCTCAATGTATAATAATTCTTTATAATAGAATACAAAATAATATGTATTTCCTGTAAACCAAAAAGTGACGAATAATCAGGTCATAATTAATTCAAACACATTAATACATGGATTAAAGCTAGTTTAAATCTCACGACTGAAAATGTCCTAAAGTGCGATTTGTGAAACCGTGTGAAAGGACACACACTAGCGCCAATTCCTAAACAAAGAATACAATATGTACAATTAGGATGCTTTAGTAATATTGTTCCTGCTGTTCTACATACTGCCAACCATGTGAAGAAATCACAGATTGAGGCTTTAACCTTTGCTTTTTATGAAATATCCGAGACGATTAAGATATGATGGAAGATGCTTCTGAACATATTGCTAGTTTGACCACTTCAAATGCTCTAATATGAAAATAACCGAAAATAGCCTTTCTACAAGCTGGACGCATTGAGAGCTTGTCTATCGGCTATTTTTGCTGCGCAACATGCTTCCATAGAAGACGTGCTGGCTTCCATGGAATCCAAATGACTGAAATCAGTCTTGGCGACTGAGAACTTTAATCCATGTTAATAATACCTCAATATCTTTATAAAAGGTAAACAGCTTTTATATGTAGACAAATATTAACAATATGAACCCTAGTGTCCCTATTCTGGGGTGAAGATTTAGCAGAAATAGCAGATCTTTAAGCTCACACTGCGTCGCAGATTTAGTGTAGAGGGAAACACTAAAAGACCTAGTATGGAGCCTTAGGGGTCATCAGTCAACTAACTATATAGGTTGACTGAGGGGTAGTGGATAAAAGAAAGTAAGAACATTAACCTGAGTTGTGAGATGCAGGGTAGACACTGAAGGAAGATCCTCACTTCACTCTCTTCATCTGACCAGCCTGTCAGCTCTACTGGTTTCTTCTCTGGTTGGAGTTTCAGCAGCTCTAGGAGGAGGGAGACCTTTCTCTCTGAGAGGTCTATGGACCAGACTGGAGGAGCTGACTGGTAAACTGGTTTTAATGCTGGAAGAACACTTCTGCCTGTTTGAGTCTCATAGTTCTTCACATAGGAGTATAGGTCCAGTAGTAGATCACAGCGATACTTCCTGTATTGCCTGTGGGCAGGCCAGCCAATAGAGGGGAATGTCTCGTAATTACACACAGAAGACAACTGTTCCAGAATCTTCTCTCCTGTTTCTTCTTCCCGTTCTGCTGCTTCACAGAAGAGCTTCCCCAGCATCTTGGTTTGTCCTCCTGATGGAACTTGAACACTGCAACAGATCAAATGAAACCAACATGAAATGCTGATCTCTGATCATAAACAGAACAAAAAAATGATGGACACTGGACAATGTATCCATCAGATTTGATGTGGAAAAAGTCAATGGAAAATGAAGGAATCAGAAAATGTACATTACTAATACTTCTTAACCCATTAAAACCACTTTGTGCCACGCTGCTGCAAGCTTGTACGTCTGCTATTTTTGAACATTATTGTAATATCTTTAAAGTGTGAGAACTACTGATTTAGAAGGCATTTGTAGAATGGGCCTCAGGTCTTTATGGGTTAATGCTTAAACTTTATTTCTCTGTACTTTGTGGTCTAGTGTTAGTGTAACCATTGTCCTGGGAAAAGACCACAACACTGCTGTCCTGATAAAAATGGCATAACACAACTCAGCAGTGATTCATGCTTACACCTATAGTATCATATGGAGATAACATATTCTTTGAGTGATTCATGTATTATCTGATTGTATTCTTATGATTGTTTGTATCATTTATAGCATGTTGCCTGTCGGGTAGAAGCCTTGTATATCCATACATGTTTTTGTTTGTTCATAAATGAATGCAGTATTTTACAGTTCATCGTAGTCATGAAAAAGTAGCAAACAAAATAGCCGATCCACAAGCTCACAACACATAATGGTGTGTTGTGAGATTGTAGATCTGCCATTTTCTTTTTCAATTTTCCTTTTTTTCTAATTGATGATAATTGTCACCTAATATTGACATGCTGAAAAAAGTGAAGCCAGGTTGAAAGTGGTTAAGTGTGTCTGTGAATTTTATAAATATTGAACCAATGAAAAGTATTAACAAGAGCTTGTGAATAAATAATAACTACATTGGATCCATTGGAACACAGGTTCTTTTTTCCATTTCCTGAAAAGTAACGGTTTTGGACATACAAGGTTTCCACCTACTGTAACAGTGATGACAAAGCATACTTTCTCTTGTTCTCTTTGCTTTTTGCTTCTTTCATGGATATGCTGCACAGCTCTTTGTATTAAGCACATTCAACCTAGCTTCCCTATTTTGGGCATGTCATTATAGGTGAACATTTTCCAAAAACACATAATGAAATAAATAAAAGTAAAAAAGTAAAAAAGAAATAGTGAAAACAGCCAATATACCAGCTCATAACATTATGTGACACATGACATGGTAATAAGACAAAGTATGATATGGGGCTCATGTGGTTAACCCATTAAGACCTGAAGCCGATTCTACAAATGTCTTCTAAAATCCCAACAGTATTCTGATAAAAATTCTATATCAGTGGTTCTCAAACCTTTTCATGTCAAAGACCCCCAAAATGATATGTACTTGGCTACCGACCCCCATCTCAAAATATTTGGTTCCAGGGACCACCCAGAAGCAAAAATTTGAGTTACAAATGTTCGCTTTAAAAGAATATACATATTCAAAGATTTGCACACATTTTAACGATTTTTCAAAAATAGCAGATCTACAAGCTCGTAGCGCGGCACCGACCGCTGCGCTAGGAGCTTGTAGATCTGCTATTTTTGAATATCCAGAGTGTAAAATAATGCTTTTTAGCTCAAATAAAAAAATGACACAGATGCGTTCCAAGTCTAAATGGGTTAAGACATTAAATAATCTCTTTCTCTCATTATATTATAATTCTTTATAATAGAATATACAACATTATATTTATCTCAGGGTCCCCACACATTTTTAGCAATGAATTTCCAAAACTTTTCCAAAACTTTTCCATAATATTTAGCCCAATTTCCAGGCCTATATAACAATCATTCAGCGCAATAATGTGTCTCTTACTCCTATGTACAATGCCCAAAGATGGGCAGTGTAGCAAAATAAATAAATAAAAAACAATAAAAAGTATTTGGGGGTGGGGCACAGCCGCGAAACCTCGCTCAAATAGAGCCTGCGAGCGAAAATAGGAGGGGTGGACGACGTCGTTGCACGGTTCGTTGTCGCTTGCGGTAGGTCAGGACGGTCTCATTCAAAAACATGTATTTTAATGAGATTTCATTGCCCGCTCGCGTCGCGTCACGTCGCATCGCTGGCAGTGCGGATGGGGTGTTACACAGCCTGTTCGGCGAAAAACTACTTATGTTACATATTTCGTGTAATGTTATACATGTTTATGAAAAGGTTTTGTATTAAAAATAATCAATAGCCAAAAACAATGCATAGCCAAATATTTTTCCAGGACCCTTGATAAATTCCAGGACCTTTTATGAAGTTTTATCAATTCCAAACCTTTTCCAGTACTGGATTTTTTTTATTTTTATTTCAAAATATTTCCAGGAATTTCATGACCGTGGGGACCCTGTTATCTACTTTAAATTCAGTGCACCAAAACTGACGAATGATCAGGTCATAATTAATTCAAGCACATTAATCGCACCTCATTATCTGTAGAAAAGGTAGACAGATTTATATGTAGAAAAAAAGTTAAACAATATGAACCCTAGTGTCCCTATTCTGGGGGCGAACATTGAGCAGAAATAGACGATCTTTAAGTTCACACTGCATCGCAGATTTGGAATAGAGGGAAACACTAAAAGACCTAATATGGAGCCTTAGGGGTCTTCAGTCAACTAACTATGTAGGTTGACTGAGGGGTAGTGGATAAAAGAAAGTAAAAACATTAACCTGAGTTGTGAGATGTAGGGTAGACACTGAAGGAAGATCCTCACTTCACTTTCTTCATCTGACCAGCCTGTCAGCTCTACTGGTTTCTTCTCTGGTTGGAGTTTCAGCAGCTCTAGGAGGAGGGAGACCTTTCTCTCTGAGAGGTCTATGTACCAGACTGCAGGAGCTGACTGGTAAACTGGTTTTAATGCTGGAAGAACACTTCTGCCTGTTTGAGTCTCATAGTTCTTCACATAGGAGTATAGGTCCAGTAGTAGATCACTTTGATACTTCCTGTCTTCCCAATCAACAGCCTCGTCAATGAAGGGGAATGTTTTGTGATTACACACAGAAGACAACTGTTCCAGAATCTTCTCTCCTGTTTCTTCTTCCCGTTCTGCTGCTTCACAGAAGAGCTTCCCCAGGAACTTGGTTTGTCCTGATGGACCTTGAACCCTGCAACAGATCAAATGAAACCAACATGAAATGCTGATCTCTGATCATAAACAGAACCAAAAAATGATGGACACTGGACAATGTATCCATCAGATTTGATGTGGAAAAAGTCAATGGAAAATGAAGGAATCAGAAAATGTACATTACTAATACTTCTTAATGCTTAAACTTTATTTATCTGTGCTTTGTGGTCTAGTGTTAGTGTAACCATTGTCCTGGGAAAAGACCACAACACTGCTGTCCTGATAAAAATGGCATAACACAACTCAGCAGTGATTCATGCTTACACCTATAGTATCATATGGAGATAACATATTCTTTGAGTGATTCATGTATTATCTGATTGTATTCTTATGATTGTTTGTATCATGCATAGAATGTTGCCACTGTCTGGCAGAAGACTTGTATCTCCATGCATTTGTTTTAGTTTGTTCATAAATTAATGCTGTATTTTACAGTTCAGCGTAGTGTCATGAAAAAGTAGCAAACAAAATATTCGATCCACAAGCTCACAACACATAATGGTGTGTTGTGAGATTGTAGATCTGCCATTTTCTTCTTTCAATTTTCCTTTTTTTCTAATTGATGATAATTGTCACCTAATATTGACATGCCAAAACAAGTGAAGCCAGGTTGAAAGTGGTTAAGTGTGTCTGTGAGTTTTATAAATATTGAACCAATGAAAAGTATAAACAAGCTTGTGAATAAATAATAACTACATTGGATCCATTGGAACACAGGTTCTTTTTTCCATCTCCTGAAAAGTAACAGTTTTGGACATACAAGGTTTCTACCTACTGTAACAGTGATGACAAAGCATACTTTCTCTTGTTCTCTCTGCTTTTTGCTTCTTTCATGGATATAGTGCACAGCTCTTTGTATTAAGCACATTCAACCTAGCTTCCCTATATTTTGGGCATGTCAATATAGGTGAACATTTTCCCAAAACACATAATGTAATAAATACAATTTAAAAAGTAAAAATAAATAGTGAAAACAGCCAATCTACCAGCTCATAACATTATGTGACACATGACATGGTAATGGTAAAGACAAAGTATGATATGGGGCTCATGTGGTTAAGACATTAAATAATCTCTTCCTGTCATTTTATTTTAATTCTTTATAATAGAATACAACATTATATTTATCTCCTATAAATTCAGTGCACCGAAACTGACGAATAATCAGGTCATAATTAATTCAAGCACATTAATCGCACCTCATTATCTATAGAAAAGGTAGACAGATTTATATGTAGACAAACATTAAACAATATGAACCCTAGTGTCCCTATTCTGGGGGCAAACATTGGGCAGAAATAGCTGAGCGTCGAGCTCAAACTGCATCACAGATTTGGTATAGAGGAAACACTAAAGGACCTAGTATAGAGCCTTGGGGGTCCTCAGTCAACTAATTGGTAGGATCTAAGTAGATAAAAGATAGTAAAAACATTAACCTGAGTTGTGAGATGTAGGGTAGACACTGGAGGAAGATCCTCAATTCAACCTCTTCATCTGACCAGCCTGTCAGCTTTACTGGTTTCTTTTCTGGTTGGAGTTTCAGCAGCTCTAGGAGGAGGGAGACCTTTCTCTCTGAGAGGTCTATGGACCAGTCCTGGTAAACTGTTTGTAAGGCTGGAATAACTCTCTTGTGTGTTTGAGTCTCATAGTCTTTGAAATGGGAGTACAGGTCTAGAAGGAAGTCCCATTTGTGATGCCAATATTCAGACAGTGAAAACACTTCCTCTATTGTTTGTGTGTTTAACCTCTCGTGGAGAGCTGCTTGCACACACAGATTCATCAGAAATCTGTGCCCTGTTTGATTCTGAGAAATAAACCTGTAGATTATAAAAATTATGAGTAGCAATGTAGCATACATAATTGTCAAAATATCTCTCAAAGCACTTTTCAAGAGAACATCATTAAAAGGTAGGGTAAGTGATACATTCTGGTTAAAACATAAAGGGTTTTCTTAAAAGGTTAAAGTATTATATTCCCATAGTAATCATTGCTATAGAGTTCAGTAACAGGGGTCTCACCGTCCATCCAGCTCTTTAATAAACAGAAAATACATTTCAGGTGGGATTCAGCGAATAAAGAGAGTAACCATTTATCAGCTTGAGTTTTAAGTTCCAATTTTGTCAGCTCATTTCTTTGTGTCATCACTTCCAGTTTCACTTGTTTATCCTGTATTCTATGTGAGTTCTCTCTTCTGATTGGATGAAATTGGTATCCCAACCTAAAAATGCTTTTTCTGTTTACTTAATAGCCGAAGAGACAGGGAACTCCTGTTACTCGACAAAATACTCTACAGAAATGTTTTTTTTTTTGTGAGTTACAGTCAACTTAATATAGGATAACCTTATTCAATATACTGTAAAAAATAAATCCAGTTACCTGAGCTTTGAGATGTAGGGTAGACACTGAAGGAAGATCCTCACTTCACTCTCTTCATTTGACCAGCCTGTCAGCTCTACTGGTTTCTTCTCTGGTTGGAGTTTCAGCAGCTCTAGGAGGAGGGAGACCTTTCTCTCTGAGAGGTCTATGGACCAGACTGCACAAGGTGACTGGTAACCTGAACGTAATGCTAGAAGAACACTCTTGTGTGTTTGTGTCTCATAGTCTTTGAAATGGGAGTACAAGTCTAGAAGGAAGTCCCATTTGTGATGCCAATATTCAGACAGTGAAAACACTTCCTCTATTGTTTGCGTGTTTAACCTCTGATTGAGAGCTGCTTGCACACAGACATTCATCAGAAATCTGTGTCCTGTTTGATTCTGAGAAGTAAACCTGTATAAGAGAAATCAAAATTAAAAACTTTATCCAAGAACCTAAAATATACAGTGTTTCTGAAAGCCCAATCTGGGAACCCATCGCCAAATGAAAAGGAAAAACAGCGCCCTCTGCTGTTTTTGACTATCTCAGTTGGCTCTGAGAGGAAGAAGACGTAGCACCCGTGCGCAAGGAAACCGGGGTTTTGGTGTGCCTTGAGCTTTTCACTTCCGGTGGTGCGACTATGTTCTCATTCCCACTAACAATATTTCTACACGGAACACTAACACCACTTCTCCCAGAGAACATGGATCGTTTTGCTTATAAGCCCACTTGTTTCTATGATGAAAGAGCAAGTTAAAATGTGAATATCTTTCCGTGGTTTTGTCTGCTCCGAGGACGCTATTGTTAAATGAGTTTCGGTTTGTTTCGAGTGGGGAAGGATCGGCGGACACGTAAATCCCGCCCACTACATTTGATTGGGTAAAGCGCGGCCTGCTTCCTGATCTGAAGGCACGCCCACTTGTAGGCCAGTGCGTACGCGATATGACGAACCCCCCGATAGATTCAAAACGCAGAGCAGAATCTGTTCTTGAGAGATTACTGAAAGCCAAATGGTAATAAGGTCTACTGTATGCAATACTGTGTCTACAGTACATACTGTATATCGGGTACTGTACATTCTATGCACGACTCCTTGGAAAGTCAGAACACACAAGGGACAAAGATGCAAAGTCCATAATAATAGTAAAAAGATAATTTGCACTTCACAAAAAAAGAGATAGATAAGAACTAAAGGACGATAACGTTTTGTGGAAGGGGAAAGAATAATAAGAAATGGAACAGAGATGGTCTGGTGTTTTTAACAGAGCAGGATTTGCATCAGATGCATTTACGTTTTAAACATGATTTATACTGCATCGTACAACAGTGTTGTGCATAAAATAAGGATCTACAAGCTCACGTGTCGCCCTAGAGCAGCGCATTGCTATAGGTTCAGTGCGTGACACTGGTGTACAACGAAGTATAAATTGACATAGCCAGCAGTGGAGGAAGGGGTAGGACAGCTCATTGCCTGTAGAGAGAGGCAGCCACAGACATGTGTCCGGAGAGAGGCCCACAGCGCATGGGGTCCATCTATACAGCACTAGCCAGTACCAAGTCCCACATTCACGTTGGCTCTGATTATAGTATTAACATTGTTGTAAATGTTGTGCGAGAATGTGCCGTATTATAAGTGATGAATTAGCACAAATCAATTAAATTATGCACAATTAATCCTGCGCCGAATTTTAGAACAATAATAGGTGAACATTTATATATATATATATATATATATATATATATATATATATATATATATATATATATATATATATATATATATATATATATATATATATATACTAGTATTGCTCTTACACTGGAAGGTTTAAATCCTCTCAATGAGCTAGCAAATCTTTCCTATTTGTGAAAGCCAGCTCTGTCAATACCTATAACTACTGTGCTTATTGTCTCCGCCAGGAGACTATGTTTTCACTTTCCGTCCCCCACCCTCGGCCAAGCTAACATTGGTCAAGCCTCACGTGACACGTGACAATACGTTGAAAGAGTGTGCTCTGATTGGCTAGTGAGGCGCATGACGTATAGCGGCCTATAAATAGATGTGTCACTTTGAAAGAGTCTGTGTCTCTTTCAAAGTGAGGTAAGACAGGAATAATCACGAAATGGCTGAGAAATGGCGGAGCAATACATTATGTAGACACACTGGTGTCATCACAATACGTAATATAAATAGCTTAGACAGGATTAATCAATATTTGCTGGCGGAGACTTGTGCTCCGAGGAGCACATTTTCTAGTTACGGGGCCAGAGCTCTGCTCTGGACACGTATTGTTATTCGCATTATTCTGTCACTTCTTCTTCTTCTTCTTCTTCTGCCACTTTTCGCAGTTCTGGCTGAACCGTGCAGTCGGTTTTTACGAAACTCGGCCATATGGTAGATGGTCATGAAAAACGATCAAAAAATAATTCTCACAATCTTTCGTCCAAAGGTGGCGCTATAGCACTCAATTGAAAATGCCAACTTTGACCAGGTACAACTCATGCCCTGTTTGACCTACAGCCATGAAACTTGGATACACATATGCGTCTCCTCATGCTGAACAACTTTCACACTCTGACTTTTGACCTCTGACCTTTAGATCTCCCACCATTTTGAATTATATGAAAAACAGTCATTGGCTCCTAACTTCTGCATTTTTTCACTTATGGAAAATCCGTTGGAAATTTTTGTAGGCAGTGGTCCAAAGTTCAAGTGTTAAAAATGTCGTGCAGATTGCTCAAAAATCCCAGGAGGAGATAGATTTTAACTATTACAGTTTTATGAAAATTATTCATCTGTGCCTAAAACATACATGCAGACTCACATTTCTTTGAAACTTTGCAGAAATGTAGAGGGTCATTCCAAATATCACTGAAACCAATCTTACTCCAATTGGCCAAAAGGGGGCGCTATAGCAATTTTTTGAAAAGGCAGACTTTAAACAGGCATAAGTCATGCCTCGTTTGGCCGAAAGTCGTGAAACTTGCTTACACATGTGCCTTGACTCATGAGGAACACACGTATCGATTTGACCATTAAGCTCCGCCCTTAGATTTTCCGCAATTTTGAGCAGTTTGAAAAATACTTGTTTTTGCCAGTTCTGGCTTAACCGTGCATACGCTTTTTACGAAACGCGGCCATATGGTAGATGCTCATGAAAAACTACCAAGAAATAATTCTCACACTCATTCGTCAAAGGGTGGCGCTATAGCACTCAATTGAAAGTGCCAACTTTGAACAGGTACAACTCATGCCCTGTTTGACCTACAACCATGAAACTTCGATACACACATGCGTCTCTTCATGCCCGACAACTTTCGTGGTCTGACTTTTGACCTCTGACCTTTAGATCGCCCACCATTTTGAATTATATGAAAAACAGTCATTGGCTCCTAACTTCTGCATTTTTTCACTTATGGAAAATCCGTTGGAAATTTTTGTAGGCAGTGGTCCAAAGTTCATGTGTAAAATGTTTCGTGCAGATTGCTCAAAAATCCCAGGAGGAGATAGATTTTAACTATTACAGTTTTATGAAAATTATTCATCTGTGCCTAAAACATACATGCAGACTCACATTTCTTTGAAACTTGGCAGAAATGTACAGGGTCATTCCAAATATCACTGAAACCAATCTCACTCCAATTGGCCAAAAGGGGGCGCTATAGCAATTTTTTGAAAAGGCAGACTTTAAACAGGCATAAGTCATGCCTCATTTGGCCGAAAGTCGTGAAACTTGCTTACACATGTGCCTTGACTCATGAGGAACACACGTATCGCTTTGACCAGTAAGCTCCGCCCTTAGATTGTCCGCAATTTTGAGCAGTTTGAAAAACACTTAAACCCAGGATTTCTCAGCTATTTGCGTGGAACTGTATCATCTGTGTGATCTCCTTTTTCACAGTTACTTGTCTGTTGGGCCAATGGCGTCTCCCTTAAATGAATGCCTCACAATCTCAAGGTCGCCAGTTCAAGCCTCACTTGATGCAGACTTCATTTAAGTTGAATTGCAAACAACATGACTGTATCAATGAATACATCTGCAAATGGTAAAGATAACCTGAAATGCTTATTTGAGAGTACGTTTTTTCAACGTATGACATACTTCATTCTGAAAATAGCTGATACAATCTCACAACTTTTCATGGTTTGGTACAATTTCTTCATTGGTAAATGGTTTGTGAACGAGTGATCTTAGTGTTAGCGAAACAGGGGCTTGGTTCATGAAATAAGGCAAGAGTTTATGATCTTCAACAGACAATATCAGCCTGGACAAAGCTATAGCACTATAGGTAGTGTTGCAGCCTATTAGTCTGAAGGTTGAGAGTTCGAATCCTGTTAATGGCAATAGGTTGAGATGTCCAATCAAACCATTATGTTTCCATCTCTCTCTCTCATCAATCTATTGTTTCCATGTCACTCTCTCTCTCTTCAATCTATTCCATTTCCATGTCTCTCTCTCTCTATTCACTGGCCCCGTATTATCGCTGCTTGCAGCTATATTACGAATTGTTTTTCGCTCCCTCTCAATTCAAGGCTAATCTTAGTTCTGGCTTAACTGTGCTGTCGCTTTTTACGAAACTCGGCCATATGGTAGATGGTTATGAAAAACGATCAAGAAATAATTCTCACAATCTTTCGTCAAAAGGTGGCGCTATAGCACTCAATTGAAAATGGCAACTTTGAACAGGTACAACTCATGCCCTGTTTGACCTACAGCCATGAAACTTGGATACACATATGCGTCTCCTCATGCTGAACAACTTTCACCCTCGGACTTTTGACCTCTGACCTTTAGATCTCCCACCATTTTGAATTATATGAAAAACAGTCATTGGCTCCTAACTTCTGCATTTTTTCACTTATGGAAAATCCGTTGGAAATTTTTGTAGGCAGTGGTCCAAAGTTCAAGTGTTAAAAATGTCGTGCAGATTGCTCAAAAATCCCAGGAGGAGATAGATTTTAACTATTACAGTTTTATGAAAATTATTCATCTGTGCCTAAAACATACATGCAGACTCACATTTCTTTGAAACTTTGCAGAAATGTACAGGGTCATTCCAAATATCACTGAAACCAATCTTACTCCAATTGGCCAAAAGGGGGCGCTATAGCAATTTTTTGAAAAGGCAGACTTTAAACAGGCATAAGTCATGCCTCGTTTGGCCAAAAGTCGTGAAACTTGCTTACACATGTGTCTTGACTCATGAGGAACACACGTATCGATTTGACCATATAAGCTCCGCCCTTAGATTTTCTGCAATTTTGAGCAGTTTGAAAAATACTTGTTTTTGCCAGTTCTGGCTTAACCGTGCATACGCTTTTTACGAAACTCGGCCATATGGTAGATGCTCATGAAAAACTACCAAGAAATAATTCTCACACTCATTCATCAAAGGGTGGCGCTATAGCACTCAATTGAAAGTGCCAACTTTGAACAGGTACAACTCATGCCCTGTTTGACCTACAACCATGAAACTTCGATACACACATGCGTCTCTTCATGCCCGACAACTTTCGTGGTCTGACTTTTGACCTCTGACCTTTAGATCGCCCACCATTTTGAATTATATGAAAAACAGCCATTGGCTCATAACTTCTGCATTTTTTCCACTTATGGAAAATCCGCCGCTTTTGTTTTGTCGGCAAAGGTCCTAAGTTCATGTGTAAAATTTTAACTATTGCAGTTTTATGAAAATTATTCATCTGCCCCTAACACATACATGCAAGACTCACATTTCTTTGAAACGTTGCAGTAATGTAGAGAGTCATTCCAAATATCACTGAAACCAATCTCACTCCAATTGGCCAAAGGGGGCGCTATAGCAATTTTTTGAAAATGCAAACTTTAAACAGGCAAAAGTCATGCCTCGTTTGGCCGAAAGTCGTGAAACTTGCTTACACTTGTGCCTTGACTCATGAGGAACACATCTATCGCTTTGACCAGTAAGCTCCGCCCTTAGATTGTCCGCAATTTTGAGCAGTTTGAAAAACACTTAAACCCAGGATTTTTCAGCTATTTGCGTGAAACTGTATCATCTGTGTGATCTCCTTTTTCACAGTTACTTGTCTGTTGGGCCAATGGCGTCTCCCTTAAATGAATGCCTCACAATCTCAAGGTCGCCAGTTCAAGCCTCACTTGATGCAGACTTAATTTAAGTTGAATTGCAAACAACATGACTGTATCAATGAATACATGTGCAAATGGTAAAGATAACCTGAAATGCTTATTTGAGAGTACGTTTTTTCAACGTATGACATACTTCATTCTGAAAATAGCTGATCTACAATCTCACAACTTTTCATGGTTTGTGAGCTTGTAGATCGGCTACTTTCACTAGTTTTGGTTCTGAGGAGATGTACAATTTCTTCATTGGTAAATGGTTTGTGAACGACTGATCTTAGTGTTAGTGAAACAGGGGCTTGGTTCATGAAAGAAGGCAAGAGTTTATGATCTTCAACAGACGATATCAGCCTGGACAAAGCTATAGCACTATAGGTAGTGTTGCAGCCTATTAGTCTGAAGGTTGAGAGTTCGAATCCTGTTAATGGCAGTAGGTTGAGATGTCCAATCAAACCATTATGTTTCCATCTCTCTCTCTCATCAATCTATTGTTTCCATGTCACTCTCTCTCTCTTCAATCTATTCCGTTTCCATGTCTCTCTCTCTCTCTATTCACTGGCTCCGTATTATCGCTGCTTGCAGCTATATTTTAACTTGTTTTACTATGTATATATGTATATATGTCTTTGTGAATTACATACAACTTTTAATGTAGTAAGCATATTCCATATAATATAATCCCAGTTACCTGATCTTTGAGATGTAGGGTAGACACTGAAGGAAGATCCTCACTTCACTCTCTTCATCTGACCAGCCTGTCAGCTCTACTGTTTTTTTTTCTGGTTGGAGCTTCAGCACCTCTAGGAAGAGGGAGGACTTTCTCTCTGAGAGGTCTATGGACCAGACTGCATGAACTGACTGGTAAACTGGTTGTAATGCTAGAAGAACACTCTTGTGTGTTTGAGTCTCATAGTCTTTGAAATGGGAGTACAGGTCAAGAAGGAAGTCCCATTTGTGATGCCAATATTCAGACAGATAAAACACTTCCTCTATTGTTTGTGTGTTTAACCTCTCATTGAGAGCTGCTTGCACACACAGATTCATCAGAAATCTTTGTCCCGTTTGATTCTGAGAAGCAAATCTGTAGATTATGAAAAATAAGCAGAATCAACTCAATTAAAAACTTGATTTATAAACCTATACACTATAAGAGAAAAAGGTAATGTGTAGCTCAACATACTACAATTACATTTTATAGATTTGATTAAATCAGAATTCTAAATGACTCTTTTATACATAGGTCAAGATAGAAAGATACATTATTGTGATTATAGTATTAGCTAAGATAACTTGAATGACCTATTTAGACCTGAGGCCGATTCTAAAAACGCCTTCTAAATCCTGACCTAAGTTTTCTGAAAAACTTCAAATATTTATTAAAAAAAATCACACCCAGTGTGAAGTGGGCGGTGTGTGGTCATCACAACATGACTAAAAAAAAAGGATAAATTACTTTTTTTTAAGTCCATACTGCTATTCATAGGGCTGCACATGTCTCATGTGTTTCGCTAGCCAATCACAGTCCTGAATTTGCAAAGTCAGCCAATCACATTACAGTTAGTGGTGATGACACTAGCTGTAATGTGATTGGCTGACTTTGCTAAAGTATCGATTCTGCATTAACAATGGAAGGGTTAGGGGTGTAGACTGCGTTGTAGACTATTGGCCAATCACGGTGCAGGATTGGTCAGTGTCCAAAACTCACTTATAGGGGGCGGTTACACCGCCCCAATAACAAAGGTATGTTGCTATATACTGTACAAAGCAACTGGTTGTTGCTGATGGGGGAAAACCATCCCTCATTCAACTGCCCATATCTATGGAATGGACGATTGCGGCTGCACAATTTTTTTCTCTGAGTGTACGAGACCCCCCTACAACTTTTACAGCGATCGGCGAGCGCTGTGAAGAATAATACGATTTTTCAAAGGTGAGTGAAAACATTCAAAAATCGCTGGCGCTGGTGGCTATAGACTATGTTTTTTTCTGGCACTGAATGAGTTAATAAAATCATACATATATGAACATTCATGTTAATTTCCTCAAACTAACCTAAAAGAATCCCTGTCCTCAAACTACAAGTATAGTTCAACTCTTTGAACACCCTGATAGCAGAATCCTCTGAACCCGCCCCCACCTCTCCTTTCTCTGTAAATATGCCGATGATTCTACTGAGTCTTATTCCTATATGTTTTGTATTGTATTTGTATTTGTATTGTATATATTATATGTATTACTGATGAACTGAGAACAATGGACTCGAATGGAAACAAGCCTCCTGGGGCGTCGTTTTAGCACAAACTTTTATTGTACTACCTGTACTGTTAATAATCATGTTAATACAATATTCAATCAATCAATCAATCAAATTATTCCAATACATATTTGTGGGAACTAATTCTTTAAATCTAGTCAATTATTGAAGTTTAAATGTAATGAGTTAAACTGATTCAATATACAAAGTTACCTGAGCTTTGAAATGTAGGGTAGACACTGAAGGAAAGTCTTCACTTCACTCTCTTCATCTGACCAGCCTCTCAACTCAACTAGTTTCTTCTCTGGTTGGAGTTTCAGGCATTCTAGGAAGACAGAGGCCTTTCTCTCTGAGAGGTCTATGGACCAGACTGTAGGAGCTGGGGGGTAAAGTGGCTTCAGAATTGGAAGAACGTGTTTATATTCTTTACTGCTGATATGTAGGTAAAGATCAAGCAGGATGTCATATCTTGTAGTGTAAACAGAGAACAATGACAGAAGTGTATTCACTGAACTCTGAAAGACTTCCCTCTTATTAATTGCTGCCTCTCGGCACAAATCTAGTAAGAGCTTCTTTTCTTCCCCCTCCAGTAATCCAGGGAATTGTTCCTGAACCGGTGAGTCTGCAACTCTGGATGCGTTTCTGAAACTTAATTGCAGTATTCAAACAAACATCACACAACACATTTGTGGAAGTTTATGGTAACGTATGGCTATAATGAAATGGACATTCATTCATGATTTTCTTCTTAAGAACATGAACATTCAAAGGTCAATAATTCAAGCAGCAAATGGGAAGTTATACAATTTGAATCTCCCAAACCCTTTTTCAGGGACTTGGACAATTGTTATGATTGACACTATGATTATTATTATTATTATTATGAATACTATTGTAAATATATTAACCAAATGAATGAATTGCATGCATACATACATACATACATACATACATACATACATACATACATACATATAACAAAATAATAAAGTATCAACATTACACTAAATCACACACCTTAGTGTGCCGATTTGAGGCAGAGACTCCAACAGGGTCCATCTCAGATCTTGACAGGCAGTGGTGTTCTTTTCCCATAGGAGGCAGAGGTGAACCCCCAAAGGACTGTTCTGCATGACCTTTACTGCTCTTTCAAATACTTGTCTTTTACCATAGACTGGGAGGTGCAACTCATTTCCACCAAGGCTAAGTAAGCCGCTGTAGTCCATCTCCTTCTCACTGAGAAGTAAAGCCTTCCAGAGCTGGCTTTTCAAGGTGTCACACCTGGAAGAAAAGGTTTTCCTGAAGTGAGACCATAATTAAAAATGTTGTAATATTACAGTAGGGCCATATTTGTTACTTCACAGTTAATGTTGTTGTACTACCTGTAGATTTCTGTAACAGTTGATAGAATTGATAGATTTAATAGCGTATTAGCATCCAAATCCTATTGAAGTAACATCATGAATCATCTACAGATACATTCAAAATTTGGTCCATTAAAAACAATCACTAAAGTATGAGTGCTGGTAACCTAATTAGATAAACTATAGAATATAGAGTGAAAATCTGAATACATGCTCACCCATCTAATTGGATATTTTCCAGGAAGCCAAGTATTAATCTCAATCCTTGTTCTGATACAGTGTCCTTAAGTTTCAGCTTTAGCTTTCTCTGTTGGGACTGACTTATTACATAGGACACAGCACAGTAATGGTGAGGATCAAGATTGTCTTTGCTCAAATCAAGGCAATAATCCAGTTTCTCTAGAAAGTGAAGACATGCCTCAGTGGACTGAGATTCATACAAGCACTGGCATAAGAACATTATGTTGCTGTCATCAGTGTCATCCTGATCTTGATTTGGTAGGAATTTGCTTATCACTTCTCTGATGAAAGTGTTAGATATGTCCTTCAACTGCTGATCTGGAACCAGACATTTTAACTTTTTATGATTTTTCTCGCTACTCAAACCACACAAGAAAGGGATCACATGTTTCATGTGTTTCATCTCTTCAGTGCAGCACTGTTTCAAAAGATCAGTTATTTTGTCAGGATTTTTCAAAAACCACAACCCTGCAAAAAACTCCTGTAAAGTGTAGTGGAGAAATGCAGAATGGGTTTCCCATTCTGTAGGATCAACTCGAACATGAAGTGTGTTCAGGAAGGCTGAATAAACACAGCTTTCTTCACAAGACAGTGTTGTAATGTTCACATATTTATTTTGAGTTGCCTGAAAAGCAGCCTGCGTCAGAGCAAATATTGATTCACTGTTGTCTGTGATATACTTGTTTAGATTATCTTTTGTTTTGCCACTGTGCTGTTCAATGCATCCGCGAAGAGTGTTTAAATATATTTCAGTTACTGTGCATCGTTCTTGAGGTGCCATAGAGTTTGTAAAAGAAAAGCAGGCAACCACCATCAATGCATATACTGGGACATGACAAAGACTGAACAACTCTGCATTGTTCAAAATGCTGCTCAACTGCTCAGTGCTCAACATCTTAGCTAAGTAATCATTGATGGAATTGGTGCTGAATCCTTTCACTTCCACTCTGAAAGAAGCCCAGTCTGATAGGAATTCTTCGTATTCAACCTCTGGTCTACATGTGATCATAATCTTTGCCTCAGGAAGCAGGTCCCCTTCAACAAGTCTCTTGATCACTGAAGCAGATGGGAGATATGTGAGTCCATCAAAAACTATTGTAACATTTTCAGAATTCCTCTTTATGTCCTCCAAAACATCTTCTTTTGCTTCATCTGGTTCACTAAATGTATTGAAGAGAAGATCCTCCAAACTCATGGGATTTGTGATGCAGGACATTTCTCTCATATCAAAATAGAACATGTAATCTAGGTCCTTGTTGTCACGTCCTCCCCAGATTTTCAGCATTTGATGTGCAACTGTTGTCTTTCCAATTCCAGTCTTACCAACCAGGAGAATTGTGTTCTCATGTGTTTTGAGTACGCCATCTACAGATAGTTTCTGTTTATCCTCAGGAATGTAGGTCTTCATTTTTTTAGGGCGGGTTTTCTTGCATTTTTTGTTCTTGATTTTTATTATTTTATATGGTGTAGTTTCATTTCCTTGTGAGTCCAATACCAGTGGAGTGAAAGACAGATCTAAATGCTTATCCTTTTGTAAAAAATGCTTGCTTTGTTTCCACACATCTTCTGATAGTTTAAGAGCTTTTTTCTTTAACTTTGCCTGGTATTTGTGGCATGGTGTTGAACCTAAAATGAAAATAATAGCAAGTGGATAAATCATCTGTGAACTGAGGAAAATACCTATGGCAGTATTGTTGAATTATGGTTTCATGTTTGAATGCTCTCACAACTCTTGTGTGTTCATAATACAAAACATAATCAGCATATCAGTGTTCAATAGTGTATTTGCCATTTCCCCCTTCGCATACCTTTAGGATAGTTTATATCCCCTTCCACATCATCTCTGAAAGAAAAGCAGGTGATCCAAGGGTGTAGGTCGTTATTTAAGGTCCTCTTCCTAGTTATGAAAATTGTATTTAGTAATTCATAGCAGGCTTTCTCGCCTTTGTTTGTGACCCTGTCCAGTATTGTTCTTGTTTTATTATAGTCAGTAGTCGCTGTCTGTATGTCACTGACTTCCTCCTTAGAGAACACTCCTCGCTGATGCAGATTCTCCACGATAACAGAAAGGTTCTGTAGTCCCTCATTCACCAGGCGGCATCTGGCATTCTGGATGTATTCCACAGCTGACTGACTTGTACTCGCCATGTCAATTTATACTAGTTGCAGCCTATACTAACTCCAGTCCATAGGCTAGAAATGTTTTAATTGGCAATTGGGTAAATAGTGATGATTCAATGCTTTTGTCCATTCATATTTTCTTCATCAGTTGTCAATACTGAAATGTAAAAATATTGACAAAATACTGTAGTGCACAAGGGATCATCTGCCATACAGCATCTAAACATTTCTGCCACCCTTAGTACGGTAGATACATGCTTCACACAATGATAATATCGCACATCAGACATACAACATCAGTTACAATAAGCAATGTTTAAATCTGCTAAATGAAAATAAGTCAAACTAACCTGTCTGTCTCCAAGGTGGTTGTGTCCAGCTAGCCGGCTCTCTAATTGGGTGAGGTCATTCTGCTGGGACTGTGAAGCCACAATGTCCTCAGGTCCTTGACAACTATACCACCTCCCTCAGCTCCACAAGATCTCTCACTAAATAATCTAAAGCAAAAGAGGGGTTAATGAATACTGAGTGTTAGTGATTGTTTTTGTACAATACAAACGTTTGACACTTCACTGTAAATGGTAACCTGACTCTGCCAGATGGGGCGGTATTGAGTAAGTTGTGAAACAAATGTGTGTGAAGCAAGCTTCTTGGATCTGGCAGAGCCAGGTTATGTAAATGGTACATGGTGGATAAATTAATCTGGTCAGAACAGTAAAACAAAACAAAAAATAAACACCTAAAACAACCATTAGAGCACTGGAATCAAATGCTGAATAGAAAAATAGAGAATAATGATTCTCAAAAACTCTGGGGAGGGGGAGGCCTTCTGGGTTTTATCAAATCAATTCAATCTTTTTGCAATACAATTCAATACAGTTCTGATAAGAATTCATTGTCGTCTTGTCTTTCCACCAAATAATAGAAATATCAATAGACAATGACTCATCGTTAAGCAGCAATAAACGGGTTCAAGGCATGAGGCAAAAAGCGATATGGAACAATAGCACAATAAGACATAAAAACAGAATGGATTGAACTTCAGACAAAGCAGCCCATGCAACTAACAAATGAGCATTCTCAATAGCTGAGCAGAAAGCTGAGGGATGGTGGCTAGCAATCCAGGGTTAAGGACCTCACTCATGGACACCTCAACCCATGGCCATAGACAGGAATCGAACGTTCAACCTTCGGACTCACAGGCTGTCACACTAGTGATTGAGCTAAGGCTTCATCCAGCCTGACGGTGTCTGTTGAAGATCATAGACTCTTGCCTTCTGCCATGAACCAAGCCCCTGTTTCACTAAAACTAAGATCAGTGGTTCACAAAGCATTTATCAATAGAGAAATGTGATGTCTCCTCTGTACCAAAACTAGTGAAAGTAGCCGATCTACAAGCTCACAAAGCGTTGCTATCCAAAAAGTGGTGAGCTTGTAGATCGGCTATTTTCACAAGGAAATAGGGTATACATTGAAAATAACTACTCTCAAAAAGGCATTTCATGTTATCTTTAAAAATTGCGTGTCCAAAAGGCACCAGCGCCGTCCACTCTTCATTGTAAACAAACATGTTGGAACCCGTAAATCTTTTTACAATAACCTCCTTTTTCAGTGATGAACCATTGAGGGTTAATAAGGGTCTTAATGCTAATATCATAGACAGTAAAAAGTAGGCTAAATATTTATATTTATTTTTGTATATATATATATATATAACCCTTCATTTTTTTTAAGCTTTATTAGCACTATTAGTGCTAATAAAGCTTAATTTAAAAAAAAATGAAGCATTAACTGAGTCTGAGTCCATCGTCATTTGGAGTGTGCGGTTCCTTCCAAAAACAAGCAGTGGGAAGGTTTATTTCTTTCTTATATGCATCATCTTGCCAAACCAGCTCCTCCACCCTGGATGTGCATGAAAGCCACCTGATTATATATATATTTATATATAGATATATATAAAATAACGATTTCCTCTTCTCTTTGTCGTTGCCAGGAAAGCGGTAGAATGACACTTTAGTCGTTATTTTAGTCTCAGATCTGTTAAAACAGCGAGGGACACAGCGCTGCGCATATTGGGAAAATACACACTTGGACCCGGAAGTTATTCTGGCAGGGCGCAACGTCACGGCTTAACAACCGGCCAGTTCCAAATTGCAGCCACCTGTAAGCAGCCGCGGCCCATCAATAGAGGGTGCAAGTGCGCCGCACCTCCTCTCCTAAACCTAGATCTTCCTTGAATAAATATGACTTTAAAATATATTCTATATATATTTTAAATTATCAAACCAACAATGTATAAATAGACAGACAGACAGACAGACAGACAGACAGACAGACAGACAGACAGACAGACAGACAGACAGACAGACAGACAGATAGATAGACAGAGAGAGAGAGATCTCAAGAGATTTACTTTGGTTTGTATGATACAGGATTAAGAATGCTGGCTTTCATACTAAAATGCTTGCATAGATTGTAAACATAATATAGTATAGCCTAACTTATAAAACAAAACAACTTTTTGTCCGTTATTGCAGTGAATGGATATCAGATATTGGATATTTTAGAATAATCCTTTGAAAATTGCAGATCTACAAGCTCACAATGCGTCGCATTGCAACACATTGTAAGCTTGTAGAAATGGCCGAAAGCGCATATTCAGTGTTGCCAGATTTTGCGAGAGAAATAACCAGGTCGTGGAAAACAAGCCCAAAAGAAGCAACTGGGCTACAGCTATTTGAAAATAGCCGATCTACAAGCTCGCAACAAGCTTGTACATCTGCTATTTTTTTTTTTTAAATCGCACCCTGTGTGAAGGAAGCGGTGCCTTTGATGAGTGGCCTCCTGGTGGCGCTATAATAGGGCGGGGCGGGGCTTCAGCAATTAATGCTCGTCCCTATTGGTGGTGTAAGTCCACATACCAAATTTGGACTTGGTGGCATGCTGCAAACTGGAGTTATAGCTGTTTAAAGCCAGTGGCCTCCTGGTGGCGCTATAATAGGGCGGGGCGGGGCTTCAGCAATCAATGCTCGTCCCTATTGGTGGTCTAAGTCCACATACCAAATTTGGACTTGCTGGCATGCTGCGAACTGGAGTTATAGCTGTTTAAAGCCCGTGCTCAAACGGACAAACGGACAAACGGACATACGGACATACGGACATACGGACGGACATAGTCAAAGGTAGAGCGGCTGGCACCGCTAATAAGTGAAAACAAATTGTGAAAAAGAAAATAAACATTTTAACAACACAAATCTTGTACTCTTTGAGACACATACGGGTATTTCGGGCCTTGGCCGAATCCGCCATTCCTTCACCAAGTGAAACAGCACAGCTTTCACCATTGGAATTGCATTAAAGAACGCACACATCGTTACATTTAATGGGTTTATTTCGTCATAGCACAACATATGGTGAAGTATTGTACGTGCAGGTCTTTGCAACAACCACCGATCTTGTGGAAAAATGAAAACGGGACCGCCAAATATTCTAAACTTTCAGCGATTCTGCCATTCGGGGGAGGTCTGCGGACAAATACATATTATTAATCTGGGGGTCCTTGCCATGAAAATGTTCAAGAACCACTGGTTTAACATCATTAGCAAACAAGCCCAAATAAGCAAATGCACTTTACAAACAAGCCCAAAAAAACGCAACCGGGAACGACCAATATTTACAAGCAACTTTACAGAAAAACAAGCCCAAAGTCGCTTATAAAAACACTACCAACATGGCAACACTGCCTGGTTTTCATCATTTTGGCCTCAGAAGAGCATAGTAGCATACATGCAACAGCATACACTTAATATCTCAAGATGTAAGGATTTGCAGAATGCTAGACTAGAGATGTTTTTATGATTTATGTAATCAACAGAAGCTTGCACACTGACCAAAAAGATGTTGAGGTTTTTCAGGACGCACAAATATATATTTACAAAGGTGAAACAAGTGGCATAGTGAAAAAGTGCACACACACACACACACGCACACACACACACACACACACACACACACACACACACACACACACACACACACACACACACACACACACACACACACACACACACACACACACACACACACACACACACACACACACACACACACACACACACACAATATGAATATATTACCGTAACTGACTATTTATATTAATTTGAATCCAATAGCACAGTTTTAGTTTTTGTCGATTGGCTACATAGATGAGGCCCTGTCTAGCTTCACAGGGCAGCATAGGAGTAACAATGTCTATTATCCACTTTCAACTGAGGCCATTTGTTCTAAAATGCATAGATCAGTGGTTCTCACACTTTTTCATGTCAAGGACCCCAAATTAATATGTATTTGGCCACCGACCCCATCTGAAAAATACCTTTGTGCTAAGGACCCCCATACAATATTTGTGTTGTTAAAATGTTTCAATTTTTTCCCCACATTTCTTTCAATATTTTACACACTGCATCTACAGTTGACATAGAAAGCAGAACATTCTATCTGTTCAGACTCAGAGTACGTTTGTACAGAGACGTGCAGACATGGTGGATGCAGAGAGGCAGGTGTTCTTTACAAGGCAGGGTTGTGGTCATGTTGAAGGTTTCATATCTGTCACATTTCTATTTTAGTCAACTGTCATTTCAGGAGTGTAAAGACTGAATAAGTAAATGAATAAATGAACATGTGATTCAATAACTTGTAAATGTACTATTAATTGGTGAGATTCATAACTGAACAAAAATACGTTTTTCTGTAACTGTCAAAAAAAGGGACTTTTGAGAATAACATTTTCATCAGTGGAAAAACACTCAAAAGAAGAAATGGTATCGGGAGTGTCAGAGCTCCACTGATCTCAGATCTTATAATGCTTATGGAAACTTTGTTTCAGAATGTGTCACAGATAATCATGCTGATGAAAGAAATACACCACCCTTCTACCCTAACTTATAACAATACAGATAAGGATAATGAAATAACGCTAATGAGGGCATCCGTGTTGATAGACAGAAACAAAGTCTGGTGTAAAATACTATACTAAAGGACTAAAGAAACACCCTAAAGAAAACTTCACCCCATCCAAATTCCCCTGTGTTGTTAAGTAACGTGATTTACAGTAAACTGCAGAGGGTAGACTCACTGGGATCAAGTCTCTTTGCATGTTGCTGATCCGTTCTGGGTCTAGAGCGGATACGGAAATGGTACGTCTATGTATGTGTGTTTGTAAAGTACCGGATATGGAAAGCAGTCTCTATATCGCATCACACTGGTTAATTCACAATGAAACCAGGCTTTCCGCAGGCTGCAGGAAGCCTGGTGACATACAGTAGGCTACCACATGTCACTTATAGCATTAGATATTTAACATTCTTTCAGAATGCTGTTATGTTCTGTTCTGTCTTCTACTTTAGAGGTGAAATCTTAACCACCACGGAGAGAGAGAGAGAGAGAGAGAGAGAGAGAGAGAGAGAGAGAGAGAGAGATTTTTCTCGCATAGACACTTGTAGATTTCTGTACTTAATCTAATCAATAACAAAGAATCTTCTCTTATGGGTTCTAGGACCAGAACTTTAGGGGCGTTCACTGGTGTTCCTATTTTTGGCATGTACAATATTCAAACATTTCATTTAAATGGCAAAAAAAACAGATCTACAAGCTCACAACGCGTCACATTGTGGCATGTTGTGAGCTTGTTGATCGGCAGTTTTTCGGACACCACTGGCACGGTCCTGGAGTGTGATTTTATTATAAATAACCAATTAATATGTGATATTTTCAATAGACATGTGCTCCTGAACTTGAGCTTATTAAGACTAACAATGTTTTCATTTGTTCACCAGATTATAAGTAACATGTGGTGATATGACCAGGGCAGGAATTTCATGGAGGCCATGAAGGTCATGGTCCATCAGGTTGGCCTTCTGCCCCTCAAAACGTGACCTGCCCTGCATGAGGCCAGTGGCCTTGATTGATGCCCCGCCCACACTGCCCAAGCTGACTTTACTGTTTTCTCCTCTGCTTCTTTCCTGTCAATGTGGGTTTTTTTATCTTGTTTTTCACTGACTTTCTGTTTCTGCTTCTGTCATATAGGCCCCATCCCCATCTTCAAAAGAGTCCATTGACTTGTGGTTCTCAAGGACCCCCAAATTGATAAGTAGCCTACATGTATTTGGCGGACCCCCATCTGAAAACTATTTTGTGCCAGGGACCTCCAGGAGCAAGGATTTGAGTTAAAAATGTTCGCTTTAAAAATATACATAATTCAAAGATTTGCACAAATTTTCAAGATCTTTCAAAAATAGCAGATCTACAAGCTCATAGAGTGGGACGAAGTGACGCGCTATGAGCTTGTATATCTGCTACTTTTGAATAGCCAAAGTATAAAATATGGATAAAGTAGTTAAAATGATTGTGACGCTGTATTAATTAATTTTGCTGGGGACCTCTTGGTACCCCTCCAAGGACCCCAAGGGGGGTCCCCAGACCCCCCTTTGAGAACCAATGAATTAGTCCACTGCTGAGACTGTATGAACTTTGACTCTAGGAACTAGTTTCTACAAATATTGACGATTTGTAAATACCAATACATTATTTTGTGAAATAAACAGCATTATGTTATACATTAATTTCACTCATAGTTATACTATGTATTGAAAAATATATGAATTCATTTCCATTCATTATTTATGTGGAATTGAAATTATTTGATTTATTTGATGGCCTTCCTGCTGGCATTTGTCCTTCGTGCCCTCATAAAATGTACAACACCAAAGGCAAGTAGCCTTGCCCCTAAAATGACAAAATTCCAGGCCTGATATGACAATAAAATGCTCACACTGCATGTACAGTTGACATAGAAACCAGAACATTCTCTCTGTTCAGAGTATGTTAGTGTAGAGGAATACAGGTTGAGTCACCTAAACATTGTGGGCACCTCAATGTTAAAATTGGCTATTTTTCCCAAAACGTATGTATGCAAATAAATGAATAAATGCATGCATGCTTTGGAAGTATCAATGATTTGAACATGCACGGTGCATCATTATCAGACCTATACCCTTCAACTTCTTGTTTAAGACCAAAATGATTGGCTATCCAGATGTGTGTGTAGCAACTGTAGAAATATTAGGTCTTAAATGTCATTAAAAATGATTATAATGATCTACATCTTCATTATTATTCTTAGTATTATTCTTATTCTTTCGTATTTGGCCCCCCATTAATTATTATAATATCAAATAGGCTATTAAATAAATAAATAAATAAATAATGGTGTCCAGAGTTCTCATGTGCCCACTATTCCAGTTACTGTATAGAGCAGTGGTTCTCAAAGTGGGGACCCTCAGGGGTCCTTGAAGGGGTTCCAGGGGGTCCCCAGAAAAATGTGCTAATATCATTTCCGGAGTGGAAAATGTAATTTCATGCAATCATTTAAGGAACTTCAAGTGAACGTATTGACCAAAAATAAGTTCTGTAAATGAAAAATACATACTGTAATGATAAAAAAAGACATAAGAAAAAAGAAAAGAAAAAGACCTATCGGGAGTGTCAATTGATGTCAGATCTTATAATGCTTTATAGAAACTTTGTTTCAGAATGTGTCACAAATTGGCATGATGACAAAAGAACCATCCTCCTACCCTAACGTATAATTATACAGATATGGATAATGATAATGATGATGATAATGGGGGTACTCGTGTTGATAGACTAAGATCAGTCAATTGTTCTCACATCTTATGTCTTTTGGGGAAAAATGGTTGAATCCTCAACAGTTTGGCTGATCAACATGCTGCTAAAATACACCACCCTCCCATAACTTTGTACTGATAGGGATGATAATGATTTGTACCATAGTGTAAAATATACCACCCTAGACTATTTAGTATAGGAGGACTTTGTTTCTGTGTGATATAGTACTAGCTGTAGTATACAACCCTCGTAGACGTATTTATGATTCTGACGTTTTCAATCTACGAGAGTTGTAGGGTTCACCCCCCATGGAGACCTGGACTTTCTGCACTATGCCCCGCAAACAGTGGTGAGCTGTGGATTTTTGAACTAAGGGTGCTGTATTTTATGACGTCACGTGCGCGCGCAGGCATGTGCACATAGCCACTCAGCTCAGTGCTAGTTGAAATACTGTATTCAACATGTGATTATTAATGTATTTATATTTCTTATTATTTTGTTGCATTGTTAATTTGTTGTTTTTATTTTTGTTTCAATTAATCAATTATTTTATTTTCCTTTTAGGTTTATATAAAAGCCCCTTACATAGACTCACCCACACATAAGTAGTTAAAATAATCAGACAACTTGTCTTTGTCTTGTCTCAGAGACCTGGGTCCTCTGCTAAGCATCCCCTTCACACTCTGCAGTGCAGAGACTGTTGTCTCTTATTGTGAGAGGAATGTACACATTCAATTCAAGTCCATGGCTTTTCTCCAGTAGCCTAATGTTATGCAAAGCAGCCAGGTAGAGGCTATTGAGAATGGCTCGCCACTGACGGCGCGACCCTTGAGAGGCTATTGTTTAAACTTTAAGGTGTTAACGACCGCCGCTGACGGTGAGTGCATGTGGAGCACGCGCGAGCCCCAAGCCCCCACAGTGTCAGAACTAAGCCCCCCTTAGCACCCCCTACAGCTCAGTACCCGCAAAGTACTTCAAACGTGTACAAATTGAAAATAAAGGTGCTTACCTCAAAGCCCCAAATGTTAACTACTTCTACGGGGTAGTAGTTTAATGTAATAATCCATATCTTTCAATAAATACGTGTTTTAATGCCGTCTGTGGCCGATTCTGTCCGAAGTTCCCAATGGGTGGTAATGACGGGTAGTGAGGGGGCGCATCCGGTGAAACCCGGAATTACACTAAATGTAAAGAGGAAGTAAACGAGGGTGAAAAAATGGCGTTCGGCCACAGACGGCATTAAAACACTTCTTTGTTGAAAGATATGGATTATTACATTAAACTACTACCCCGTAGAAGTAGTTAACATTTGGGGCTTTGAGGTAAGCACCTTTATTTTTAATTTGTACACGTTTGGAGTACTTTGCGGGGCATAGTGCAGAAAGTTCAGGTCTGCATGGGGCGTGAACCCTACAACTCTCGTAGATTGAAAACGTCAGAATCATAAATACGTCTACGAGGGTTGTATACTACAGCTAATATAGTACAAAGTTTAACTTTGTACTAATATCACATAGGCAGAAACACAGTCTGGTGTGATCGTAGCCTACGGTTACAATCACACCGGGAGTGAAACAAACAAAACAAACATGACAATGGCATTGAACATGGAGGAATATTATGTGGCTGTAGCCATGGTTCACATGACGCTCGTCTGTCACAAGCGTCATGGAACCGTTTGTTCCTGGTTTTCGATTTGTTTTACATTTACAACTCTCACATGTACATAAACGTTCAGATTTCAAATATAATGTGCTGGCCCCCATGCCACGGATGTAACAAGTTAAGCCGGCATAGGTCTAAGTACCTGTATATTCCGTATTGTTCAATAAAAAGCTTTTTAATCAAATCGCCGGCCATTTTCTTTAAATGTTCTCCACTGCTTTCAACTATGCGACACTACCGGTTGGGCAGTGTATTGCTTCCTGATACATTATAATTATTTATTTTTTTAAATAGAAAATGGCCGCTAATCGGATTAAAATGCTTTTTATTGAATAATACGGGAGATACGGGTAGTTATCGCGGGCCGGCTCAACTTGTAACATCCGTGGCTTGGGGGTAAGCACTTTATATTTGAAATCTGAACCTTTATGTACATGTGAGACTTGTAAATGTAAAAAAAAACAAACAGGAACAGTCAGTGCCATGACTGTCATGGTATGCCAGTCATGTTTCAGGGCTAGTTGTGGCTGTTGCTTCATACTCGGAGCAGGTTGTGACTCGTTATAATTTAGGCGGCGGAGAACATTCCAATAGGCTTATGTTATTGCCTTAAGCTTAAATGTCATAGTGTCTGCGTTTTTGTTTTTGTTTTATCACTTCACATTTCATAAAGAATTGGTAAACCGCCCTGAAAATGTACTTTCTGTTATAACAGGAGTGGCGGGAAGCCCCCTGAACAAAAACTCACAATATAAAGTAGCTGTAGTATACAACCCTCGTAGACGTATTCATGATTCTGACGTTTAACGTCAGAATATAAATACGTCTACTGTCACTTAGGCTTAAGTGGTTGGTCTTTGGGGTCAAAAATGTTGTGGACCTCACCCTGACTGACACCACCCTCAACAACACAAAGCCACCATGGCATTACAGCTAGCCTACGTCAATGTGGTGAACTTGATAACTTTTGGAAAACATGAAAAAAAGAAAAGACTAAACCCACTAAAAGTGAATCATTGTTATTATTAACATAATACGAAGGATTAATTTAAACACAGCAGCTTACCAGATGCTTTTCAGAGACGCTGGTATTCAAGTGATAATGATGATGATCTGCTTCTTTCAGACGTTCCAAGTAAAAGAGAGAGATCGAAACAAAAGTCTCTTCTTCTTCCACGGGGAGTGACCTATACCTACCTATATTTACCTCCAATAGTTGTAAGTCCTATTGATATCCGCTAGATGGCACCATTGCTACATAAAATGGAGCATCCTGGATCTACCATTATGAATTAGCTCTGAGCTCGAGGGCCTGTCACTGACTGTGTATTTCCCATAGAGGTATAATATAACGGTATTTCCCCATTGACACTTTGACTTCTCTTTAGTCTTATAAAGCATATACTTTAATTACTCAACGAGGCAAAGACTGTTTTGAAAGTTTGTGTATATATATATATATATATATATATATATATATATATATATATATATGTGTGTGTGTGTGTGTGTGTGTGTGTGTGTGTGTGTGTGTGTGTGTGTGTGTGTGTGTGTGTGTGTGTGTACTGTATGTGCTGTATGTATATATATATATATATATATATATATATACATATATATATATATATATATATATATATATATATATATATATATATATATATATATATATATATATATATATATATATATATATATATATATATATATATATATATGTATGTATAGTTATATTATGGCTACATTTAGTTTAAAATGTATAAATTACGGGGCCAGAGCTCAGCTCTGGACCTGTTTTGTTATTGGCATTATTCTGTTTCTTCTGCCACTTTTCGCAGTTCTGGCTGAACCGTGCTGTCGCTTTTTACGAAACTCGGCCATATGGTAGATGGTCATGAAAAACGATCAAGAAATAATTCTTACACTCATTCGTCCAAAGGTGGCGCTATAGCACTCAATTGAAAGTGCCAACTTTGAACAGGTACAACTCATGCCCTGTTTGACCTACAGCCATGAAACTTCGATACACACATGCGTCTCTTCATGCCCGACAACTTTCGTGGTTTGACTTTTGACCTCTGACCTTTAGATCTCCCACCATTTTGAATTATATGAAAAACAGTCATTGGCTCCTAACTTCTGCATTTTTTCATTTATGGAAAATCCGCTGCATCGTTGAGTCGGCATAAGTCCAAAGTTCATGTGTAAAAAGTTTCGTGCAGATTACTCAAAAATCCCAGGAGGAGATAGATTTTAACTATTGCAGTTTTATGAAAATTATTCATCTGCCCCTAACACACGCATGCAGACTCACATTTCTTTGAAACGTTGCAGAAAGGTTGAGGGTCATTCCAAATATCACTGAAACCAATCTTACTCCAATTGGCCAAAGGGGGGCGCTATAGCAATTTTTTGAAAATGCTAACTTTAAACAGGCAAAAGTCATGCCTCGTTTGGCCGAAAGTCGTGAAACTTGCTTACACTTGTGCCTTGACTCATGAGGAACACATCTATCGTTTGACCAGTAAGCTCCGCCCTTAGATTGTCCGCAATTTTGAACAGTTTGAAAAACACTTAAACCCAGGATTTTTCAGCTATTTGCGTGAAACTGTATCATCTGTCTGATCTTCTTTTTCACAGTTCTTTGACTGTTGGTCCAATGGCGTCTCCTTTAAATAAGTGCCTCACAATCTCAAGGTCGCCAGTTCAAGCCTCACTTGATGCAGATTTCATTTAAGTTGAATTGCAAACAACATGACTGTATCAATGAATACATGTGCAAATAGTAAAGATAACCTGAAATGCTTATTTGAGAGTACGTTTTTTCAATGTATGACATACTTAATTCTGAAAATAGCCGATCTACAATCTCAAAACTTTTCAGATAGCAACGTGTTTCTGAGCTTGTAGATCGGCTGCTTTCACTGTTTTCGGTTGCGAGGAGACATACAATTTCTCTATTGGTAAATGGTTTGTGAACGAGTGATCTTAGTGTTGACTTGGTTCATGACAGAAGGCAAGAGTTTATGATCTTCAACAGACAACATCAGCCTGGACAAAGCTATAGCACTATAGGTGGTGTTGCAGCCTATTAGTCCGAAGGTTGAGAGTTCGATTCCTGTTAATGGCAATAGGTTGAGATGTCCAATCAATCCATTCTGTTTCCATCTCTCTCTCTCATCAATCTATTCCGTTTCCATGTATCTCTTCAATCTATTCCGTTTCCATGGCTCTCTCTCTCTCTCTCCCTCTTCTCCTGATTGGCTGAGATTTTGACACCTACCGGAAAATGTATTTCTGTTTATTAAAGAGCTGGAGAGACATGGAGACTCCTGTCACTGAACAAACACTCTATAGCAATGATTACTATCAGAATATAGTGCTTTAACCTTTTAACAAAATACTTTTTGTTTTAACCCAAAAACATCCCTTACCCTACCTTTAACCTTTTTTTTTTTTTTACATGTATGGGGTTATGGTTGTCTTCATTAACCATCATGACACAAATTATTAAACAAAGCAAGAGACCATAGTTGTACAACAGTAAAAAATCTTTACTGTACAAAGAAAAACAAAGACTACAGGGGGAAAGGACAGTGAAAAAGCATGTATTTGTCAGTATGTTTCAAACACCACAAACATTAATTGATGCACTTCCATGCTGCTTCCAGTATGACTGACTCTATGTTAACATGGATTTAAACAATGCACTGAGATCATCATAATCCATCTGTGATCTGCTACTTTTGACTGACAAACTGACCAACAAGTCTCGTATGTAAAGGACAAACAATGACCACAAGTATAGAAGTTACACCATCTTATTTTATGTTAAACCATCTGCCATTAACTTGGCAGATTGTTCAAGTGTTGCCTGAAGGAACATGATTGCTGATGTAAATCTGCTTTGTCACATAAAGAGACCTGGTGCAGTAGTATGCTTGCAAACAGTGTTGTAACTGGTAGTTACAACAGGAAAGGGCGTGCCAGCTGTAGAGACTGTTCTGACAGTTTCGGACAAAACAAATCACACAAGAATGTATTTTCAACAGAATAGTGTTAATGAAAGCCAAGTCGTAATTTTCTTCCTGTTGAAAATATGTAATGTCTGTTGGCTGACAAGTATAAACCAGCCTTATAATCACAAGTCATAAAGCAACCCAATCACCGCCCATATTAACGTTTTTGGCATCCGTGCATACATTGAATCTCGACATTTCAAGGCAGATGGGCCATCAGTAGTGGGCTTAAGGTGTGCCTGAGCGAAGCACTAGCCAAGTAAGCGGCCGTGCCAACAACACAGCACTGTTTGAGTGGCATATGGATCGGGTGGGAACTGGGAATCAGTTATAATATACTTTGAAATTGCACATAGTAATTGACTTGTAAATCTAGGATTGATTCAATTTGGTGGAAGCGTTCATATGCTATATCTTCAATGTCATTATTTTTCTCAGGTGACCAGGCTGGGCATAAGAGTACAGTGTTACAAAAGACTTGCATTTATTTTCTATTTGAGGTTGAACTACAGTTTACATCAGGAGTTGATCTAAAGTGTTAAAGATGGGAACAGAGCAGCATGCAGAGGAGAGAGAGAAGCCTATGTCAACCCAATGAGACGAGACGTAAAGCAAAAGGGCCACTGTGTGATGGTCACTGGTAGCCACTTTGAACCAATATACCATCAAACAGAGGATAAGGCAAAAGATAAACATTACCAGCCCTCAAGATAGATTAAACAAATGCATTCTTAAACAAAACTGTGACATGTTGAGCATTCATTGAGTTGGACGACTCAAGTATGACATGCCTCCTAACATTATCCTTGTAGTGATTTACGAGCTTGATCAGTTTGTGTCAGCAAGCAACACCTTTGTGCAATGGACTGTTAATATATCCTCTAAAGATCTCTACAGAATGGGGGTGTTTATTTCGTGCAATGAATTCACATTGATACAAACTGTTGTTTGTTTCACGAGAACATCGACACAGACTGCGGATATTAGGCGGTGATACATCGACATCATGAATAACGGCATCAACCTGTGCAAATGACGCATTACCTATATGAATAGTTTTGATGTAACATAATGTGTTACATATTATGTAACATATGCAACAGATACTTGTCTTGCCCTGGTGTGCAACGACCTTCGGGCACTAGGTACACTCAGGGGTAAACTGAAGAAACGCAGGCATGATATAGTCACCCCAATCAATGCTTTAGTGATGGTTTCAAATCATCTAAAATTTTCCAAAGGAAATTATAATGGGCAGTGTCCACAGAAAGTGTTTTTTGAGCTGCCAGCGCCCTCCTGTCCTGCATTTCTACGGTAAAGACTCACTGGAACGCTGTTCTTACCAGCACAGTGCCTCGTGTTTCTGCACTCTCAGCATCCAGCATTTTTGGGCAGAAAGCTCAGGGTGGTTGAAGCAGAAAACAGTTCAACTTTTGATCCTCCTCGTTGGACGACCCGGTCATTAACGACCTGACTTTGAATCTTCACCACAACCATGAGAAGTCCATGTTTACCATTATTTCAGCTAGCCTATTTGTGCTAATAATGTAGAAGACATGAGCGCAGCAACGGCTGTTAGGTTTAAACATTGCGGGCATCAATAAACGTTCCGTGCACTTTGTAAGAAGCACTTTGTACATGACATCCAAAGCGCTAAAAAAAAACGTACTGTGGACACGGCCCCTAATAGTGTTTTTTTCTTTTTTTTATGCAACTCCCATCTATCATACAGTATAATCCCGGTGAAATACACCGACCCACCAACATTCAAAAACAAGAAACAACAGTCAACAGGATGTAAAGGACGGGTGGGGGGGCTTCAAGGGGGTGGGGTTAATGAGGGGTGGGGTTATCTCCAAGGACATCCATGGATGTCATCAGAAGCTGTTGAGTTCCGCCATGGTCTGGTTGAGGTCTTCACTCAGCTTCAAGTTCTCAACCTTGGCGCCCTCCAGCATGTCTGGAAGAGACGGAGTGGTGCATGGAGACAAACAGTCATCTTCAGCCGTCTCAGATATCCCCACACAATGTAAATAAATACTCATGTTCACCCAGGTTGATCATGTGACATGCAATAGAGTTGGAAAGTGTAACATAATCATGAAAGCTGAAAGTTTGAATCTACTCCCTTTGGATGTATGGGATTTTCAAAAGGGAGCGCACAATAATATGGAATAGATTACACCGAGGTTCGTCACTTGCCAAAGGCATTGAAGTACAATACTTCATCAAGTGAAAGTAAAATTACTGATTTTAAAATGTTATCATTGTACTCAGTTCATGAAAAAAATTAAATAAATACTCATTTACAGTAACAACTGTATTTGTAATTCTATACTGTCCACCCCTGGAGAACACTTTAATGCAATGGTGGCTACATTTACTTATATACTGTACTTTACTTTTTACTTTACTTTACTTTTACTCCACTATATTTCAAAAACAAATATTGTAATTTAGATTCCACTACTTCTACGAAAGTTTCCTTTACTTATCACTTGAGCAAAAGTCTTCAGCTATCTCAAACACTCCCCACAATTTGAGGGTTCACTGCCTTGCCCAAGGGAGGGCTGATTGTTGGTCACTCACTTCGCCATCCAGATTTTTCCTACTTATCTGGGGAATTGAACCGGGATGTTTAAGTTGGTTCTTTATTGTATTTTGTCAGATTTTCTCCACACAAAATGACAGATTCCACTAACCAACTCTGGGAGATGATGAGGTGCTGAGATAAAAGTGACCATATCAAATACAGGTTGACAAAGTCACCACAAGAGGGCAGAGCAACTCAAAGCATGGTGCATGGTGTGTGTGTGTGTGTGTGTGTGTGTGTGTGTGTGTGTGTGTGTGTGTGTGTGTGTGTGTGTGTGTGTGTGTGTGTGTGTGTGTGTGTGTGTGTGTGTGTGTGTGTGTGTGTGTGTGTGTGTGTGTGTGTGTGTGTGTGTGCACGAGCGTGCGTGCTTGCGTGTGCTCGCATGTGTGCGTATGCATGTGCACGTGTGAGCGTGCGTGCGAGCCATTGCATTTACTGCATGGGGGACCTGCCAGCAACCTGTAGCAACCACAACATTAATGTGTTGCATCACATCATGTCATGTTTGCTAGTTTCTGTTGCTTGTCCCTGGAGCAGGCTGCTATGTACATGTATACTGAAGATACCTGATGTTTACAGCTGAGCAGGGGGTAGAATATCCTACTCGAGTATAAGCACTATAACCTAGATTTAGACATTACTCAGTAAGATTAAGAAGTAACATTACTTGTGTTGAAAGCTACTCAAAAAAAAGTACACAAAGTAGCTGTTATTCAAGATTATTTAACTGACTATTTAATTCCATGCCAATAGAATTAAATTCAATCGAGCTTGTAGATCAATTGTCCAACCCAGGCCCCACTGGGTTGGACTGGATTCTCGCTATGGAAGAAAGCCATAGCGAGAATCCAGTCCAACCCAGCGGAGCCTGGAAAGCAAACTTTAAACAGATCTTTAAACAGAGCTTGTAGATCGGCTATTTTTGAATAACCAAAGTATAAAATTGGGTTAAAGTGGATAAACAGATTGTTAAGCTATTAACTCATTTTCCTGGGGACCCCCTGGAACACCCTGGAACCCCCTCAAAGGCCCTTGGGGGTCCCCGGACCCCACTGAGAGAACCACTGGATTAAACAAACCCCCAGGTCGTCCCCCAGGTCCACTTGGTTACTTCCTGGAAGAGCGGTAGCCTATACTATTGTGATCTCCTTCTCAAAAGATGGCACCCCTCTCATTCTATACTGTGTGACTTCAACCTGCCACTGCCAGCAGACAACCATCTTCATGTTACTTATCTTTAGTCTTCATTTGACCTTCCCTTATCTACTTCTAAGGGACGGCAGTGGCTCAGGGGTAGAGTGGCCGGGTAGAGTGAACTGGAAAACCGCAAGGTTCCCAGTTCGATCCCAGGCTGGGGCGCTCCCCTAGAGTTAGTATCGAAGTGTCCTTGAGCAAGACGCTGAACCCCTAATTGCTCCCGATGAGCAGGTTGGTGCCTTGCATGGTTTCCTCCGCCATCGGTGTATGAATGTGTGTGTGAATGGGTTAATCAATCAATGTAAAGCGCTTCGGATAGAAGCGCTATATAAATGCACCATTTACCATTTACTTCTACTATCCATAGAGCAGACCTAGTCTTCTCTAGAGCCTCTATCCTCTCTTTGTTACCGCCCTTCGTATCTCATATCACCACTTCATAACCTTCTCCATGTCTCTGTCCTCTTTCCAACATACCGACCCACCACCAAACCATCACCGCTCGACGTAACCTGACATACCTAAACCCCTCTTCTCTCTCATAACACCAGAGGCAGCTCCACGAATCATGTTCAACGCAGATTTGGCTCAACAAAGGGAATTAACTCGTTCTCATGCTATTCAACAAAAATGTGGAATGCCCTACTAAAAGGAGTAAAGGAGTGTAAAATCCTCCTCACTTTAAAAAACGCCCTAAAGAAACACCTTCAGGAGGCTGCAATTCGAAAATAGCCCCTGTCAAAGTCTTAACCTAACCCCCCCTCCCCAAACTCTCCCTCTTTTTTCTCTTGTACATTGTTCTATTTTCAATTTTCTCATACCAGTAACCTGTAAGCTGATTGTATGATGTTCTGTATAGTAGTGTGTATATCTGTCTGTCTCTTATATGTCATCATGATTTGTATGCGTGGGTATCTCATTTTAAACAAGCTTAGTGCTTTTATGAGACTTCCAGTTTAGTAGACCTTGTATTGTGAATTTGTACCATGTACTGTTGTTCTCATGTCTTACTACTAAATAAAGTACATCAATCAATCTCTCTTCTTCTATCTGCTCCTCTCTCCCCTCGCCTGATTCCTTCCCCTCCCTCTCAACTGACTCTGCAACTCCTCTTCTACCTCTCCACTATTTCATCTGTGTTTGACCGTCACTGCCCTCTCTCTTCCAAGCCTGTGTCTGTCAGCTCCTTGGTTATCTGAAACCCTCAGAGATGAGCGAACACGTCTCAGGGCAGCTGAAAGGAAGTGGCGCAAGACGGGGAAATTAGGTGACCTCTCCCACTTTCACTCACTCCCAGACCCCCAGGACCGGGGAGCTTGGCTGGTTAACCCTTTAAGACCGGGAACGCATCTCTGTCATAGTAAGATTTCTTTGGCTATTCAAATAGCAGATCTACAAGCTCATAGCGCGGCACCAAGTGCCGTGCTATGAGCTTGTAGATCTGCTATTTCTGAAAAATCGTGAAAATGTGTGCAAATCTTTGAATATATATATTTTTAAAGCGAACATTTTTGACTCTCTTACAACTTCTGGGGGTCCCTGGAACAAAACATTTTGAGATGGGGGTCCACGGCTATATCATTTTTGAGAACCACTGATATTACAGCAAATATATTTTTTCAAAAAACTTTTAGGATTTAGAAGACATTTGTAGAATCCCCCCAGAAGCAAAGATTTGAGTTACAAATGTTCGCTTTAAAAATACATATATCCAAAGATTTTTTCACGATTTTTCAAAAAATAGCAGATCTACAAGCTCATAGCGCGGCACTCGGTGCCGCACTGTGAGCTTGTAGATCTGTTATCTTAAAATGACACAGATGCGTTCCCTTCCCGGTCTTAACAGGCTAAAGCAAAAGTTGACAAGTGGCCAACTCTGGTACTGTAGTTTTGGGCCCGCAGCCCGGAAGAAAGTTCATGGGTCGACCAAAGGGCTTGATGCATGGCCTCGGTAATGGAGGTAGTCGTAGGACACATAAGGGACACTAAAGTTCATGCACTATACTATAGGCCCACTTCTGGAAGGAGAGAGATACTTCTGGCCTGGGGGAGTTTATGAGCTGGGTGAGCAATGAGTGGGCGGTGATTTTCTGAGCCTCCTCCATTTCTTATATGGCTCTAAACTATGCACACTCCTTTCTGCCTTCTCTCTCTCTCATTATCAACTGCTACGTCCTCTTTCTACTGTGCTAAGATTCAGTCCTCTGCGTCTAACCCAATGAAGCTCTTTTCCACTTTATCCTTCCCCCCTTAAACAACTTCACCCGCCTCTCTGCTGAAGCTTTGTCACCTACTTACAATTACACTTACAGTTTAGGCATTTAGCTTATTCAGAGTGACTTAATAAGCAAGGGAATCTCATACACAAAATGCAGAGAGAACAGTGTAGTGCTTCAATAAACTAGGGTCCCTGGTAAAATCAGTCAGACAATAATACAGTATCGAAATAAGATAATTTTGATAAGAAAGTTGATGACATCAGAAGCTCTTTCTCTCATCTTCCCACCAATCCCAGTGTCTAACTCATCCAGTGAGAACCCCAACATATCATGTCTGTTCTCCTTCTCTCCTCTCTCTCCAGATGATGTCCTAAAACTAATGACATCCACCAGACCAACAACCTGTGAAAATGGCCAATCTACAAGCTCATAACGCGTTGCTTCGAGGCGTGTTGTGAGCTTGTAGTGAGCTTGTAGATCTGCTATTTTCACTATTTATGAAAATCAATTATTGTGTTAAAAAATGTATCATTATTTTGCACACGTAATATTTTACATTACAGACCTTGTCAGAGAACTATATGAAGGCAGGCAAATAAAACAATCGTTCATTAATCATAAATAATGAAATAATTGCGATATTGATCCAGAGCCTTATCCAGGCCTCGGTCATGCTCCATGCTTACAGGTCTGTCTGCATGTTCTCTCAACCCCTCTCAACATCTGCTAAAGTGTAAATTGTAAACATATGGTCACATCCTGAGTGTAACCATTTCAGTATGAAGAAATAATGTCAACTAATCCCTCCCCAGTGATTCTCTCCAAAGTGTGGGGCATATTTTGTTAATCAGAAATCTTTATGAACGAGGAGAGCTTCAAACCAAATGTCACCGCTATCTCCTCCTGACATAACAGCATAACTGTGGTTAAGCGTCATCAAATGAAAACAGAATGACTGATTTTAGAATATACTAAATTTGTGGGGAAAACTATTTAGTTACAGTAACAAGAGTACTTGTAGTTAATTACTTTCCACCTCTGGAGCTAGTTTGTGATATCACGATATTTCTGATCCATGTGTCTCAAATGACATATTGTCACGTTTTCTCTTAACGTCAAAATTGTTTACACAATTCAACATCTTTTATTCTTTAATTGCTATGACTGAGACACAACTGACAGCTTGTTGTATTTAATTATGTTATCCCTACCTTGCAGAATCCATATGCATTGCAGAAAGTTCAAATAAGAATAGTCCTGACCTTAATTTTCCTTCAAAAAAGAGCCATAGAAAGCTATTTTTCTTCATGAAAGGCATCAAGTGTGAACACACCCTAAGATGGTAACCGATTCAGTATTCTGGATATCGAATGTAAACTTAACCAGTGATGACCAATAAGGAGACAGAGAAACCTCTCTACAGAGAAAGCACAGAGCATAATAGTCACACTCATGATGGTTCATTGTAAATAGGCAGCGAGCACAAAGCACATTCGTGATAAAGTGACTACTATTGAAAGAATACACTTAAAATGTAAATAATTTTGCTCAAATAGACAGTTACAACTCATGGAAACCGAACTCCAATATAATGATTATATGGAGCTGTGTGAGGGCCAACTTTAAAATGCCTTATACTGTACGTGTGTTTTCGCTTTCAGTTGCATTGTAAAAATAGAATGAGGCAATCGGGTGGTATCAAGACCTTTAGCTAATCAGCAGGAAGAATGAAGTCAGACAGAAAAGCAAAGTGAAGACAGATGTCCTCATCATGTTTAACATTTATAGAGAAGAAGAAGAGTTACATGGAAGACAAAGCAGAGAGTATGATAAGGGAGACAGAACAGTATCCACAATCCTTGAGGAAGGATGTTTTATACTCGTTTAGGCAAGTATCTGTTGAAAAAATATATATTTCCCAACATGGAGCTTTTGACAAAAAACTAATACAAAGAAAGGTGCAACAGAAGAGTTACAAAGAGGCCAACTTTAAAGGAGAAGGTTTTTTTAACAAACATTTAAAGGAATGAGCAAAGAAAGACAGAGAAAAGAAAAGAAAAAAGGCAGGAATGGGGGAAAGAAACAAACGAAGAACAAAGATGAAACCAAGATGGAGGATGAGTTCAGTAGCAGAGCTGCGAGTCTTGAAACCATATCTTGAGAGAGTGACACGGATTCCTGGTTTTTATCTGGAAGTACAGGAGGGGAAAGTAACTAACCGGTTTACAGTTTTATCATGGTTAGGGTCTATAACTTCTGGCACACAGCCATGCAATGATGGTGCGTTATAGTTTTAAAATTAGAGTCAAATTGATCTCTGTTATGTTAAATAAACCTAAATAGCTGTTGTTGATGTTGTCATATAGATCCCTGGTTCTCAACATTGGCTCTGGGGACCATTTGGGGTCCAAATAGACCCTTACAGGTTATTCTAATGGCTAAGGTACCGTACTTTCTTTTCCCCAGTGTTGCTTGGCAGGCAGCAAACAATACATATGTTTACCGTATACCTAAACTTAACCATTTCTAACCTTATAAATATGTCTGTATAAATATATATTGCTCCTACTGGGAATCAAACAGTACCACTACACCACAAGTCTGAATGAAGGCCACTGTTTCTACAGTAGACAATAAGCTTCCAGCTATAGCTGTTCAAAAATGTGTGATAGATAGATGCCTTGTTGTTACTGACTATCTACAACTCTAGTGGGAGCTTTTTGATTTATCTTCTGAAATGTATTTAATGAATTAAATTGCTACACACCTGCTGTGAGAATTCTAATTGTATCACAATTAAACCAGTATGTCTGTACTGTGTATTCATGTTGGGAAAATAACCTTTAGTTTGATAAATGTCTGGAACTTTAGAGAATGTCAATTTATTTTTACAAAATTAGCTTTGTGTTTGTTGTTTTGTAGTAGTTTAGTCAACACAACGCAACAAAACAGATGCAGCTGCTGGGGCCAAAAACGAACAATTACACTAAGATATTCAGTTGCTCACAAGGTATTAAAAACACACACACACAAACATGTGAGCATTCCACTCAAGCATTCCGCTCAAATCAGATCAAAAAGTGGATTAGTTGGAACAAAGTGAAAACGTGAAATTAATATTGGATCTTTTTCAGCACTGCAAACTGTTTAGTAAAAAAAATGTGCATCTTCCAGTGTATAGCATGCACACAAACACACTCGCACGCGCAGACACACACACACGCGCACACACACGCACACACACGCACACGCACACACACACACACACACACACACACACACACACACACACACACACACACACACACACCCAAACACATGCTTTGCACACACAGACGGTATTTACATGGAGGTCATATCATTGAGGGCATGGTCCAACTCCTCACTAATGGCTTTGTACTTGAGTTTCTGTGCATAAAGCTCATCTGTGGCACAACCCCAAGGAGAAGAGAAGACAGTGTTGCAAGGAAACGTTAAATGATAGGTATTCAAATAAATAAATAACTTCAAAATCCAGTTCTCATTGTTGGCGCATCCTCTTGATCTACATCTACTGAATACATCTTTGGCTTCATAATGACACAAATCCACTTGTTTCATCATCCACCCGTCTACTACAGTATAGCTCCTGTCTTGATAACAGTGGGTCTGCGCTACGTATCAATATACTGCAGTGCACAAACGGTTAATCATCTCACATAAAACTGTACAATTACATTAGCCTGTGGAATGGGCGATGAAGAGAACACTCTGAACATTTGGTTGAAGGTCTCATGATGTAATAATAATAATACATCAAACTTATATAGCGCTTTTCATAGTACCTAAAGCTTTACAAAACAAATGTAGCTGTGAGGAAACAAAAAAGGGAAAATATTCTACCTTCAAGATCATCAATGGTCTTCTCCAGCTTGGCCACAGACCTCTCAGCAAACTCAGCGCGGGTTTCAGCCTGAAGTAGTAAATTAACCAAAAATATGAGTTCAACAGACAACAGACTCATCCTGGAGAGAGGGTGTTTACATTGTCTTTTCATATTGGGGAGGTGACATATCTGGTTTCGAAACAGTAGGCATAGGATATTTGTTTCTCTATTATTTCTTCTCCCCCTTTTTTAAGTGGCTGTTATAGCAACTAGCTTGAAAATAATAATAAGAACTATTTGACCCCACAGGGGAAATTCTTTTTTTTCAGCTTCACCCAAGTGGTCTGACTTGAGCGCAGGGGGGGAACAGATAGGAGTTAAATGTCTTGCTCAGGGACACCTCGACACATTACTGGGGCTGGGAATCGAACCTGGGACCATCTTCTACCCATTGCATACGTCTAGGCAGAAATCTCTGGCAACACACACCTCTACACCGACTGGGGCACACTTTGCAATTCTCTCTACAATCTTCATTTCACAAATGTAATCTTTTATGACACCATTACTTTTAATAGTTCCCAATGTTGCAGGTAACAATGCTTTAACCACTTAAACCCTATATACTTTGAAAACCGGGGTCCCACAGGGGTCTATACATGTGCCCCTCATTTATTTTCCCGCCAGCCAAATCTCTTCGTCAAACATAGATGATCTACAAGCTGACTTCACTAGCAGTGTTGCTATTTTTGCCGAACGTCCATCTATCACAACATGCTCAGAATGTGGAGCTGGTTAACTGGCCCACTCACCTCCTTCAGTTTGTCTGTCAAGATCTTAATCTCCTCCTCATACTTGTCTTCCTTCTGGGAGTACTGTGGGGGGAGATACAAGAGAGATCAGTCTCCTATCAGAGAGATCAGTGTCCTACCAGAGAGAGATCAGTCTCCTATGAGACTAGAGATCAGTCTCCTTCTTGGAGTAGTGTTGTGAGAGATACAAGAGAGATCAGTCTCCCAGACAGACACAATTAGACACTCAACATCAGTCAAAGTTCGTGTCATTTCCGTAGAACATGTTAAAACACAACATGTACATGACGCACGCGCGCGCGCACACACACACACACACACACACACACACACACACACACACACACACACACACACACACACACACACACACACACACACACACACACACACACACACACACACACACACACACACACACACAAACACACACACCTTTGTTGAACAAGTCTGCAGACAAACATTCCTTAACACCTCTGTCATATGCTGAACTGATCAACACAAAGTCTGTCAAATGAGCAACGCGAGTCATGAGATCTGACACTGACAGTGATGAGCTGCTTTCATCCAGGCTTTAGTGGTGGAGATGCTGTGTGAACAAACACCACACGGAAGATCATCGAAATGCAATTATCGAGTGCAGATACAGTATACCTCTAAAACCTTGATTTGAATTGTACATTTCATGCAAGGACAGCCAACAGCTTCAGCTTCAATGCAAGGACAGCTTCACAAGAAATGAATAAATACACACATACACATACGCAAATAGTACTTCATCAATGCTTTTTTTGTGTGCGTATAGTTTACTTAGGATTTCTAACTTCTTATAACTTATAGCTTTTCACTGCATTCTATTTCTATTGATTTAATGTATTTTATATATTCATCATGCTTCTTTTATTGACAAATCTGTATGAATGCATGGCAACTGGATCTATCTATCTATCTATCTATCTATCTATCTATCTATCTATCTATCTATCTATCTATCTATTTATCTATGCATTGTGTGAACTGATAGGCTCTGGAGGATATGTGAACAGAGTTGATACTGTCCTGCAGAGAACACAGTGTAACTGGATGGACAGTGAAAATATTCACTCATTCTAATTGTACAGCCATCGTGCTCTCAGAATATACTGAAACATCTGTAGAGCTTTGTTCATGAACGGAACAGATTTGGACCTGCATAATATGCAGGAATGCTTGCTTAATATGATCATAAAAGGTTTTGATATTTTTCATACTGGAGGCTCAGTACAGTAAGTAACAGACTGACAAATGACCCAGACATATTGTCGCTGTTGGGCAGAAACCTTATCAGAAAAATATCTCCATATTTGATTCAATTAAATCTCCAATATTGTATTCATAAAATGTTTTAATAAATGCATGCCCTATGTTACACTTAGTCGCATGACAGTGTCGCGCAAACATAGTGGAAATAGTCGCTATTTCCGTTATTTTGGAAAACATTTTGAAAGATTTTCAAGACAGATTCTTTAATATATATAATACCTATATTGACATGCCCAAAATGGGGTCACCAGGTTCAAATGGTTAAGTCTGTCTGTGAAATGTATAAATATTGAACCAATGAAAAGTATTGTGACTAAATAATAACTACATTGGATCTGACGATAGTAGGTTGGTTAATATGAGCCGAACATTATACGGGAGGCTCAGTGAGTAACAAAGAAATGAATGAAAAGTGAACCAGACATGTACTTGTCCATGTCACAGGGAATCAAAGCAGCTCTGCTCACCCAAGATAACGCAATATGGCTGAAATCACACATATGCACTCAATCCATCGTAAAAGTAACTCCATCACAGACACAACTGGCATCTGTATCCATCATAAAATTTGACCTTTTTAGAATCACGCTACAAAGGGCATGCATGGCAAGACTAATGCCTTAATGGTTAAGCCATTGAATAGATAACCATGATGCAATCAACTCCACTGGAAGGAAACCCAACCTAGACACCACATCTCCTCTTGTACACAGCTACATCCTCAGTGGTTAAAACAGCAATCCGGAATGTTATTTTAACCAAACGTGTATAATGGTAGAGCATGTTAATACAATATAACTATCTGCAGAGGCTTATTACTGAGGCACTTAGACCCTTGTGTCGGGTTATTGACCTACTAGTTGACAAGTAGTACAGCCTGAGCTCATGAGTTCAATATCCCCCCTGGCCGAGCAGGCATTACGTCTTGAAAGAGCACCAGACGTTTGGTCTTCTGTGAGGGAGACTTATGGATTGCAGCTTTAACTCAGAGTGTCAAAAACAGACCCTTGAGGGCCTTGACCCTACCAGAGTTAAACTAACACTGAGGATTTAGCTGGTATAATCATTCACACAGACATCAGAGGATATAACGACAAAGTCGTCTCCAAACAACCTTAAAAAAAAGACCTCTTGGATGTTATTATTTGTACAGTGTACCGAGTTCAATGAATAAGACATGCTCACAATCAGCCCCCTGTCTAAGTCACTCAGCCACGCAAAGACCCCCTACCTTCTCAGCCTGGGCTTCCAGGGACTTAAGGTTATTGGTGACGTTTTTCAACTCTTCCTCCAGTTCAGCACATTTACTGGAGTTGGGTGGGAGTTGGGTGAGGGTGAGGGTGGGGGTGGGGGTGTTTGGGACATAGGATGAGGAAGGTAGACAGCATGTGATGGAACATCAAGACCACAGGACAGATATAAGAACCAAGAGAAACAGAGAGAATTCTTATGAGAGAAAACTTAAAAGAGTCAGTGTGAGAGAAATAATGTGGAAAATGTCATTCATATATCTTCACAGGGCTGAAGGTTTGATCGTGAATTGGAAAACAGTGATTTGAGTTGCAGGAAGAAATTAAATCGGATTAATATTTCCGGTGATTGGTGAAAGAAGTCTTTTAGATTTCAGCCAGCAGTGCCAAAATATAACAAAAATAAGCAGCTAGCTTGCTGATATTTAATATGTCAGTTTGACAGTTGCATTAAAGAGAAACTATCTTTTTATATAACTATATGTGTTTTTGGGGGTTTAATATGACACATCCCAAGGTTGTCAAATAGCTGAAAACCAATTAAACATGGGAACCTTAATGTAAAACGTTGAACTATGCCTTATGCCTGCAAATAAACGGTAACCGTCCCATCCCCTACCGTGGCCTCCTCCTCCTCCTCCGTTCCGGGACTTCCCGGCTCGCCGGCCGACGCGTACGATCTTCTTGTTGCTGAGCGTCTCCGGGTAGATGCTGATGCCCTTCAGCATGTGGATGAACCTGTAGGGCGGGTCCACGGGCGAGTCGCACGGCCCCGACTGGAGCTTGTAGCCGCCCGTCAGCTGGTGGTAGCGGCGCTGGCAGCACGTCCACAGGAAGGCGCGGTCACCGTGACCACCAGGACCCCGGCGCCCAGGAAGCCGGCCAAGACCGGTGACACCGCTGTGGGGGGGGGGGGTTTGTCGGAGGAAAGAGAAGAGGATTCGTTACATCTTTCCCAGACAATGGGTCCAGACCCATTCGCGGGTCACAGATCAATTTTCGTATAAGTCGCGAGTGAATATCCCTTAGTTTTTTTTGGGTCTTAAATGTTCTCATTAATTATTATTATTTTAAGAGTTTCTAAAGATTTCCACAAAAAATCACACATTCAAACATTTTTCTAAAAGAATTTCAGGAATAGAATAAAAATAATCAAAGGAACATTAGAAAAAAAATGTTTAAGAAGTAGTGAAAATAGCAGATCTGCAAGCTTGCAACGCATTGTGAGCTTGTAGATCTGCTATTTTCACTATAGTTTGGGTCGGGGCAAACATCAGATTTCTCTTTTGGGTCTTGAGCAAAAAGTTTGGGAACCAGTGTGTAAGATGGACATTAAATATGATTATTACACGGCTTGGTTGAATGCTTTTCCTCGCATCTTATGTCTAACCTCATGGTATTGTGTAGATATCGTCGCTTCTAGATCTGCTACTTTTGCTACTTTTGAATTGGAATCCTGAAAGGTTACAGTTTTGGACACAGGCTCAATTTACAAATCGGTAATTTATTTCTGAACAGCAGACTGCTTCTACACTTCTGTTTACGCTATTATTATTGCTATATCAATATTTCACCGTAAGTCATTAGTTTTGTTTACAAATAAGAGCACTTGAAGGATAATGCACGCACATTAGAGTGAATTTCCACAGGTGCTGGATAAAAGAGTCAAGTTCAAACACACACAATGATTACACATTGTGTATGTTTGAACACACACCATCATGAACGCTCCCACATGTGCATTTGCTAACAGAACGAACAACGTTTTGACCTTAAGCGTCTTCATCAGGTTCATGAATGAAAACAAGTGATAAGGGTGTTGTCAATGTCAAGGGTTCCAAAACCTTTCAGGTCGCGACCCGCCCACCCCCCAAAATAGTCACATTTAAACTGGGGACCCCCCACCCTGACAAGCACTTGGAATTGTAAGCATTACATTTTAGTTTGACTCGGTTCCACAGATAAATATTGTGAAAATAGCCGAACTACAAGCTCACAGCGCCCGCACTGCGAGGCGCAGTGAGCTTGTAGATCTGCTATTTTTCACAATGTTTGCCTCTTTCTTACGTAATATTTGACAATTTGGCCAATTTGTTATTAACAAAGTCTTAAAAGTCATTAAATTGTAACTTTATAAATGTGCAGATACCCTGTACACTTATACTACTGTATAACTATATGTTGGTTTGTTTACTGTTGAGTGAGAAAGCACTTGGGGATGCCCCCAAAACATTTTGGGGGGAACCACTGGGCTATGTAACTCAGGCGATAGCCATGAAATAAGTGAGATAATGTGCAGTGTGACATCAGTGTTGTAAAGTAAACTTGGACAGGATGATGTAGAACGGACATGACACCGTTCGGTTCATTGGCATTCTGTGGCTCAACAGAAATAACACACCACTGCTCTCTGCCTTTGTGTACGTTGCCATGGAAGCAGTTGCTATAGAGGCGGAAGCTTGCACGCATTGTGTGTGTGTGTGTGTGTGTGTGTGTGTGTGTGTGTGTGTGTGTGTGTGTGTGTGTGTGTGTGTGTGTGTGTGTGTGTGTGTGTGTGTGTGTGTGTGTGTGTGTGTGTGTGTGTGTGTGTGTGTGTGTGTGTGTGTGTGTGTGTGTGTAGCTAATCTCGTAAATCGCTGCACCAATCAGAGCCACATTTTGTGAGCACACTACCAGTAGTCAGTGTGTGTGTAGAAGTACAGTCTCACCCTTTTCACATTTTATACTTACATACAAAAAAACGATGTAATTTTTTTTTAATAATGGAAATCAATATGGCTGTGATCAGGCTTAAACCTTGCCCAAATTTGGATTCCTACTTAATAGATATGTCATAGATCAGTGTTTCCCAAACAGTGGGTCAGGACCGTCGCATTGAGACACATTGTGAGCTTGTAGATCGGCTATTTTCACTATATTTGAAATAAGGCTTAAGTGATTAATTAGCAATGTATTATAAGTTTGGGTCCCGTTCTATAGACACCAAATGTCTCTTTTGGGGTCTCAAGCTAAACAGTTGTGAACCCCTGTCATAGATGATGACTAACATCATAGATGAATGATGTCACAGTCTGAGATGCCCATTGGGGACACATGTTCCCATGGGGTTACCAAGATACACATGATTCCATTTTTAGATCAACATTTCATGTCACATTAATATCTTTTTTTGTTCAAATGTAGCCATGCAATGAATTGGGATATTCTTAGCCCCTTTCAGAACCCTGTATATCTTTCTTTTTTTGTATTTTGGATGAGCGTCATCCCAGATACAAAGAAGTTATACAGGGTTCTGAAAGTGCCTAGGATATTCTGTAAGTGTTGTACATTGCATTGCTGGCTTATGTGGCTTGCTAGACTATATCTGAACATAAACCTTGATTGGGTGATGCCGGACAGACACTGTAAAAGTTATCAGGTTGGGTGTTAAGTTGAATGGCTAGTTACACACACAGATATCTCCTACATCAGTATGCTAAAGCATGAGGACCAGAGTGTCAGTTCACATAGCTGTTCATTCAAAACTCCATGCAGATAAATCAAAGGATGAAATGATGAAAATGATGATTTAAGTAAATGGGAAAAAGAACAGTAACACAAACAAACTTAGGCATAAACAAACGTAGGCATGAATACTCAAGAAAGGAAACATGACTTCAAATAAACAGAACACAAAAATCTGTCATGTTGATATCGCGTTATGATCATTTTAACAGTGGAGAGACATACATGGGGCAAGTATGCATTAGACCAGTGATTTTCAACCTTTTTTCATGCCAAGGACCCCTAAATTGATATACATTTGGCCGGGGACTCCCATCTGAAAATGTTTTGTGCCAGGGACCCCCCCAAAAGTAAGTTGAGTTACCAACGTTCGCTTTAAAAACATATATTCAAAGATATGCACACATTTTCCAGGATTTTTCAAAAATAGCAGATCTACAATCTCATAGCGCGGCAAGTGCCGCGCTATGAGCTTGTATATCTGCTATTTTTGAACAGCCAAAACTAGGTGGTTAAAATGTTAGTGACGCCATGTTAACTAATTAAGCTGGGGACCCCCTGGTACCCCTCCAAGGACCACCGGTGGTCCCCGGACCACTGGTTGAAAACCACTGCATTAGACGGCATAGCATCACGACAAAACATGGAGGCCTCGATGACGCATCGCTCCAATGAACCTCCGCAGCCAATGAGGTATCTATGTTTATATATATCTATGTGTTTTCTGATCACCCTAGGTCTATACAAACTGAAGCTGACCTGCTCACCGTCAGAAGCTGTCACTCTCCTCAGCGAGGGTAAGCTACACACTCCACTATTAGTGGATACTATGGATTGAACCGAACAGGTTTTAATGGACGGCTTCTTCTCCTTTAGGCAACCTCTGGGGCTTACTACTTAAAGAGGTTGTGTGTTACATTTATTCCCCCTCCCTGCCTTTGTAAAAAACAAATCCCTTAATTAAAACAACGTTATTGTTTGAACACAGCCTCGCTCTCTGCCTCTTGGTGTTGGTCAGTGCTCACAACGTTGTAAGTGGTTAAAACTATGATGTCATAACTCCTATTCATCAAATTATTCTCAAGTAACTTTGCGTCACTGTTTCATTCCAAACTGACCAGTGTGATGTAGGCCACGCCTGAAAAACTTGTGTGGACATTCCATTTATTGATGCTTTGGTGTACAAGCATTACTTTTGCCTTTCTTGTATTGTGTAAGGTTTGGCGAACGCACCTGAAATACCTGATTACTTGGACTTTAATAAGAGCGCAAACCTTTTTTTTCTCATCTTTGTTATTCTACAGTCGTACGTTATTCTACGTTGCTTAGTCTAGCTGAAGCCTGAAGACAACTCTGCTGAAAGGCTACAATAAAATGAATCTCTCACTGTACTGTACATACTGTAGTGTAGCCTATATCGTCACTGTCGGGCAGAAAACTGTCCAAAAACGTTACTTTTCAGGAGATGGAACAAAGAACCTGTGTTCCAATGGATCCAATGTACTAGTTATTATTCAATATTTATAAAACCACGTTCACTTTCAATATTTTTCAAAAACAGTAAAACATAGCCAACCTACAAGCTCACAAAGCATCGAGATGTGATATACAAGCTCATATGAGCTTGTAAATCAGCAATGTTTTCAACTTTTGCACAACACTATAGTAACGAAACGGGGCTTAAAAAGTTTAGATATGGAGACACAAGGTTTCAGCCCGACAGCAATGCTATAGCCTACAGTGGATGTGCAGTGGTTGTGGCGTTATTGAGAGAATTCCTCCTCCTGGGACCTAGAAATCTGTCTGGTTGTTCTCCAACAGTGTGCTGTAGAATAATAATAACACCAGCAGACCCAATGGCTTACTGGCCTATTTGGAAGAACATCAGACATCCCCTCCTCCTATACAAAATAATCACAGTCACCGAGGTGAATGTTCAAATGCTGCGAATTAAAACAAAAAGCTGTTCAAATAATATTCGGAGTAAACTACCACCTCTGTGCATTTGTGACAAAGGAACAGCTGTCTCATGCTGTTCTGTTGGGACACTGGATTTACCTGCGACAGCTCAGGGACTCCCCCACCCCACCCAACTCACACACCTGCCACAGCAGCCAGAACAAAGCCAAGCATACACACACACACACACACACACACACACACACACACACACACACAAATGGAATCATGTGTCTGCTCCAATGTGGATCTCAGACTTTACAGTATGTGACCAGCCTGTATCATCAGTCATCGATCTATGATGTTAGTCGTCTATCTCCATGATTTTTTATTTATCTGGGACTCCAATCCACACTGTAAAACAAACTACTGTGTTCATTTAACTCTAAGAGTGTACAAATGGAACCCCTGGAATAACCCTGAAAGACCCCTGGCAGTCTCTGGACCCCATTTAGGGGAACCAGTGCTTATTCTCTATGATTCTTCAGCTTGTTTCAGGCACTGCTAAATGCTAATGGTTCAATGAATCACCATTTGACAAAGGTGCTACTGTATATACAGTAGCACCTTTGTGATAGGTGCTATAGGTTCCACTATATGATTCTGAGACAAATGATCGCTTTTAGTGCTATTTAGCACCATTTTGTTTAGTGAACCTAGCTGCACACACCAGTCACCTGCCTGTGTCTGTTCTGTCTCTAATTCCATTCAAGACATACAGTAGAGCATTTTAGGTGGTACAGCAGTCAAAGTCATAGCATGGTCAGAGGTAACTGCAGGGCTAAATTTAGGACAACTGCTTTTGGTTTGTTTGCTGCAGTTAGAGAAGAAAACTCAATTCCCACTCATATCAGAGAGCACACAAGCTTATGTTTAAAATAACTCTTAAATCAATGGTTCAAGAGCAAGACAAACCAACCATGTGATCTTTGATCTAAATCACAGGTTCTCAAACCTTTTGATTTCATGGACACCCATAACTCTGAGAGCGTATAAATGGAACCACGAGTCCATTTGGTTACATTTGTACGCTAAACGTAAGTTTGGAACCTCCTCAAGGAACCCAGGGGGTCCCTGGATCCCACTTTGAGAACCACTGATCTAAACCCTTGTATGGAACCAACAGTTCTCTAACATGGGTAAGACTACTGTGCACAGTAATACATGTTCTATAGGGTACGTGCTGTTTTCAAACATGATTCATTGTATTGCGTTTGATTTTCTGTATAGCATTTTTTTAATCTTGTAACTGGGCTGAACTCTGCCCAGGGATTTGCATATGCAAATTGGCTACATAGCTCTCTTTGTCCCAACAGTTCTATTGTGCGTGGCCCCTGTTAAATAAATAAACAAACAAACACAATTTGTGATAGAAATTGGCAAGGACCCCCCCCCCACACACACACACACACACACACACACACACACACACACACACACACACACACACACACACACACACACACACACACACACACACACACACACACACACACACACACACACACAGATGGATTTGTTTCCTTTTTTGTAAAAGTAGTTTAAGCAAGCAATAGTTGTGGTTTTTGGAAGTTGACAAAACATGCACGCACACACACATGCGCACACACGCACATGCGCACACACGCACGCACGCACGCACGCACACACACACACACACACACACACACACACACACACACACACACACACACACACACACACACACACACACACACACACACACACACACACACACAGAGCTATGTGGACACACCAATGTGTTTGTACCTTATGTTTAACCTCACGTACACACAGTATCATATAGGGTTTGATATTGGCTTCTGCAGCTTGGTTCAGGCACCGTTAATGGTTCTATAAAAGCACCTTTTGACAAAGAGGTTCCTCTATGATTACAACAAGCCAAGCTGACCTTGTGTTTAACCTCAACATACAGTACATAATGTATGCTAGGTGTATCTGTAGTCGTATAGATACCTTGATGTCTTTGAAATACTTATTTAATGTTTGTTTTTATTTCTTTCTTATTAGACACTGATAGGAAATGGAATATAAATCATATAGAGAAGTTAATGCCTGCAGGTTTAGCTGCAGTGTAGTTGTTGCAATGCAGTGCTTTTTATTCCACGCAACAATAAAACATCATGAGTTTGGATGGACTCTACAGTGCATTAAGTCCAACCTTACAAAACCATTAGCTCAACCAAATGTTTTCTGCAGGGGATCAATCCAGCTATTGATCCCTAAGTAGACTGATCTCCTGTATCAAAAGGTTCTCAAGTCGGTGTCCAGGGACCCCCAGTGGTCCTTGAGGGGATTCCAGGGGGTCCCCAGCTAAACGATTTGCTCGTTAATCTTCATTAGTATTACATCTAAAAGTAAATACAAGAAGAACGTACAACAATGTCTATTTTGACCATTGTAATCTCTGTATCTATAGATAGATATAGACAGAGAGATTATAGATAGATAGATAGATAGATAGATAGATAGATAGATAGATAGATAGATAGATAGATAGATAGATAGATAGATAGATAGATAGATAGATAGATAGATAGATAGATAGATAGATAGATAGATAGCTTGTTTAGACCAAATGACACACCATATCAGACCAGATAAAAAATGCTCTTAGACTGAGGTACCAGCGATTAAAATCTGAAAATCAGAATCACTGTTCTGTATGTATGGTGGCTGACAATTCTGTTACTACTAGCGCCTGACTAAGTCCTGTTGGCTTCTTTCCATAGATGTATCAGTGGATCTAAAAATAATAATAATAATAATAATAATACAAATTTTAAAAAATCATAATAATCATGATGAGGATGATGATGATGAAGAAGAAGATGATGATAGACCTAATACATAAAATAAAAAATAAAAAAGGACATTCATTCATTCATTCAGATCCTGTTTGCAGCGTCAGTGTTGGTTCTGTGTTCTGTTCTGGCTCCCTGACAAAAACTCCACAACAATAGACTGTGGGTGGGATGAGACACACACACACACACACACACACACACACACACACGCACACACACACACGCACGCACGCACGCACGCGCGCGCACACACACACACACACACGCACACGCACACGCACACACACTTCGTCGTTTGGACCAGAACCAAATTAGCCTCAGACAAGGGGATCTGTAGCTACAGGCTACCACACAAATCTCACGATCACGCAACTGCGTCGCTCGCCGACCATAGACACACTCACACAGCTTGGCAGCTTCTAGACCTTGCAGCTTGTAGATCTGTCTTTGCTACGGAGTTAAGGCATTACGTAACAGAAAGCGTTGTGTCGCCTCCAGAATGGAAGCGTTGTTATGGCCCTGCAGGCTGACACAGCATAACATAACATATTCATAACATGACCACACAATATGTATAATCATAACCTATACAATGATGATGATAATACATCCAACGTTTACTGACTTATATAGCCTACAGCTGCGATGCGCATTTTATTAGCCTGCTTCTTTACTGTTGTAGCCTATTTTAGGCTTTTATTTGATTCTATACGAATGTCTTAGTCTTAAAACCTTTTAGGGAATCGTTTAAGGTGATCGCCAACACTAACGTTAGTCATTTTTAAGTGATTAAACATGGATCGCTTTGTATTTAATAATAATACCCATAAAAATAGGCTAGAGATGGATGGATATAGCTTATCATCACATGGATGACTGTCCTTTACTCCTTTAGAGAGCGCCACATTGTAGCTTAATATAACCTATACATTAATGTAGACACCTCATATCTAAACTATACACTAAATCTGGAAGCATATTAATAGAATAGACGCGATCACAGTTGGATGAGCATCATCAAATATACACGATCGAGTGATGATGGTGGGCTATTATTATAGCCATGGGTCTTTACAAAAAAAACAATACAGCCTATAGAAAGGTTACTCATTAAAAAAAAGACATTTAAATATTTTTTTAATATTTTTTTATAAATACAGCCTATAGCCTCCTCATTTTTTTTTAAATATTTAAAAAATAATTTTATAAATGCAGCCTCTACTCACCATATGCCGGCTTCAAGTTGGTGATCTCAGCCATGTTGATGCTTGTTTTTGCCTGCGGTGTCAATAATTAAAACATGTATAAATGACAGAAGACAGCGGGCTTTATTTTATGTCCATGGATGGTGCTGGGTGTGGTCCTTCATGGTCCTTCATGGACGGCAGCATCATCATCATCATCATACACTGACATCCTAGAGCAGAGAAACGAGCGCTCTGTGGCGCCCTCTGTAGCAGCGTTGCCAGGTTCTGTGTGAGATATAAGCAACCAGGTGGTCTAGAAAAACAAGCCCAGAAGAAGCAACTTTTTAGGCCACATGATATGAGCACTTTAAAACCTATATAGGCTATGCATCGGCTATTTGAAAATAGCCGATCTACAAGCTCACAACGCGTCGCGATGCGACGCGTTGTGAGCTTGTAGATCTGCTATTTTCAAAAACTCTTGCAGGGAAATGTGCAAGTTTTTTTTTAAACTTTCTAACGACACAAATGCTCCCCTGGGCACAAAACATTTTCATGAAAATATTTGAGAACCACTGGTTTAAATAATAATTAAAACATTCATAAACAAGCCTAAGCCATTTTTTTACAAGCAACTTTACATACAAAGAAGCCCAAAGTCGCTTATAATAAGCCGACATGGCAACGCTGCCCCTGTAGTCCGGAGAGGAGCGCATGGTCCACTGACGATGCTGGAATGCGTCTGTCTGACGTGTGACTGACTGTGTGTGTGTGTGTGTGTGTGTGTGTGTGTGTGTGTGTGTGTGTGTGTGTGTGTGTGTGTGTGTGTGTGTGTGTGTGTGTGTGTGTGTGTGTGTGTGTGTGTGCCTGCCTGCGTGCGTGCGTGCGTGCGCGCGCGCGCGTGCGTGCGTGCGTGTGTTGTTGGGGGTCCCTCTTAGGACAGTGGTTGTCAATGTGGGGACCCCCAGAGGTCCTTGAGGGGGTTCCAGGGGGTCCCCTGCAGCAAAATGGGTTAATATGTCATCAAGATCAATTTCACCACTTTAACCCTATACAGACTACAGTAGGCTGCATCGGCTATAGCCGATCTACAAGCTCACAACACACATCATATTGTGATGCATTGTGAGCTTGTAGATCTATTTTCAAAAAATATTTGAAAAATGTGAGAAATGTGGAATATATTTGAAACATTAACAACACAAACCTTGCATGGGGGTCCTTGCCACACAATATTTTCAGATGTCCTTAGCCAAATACATATTCATTTGGGGTCCAATTGACATGAAACACTTTGAGAACTAGGCTACTGCTCTAGAGGCTCTAGTGGGACCCCAGCACTACACAGTAACTGAGTATCCAAAGACAAATGTGGAACTTTTCTTTCTCTCTTCCTAACCACCCCCCCCATATATTCTAAATGGACCCTTGCAGGTCTGTAACTCAGAGAGTGTACAAATGGAACCAAATGGACCCTTACAGCTCCATTTGTACACTCTCAGAGTTATGAGGGTCCTTGAAATGAAAAAGTGTGAGGGGCCGGGCCACTGACTGCAGCAGGCTTTTCATTGTCTGGGTTCTATGTTAGCAGCAACCATAAGGCAGAAAGACATTGCATCGTGCAGCTCTATTGTCCACTGTACTACTGTATGATTAAAGCCCCTGTTCACGTGTCACTGTGTGGTTTAAATAGTCACAAAAATCACAGTTCAATAAATGTACATGTCAAATATTTTTCTCCACCCAAAAAAACGATCAGAAAATGCAAAATACTTGCCGGTGAATTTCACATCAAAACTATTCATAGAGTAAATGTCTCATTCATTCAGATTTTTCACGGTGCAGAAGCTCAGAAGCAACAACCTTTTTCAGAATGAAAATCATGTCACTAAATAATACTTACATAGCTTTATCGGTGTGTAATATTCGCGTTCTGTTTGAATGTGCTTATGACACACTAACAGCAGAGAAAGAAAAATGTTCGTACAACCTTCGTACAACAGTGTCATTCACAGGTAATAGGTCCTGTTATAAACAAATATTACAGAATTCTGCTTTAAACGACAGTGAGAGACAGTCTCCTGATGAGTTGCCAGAACCAAGCAACATTTGTAACTAATGGTTTTATATACATATTGACAATTTAAATTAACAGTAAAACTGTATAATATACAACTTATATACAAGTATATGGAATATATTTGAGAACAACTTCACATTGTATCATTTCAATGGGGACAAAAATTAAACAAAAGCCACAATCACCAGAAAGTCTGTTGATACAACTAATAATTCACTTAGTGGCCATAAAAACACAAGTTTGACTATTTCAGATGAAAACTTTCAAGTTTGACCTATTAAACACAACTGGCTCTTTTTTGTTATCTTGACACATTTGCCTATATTGCTCTACTACTTGAACCAAAGCCTGCTGTTTATTACTTCACCAAATGTCAAAGCCTGCTGTTGATTGGTTCACCACATTTCAAAGTGTTTGTCTTTCAGGAAGGGGGTTTTGTCCTGGAAGCAGTTGTTGTTGAGTCTGGAAAGACATCAATAATTACCATGATTTACTACACACATCATACCGGTTGAAGTCAAATATTCCATCTTTTGATTTCTCCTGAGAACAATAAGTTATTCTATTAATAATTAGGGCTGTCACTCTCACAATAACAACATTTAAGTTAATGATTCATTGTCGTACAAATAATTGCGATTTAATTGTGTTTTTGGCATTGAGCATTGCAACATATCAATATGTTTTATGTTTGCCTTTAAGGCTTCGTAATAAAAAAAATGCACATGGCAGATATGAAAAATAACTTACAATTACAAAGATATACAAATTTATACTTTAAAAAAAATTACATAGCTGACCTACAAGCTTACAACGCACCGTGTTGTAAGCTTGTAGATCTGCCATTTCTGCTATTTTGAAAATGTATGAACATTTTTCAACATGACGATTATGACGATTATACAAAATAATTGCGATTATCTCAAATAATTGTGATTAGGCGATTATATAATAATTGTCCATTTCACTCACCGCACAGTTTGGATGGATGTGTTGATGGCGAGCAGCTGGAGTATTCTGTCCGTCAGAGCATCAGTGAGCTGATTGTGACTCAGACTACAACAACACAAGGAAGAGAAAGGGACAAAGGAATAGATTAGTACCTCATGGTCACAGATACACACACACACTATGCACACCACTCCATTCTATATACTCACTCCAGGACTTGTGCTTTGTGCAGGTGGGGGATCAGAGTCTCTAGTAGCTGGTCAGTGAGGTGACAGTGACTGAGGTCCAGTTCTGTCAGTCCCTCAGAGTGTTCCAGAACCAGGGCCAAACATCTACAGGCCTTCTGATCTAGTCTGGTCTCACTGAGGTCCAGATCTCCACCCAAGGCTGCAGTCAAGTAACCTGCTCGCATCACTGTGTTCCCTTCACTGCCCACAGAGACCAGAGATAGGAGCTGGAGAAGGAGGGATTTGCTGCATCTGGAGAAGAAATACACAGCTATGAGCAGGGCACTGAGATAGATCAATGTGGTTGGAAACCTTTTTCTTCTTAAATGGATAACTATTTATTATTATTATGTATTATCATTGTGGCAAGTCAACACATAGTAAGACCATGCAGTGATGAAAAAGCAACAGCAGGCAGCAAAGTGTTGTCCTTCTCACCTCAGACGGACTCTGTTGAGGACAGGGAACAACAGGTCCAGTCCACTGTCCTCTACCTCACAGTCTGATAGGATGAGCTGTGTATCCTGGCTGCTGCTGTGTCTCAGGACAGTAGAGATGGCCCTGCAGTCTGTGACAGTCAGAGACAGAGCCTCTACCTGCTGTTGCTCTGACAGGTCCACACAGGAGGAACAGGACAGATCAAGTCTGTACTGTAGAGCTCTGAGTAGAGCTGCTGCTGCCCCCTGCTGTGTCTGACAGGTAGTGCAGCAGTGGAGGAACATCAGCAGTAGATTCCTGTCAACACTGGTATGAGGATATACAACATGAATCACTTCATTGATCAACTATTAACAACATATGCAAATAAATAACCATACAAAGCAACTACACACATCAATATGATCATGTATTAATAATCTTTATATTCACAATACTTGGCTACATCCATCTTACCTGAGATGAGAGACTTTGTCCAGAGAGTACAGGATGCTCTTAATTGTTTCTGGTGGTATGGAGGTCCACAAAAGGCTGAGTTCTCTCACTTTGTCACAGTGTTTGAGGGTGAAGAGCAGAGCATCACAGTCCACTGTGTCCAGCTCTCTGTTGTTCAGGTTGACTGCATAGTCTAATGACCTCAGTAAACTGGGAACACTGGAATGGCATTTATATGTCTCCCTGATGGCACACAGAGTGAAGCTGGGACTGGGTCTGAAAACATGGATTACTGTTAGTAAAGAATACTGAATTAAGATGACAGTAATAACAATCTAACTGTGTAAGATGTACTGAACATTAGAGTCCCCCCCCCCCCCCATCAAAAATAATAGTCTACAATACATTTAGAGAGAAAAAAAACCCAAATCCATTCAGAGATCATTTTCAACTCACCCTTTAAATACAACTCTGTCCAGAATGGGTAAAAGACCTCTGATGCTTCTCTCTGGAATCCTGTTTTTCTTCAAGTCCACAGCGATTGACTGAGCTGATGACTGTTGTAGCAGATAGAGAAGAACCTCCCAGTCTAGAGAGCAGGAGGTCAGATCCCCACCAACCTTCTCCAGGAAAGACTTGGTCAAGTCCTCATCCTGAGCTGTAAACACAACACCAGCTAGCTCCTGCAGAACCTCTGGACACAGTCTAATGAAATTATGGATCAGAGTATACAGACAAATTCATGAATTAGATTGAAGGTTGGTTACGTTTTTTGTTATGTATTTATCACAGACATATTTTATGGCTCAACCTAACCAACTGACTTACTTGATTGTCAGTTGATCATGGTGACTCAATAGTGGAAAGAGGAGGTATGAATGGATGTTGGACTTGGTCAGGTCCAAACATCTAGCTGACCAGTGTCTCAGCAGGGATGCCACATTACTAACAACCCTGGACAATATTCTCTCTGACTGTGGAGTGGTCTTTAGAAGGGAAAGATCTGCAATAGCCACTGGACGGTGGAAACGTCTCATTCTTACCAATCGAAAAAGCAGCAGTACCATGCTTTCAGACAGCCTGAAAATCAAAGAAAAGGAAACACATGCTTTTAATTATGAACACTTCTACTCCTAACTACATCATTTGATTCAGAGCCAAAATAACATTTTGGTTTTAGGAATAGTAGCCAAGATCTTTACATAATCTACAAAACAAAGCATACCCTAGCCTTTGGATTCGTGATACATGTCTAAAAAGAAGTGAGACTCCTTTCAGAGAGATCTTGCTGGGTGTGAGGACCAGATCCACACTAGAGCCACAGAGTTTCAGAACTTTCCCCACAGACTTGCAGGTGTTTGAAAATAACGGTCCTTTCAGCACCAGGGTGAAGTCAAGGAGACGGAGGAGAGAGACAAGCTGTTCCACCTCCTCTCTGGATCTAAAAGTGATGGATTGACACGTCTGCTGGAAGAATTCTGGATCACATCTGAAACATGTGTGAGTTATGGAGGAAAGTATTAGCTTAGCAATATTGGAACAGAGACATTGTAGTACATGGCTTTACATTATGGCTTTAAAGCCTGACTTTAAATCATGTTAATTATTATTACCTTTGTATATAAAATCCATCTATATAACATATAAAAAAAAGTGAAGCCAGGTTGAAAGTGGTTAAGTGTGTCTGTGAGTTTTATAAATATTGAATCAATGAAAAGTATTAATCAGAGCTTGTGAATAAATAATAACTACATTGGATCCATTGGAACACAGGTTCTTTTTTCCATTTCCTGAAAAGTAACGGTTTTGGACATACAAGGTTTCCACCTACTGTAACAATGATGACAAAGCATACTTTCTCTTGTTCTCTCTGCTTTTTGCTTCTTTCATGGATATGCTGCAGAGCTCTTTGTATTAACCACATTCAACCTAGCTTCCCTATTTTGGGCATGTCATTATAGGTGAACATTTTCCAAAAACACATAATGAAATAAATACAATTAAAAAAGTAAAAATAAATAGTGAAAACAGCCAATCTACCAGCTCATAACATTATGTGACACATGACATGGTAATAAGACAAAGTATGATATGGGGCTCATGTGGTTAAGACATTAAATAATCTCTTTCTCTCATTGTATTATAATTCTTTATAATAGAATACAACATTATATTTATCTCCTTTAAATTCAGTGCACCAAAACTGACGAATAATCAGGTCATAATTAATTCAAGCACATTAATTGCACCTCATTATCTATAGAAAAGGTAGACAGATTTATATGTAGACAAACATTAAACAATATGAACCCTAGCGTCCCTATTCTGGGGGCAAACATTGGGCAGAAATAGACAATCTTTAAGTTCACACTGCATCGCAGATTTGGAATAGAGGGAAACACTAAAAGACCTAGTATGGAGCCTTGGGGGTCTTCAGTCAACTAACTATGTAGGTTGACTGAGGGGTAGTGGATAAAAGAAAGTAAAAACATTAACCTGAGTTGTGAGATGTAGGGTAGACACTGAAGGAAGATCCTCACTTCACTCTCTTCATCTGACCAGCCTGTCAGCTCTACTGGTTTCTTCTCTGGTTGGAGTTTCAGCAGCTCTAGGAGGAGGGAGACCTTTCTATCTGAGAGGTCTATGGACCAGACTGCAGGAGCTGACTGGTAAACTGGTTTTAATGCTGGAAGAACACTTCTGCCTGTTTTAGTCTCATAGTTCTTCACATAGGAGTATAGGTTCAGTTGTAGATCACTTTGATACTTCCTGTCTACCTGGTCAATAAAGGGGAATGTTTTGTAATTACACACAGAAGACAACTGTTCCAGAATCTTTTCTCCTGTTTCTTCTTCCCGTTCTGCTGCTTCACAGAAGAGCTTCCCCAGGAACTTGGTTTGTCCTCCTGATGGAACTTGAACACTGCAACAGATCAAATGAAACCAACATGAAATGCTGATCTCTGATCATAAACAGAACCAAAAAATGATGGACACTGGACAATGTATCCATCAGATTTGATGTGGAAAAAGTCAATGGAAAATGAAGGAATCAGAAAATGTACATTACTAATACTTCTTAACCCATTAAAACCGGGAAAGCCATGTCATTTTAGATTTTTGCGGTGGCTATTCAGAAATAGCAGATCTACAAGCTCACAACGCGTCACTTTGTGCCACGCTGCAAGCTTGTACGTCTGCTATTTTTGAACATTATTGTAATATCTTTAAAGTGTGAGAACTACTGATTGAGAAGGCATTTGTAGAATGGGCCTCAGGTCTTAATGGGTTAATGCTTAAACTTTATTTCTCTGTACTTTGTGGTCTAGTGTTAGTGTAACCATTGTCCTGGGAAAAGACCACAACACTGCTGTCCTGATAACAATGGCATAACACTCAGCAGTGATTCATGCTTACACCTATAGTATCATAAGGAGATAACATATTCTTTGAGTGATTCATGTATTATCTGATTGTATTTTTATGATTATTTGTATCATGCATAGAATGTTGCCACTGTCTGGCAGAAGACTTGTATCTCCATGCATTTGTTTTTGTTTGTTCATAAATGAATGCCGTATTTTACAGTTTACGGAGTGTCATGAAAAAGTAGCAAACAAAATAGCCGATCCACAAGCTCACAACACATAATGGTGTGTTGTGAGATTGTAGATCTGCCATTTTCTTTTTTCAGTTTTCCTTTTTTGGATTATTGGACCCCCCCCCCCCCCCCCCCCCATGGCCACCTGTTGTTATGACTCTGGGTCGGAGCCCAATCAAGGCCGTCTCCCACAGCCTCAAAACTCGCTGTGTTATCGCTCTGACACCAGCGCATGAGATAACTAGACTGGGTGAAAACACCAAGGACAAACTTCAGGCTATACTCTCCACACACACGAACACATGGTTCTCATGAAGTTAACATAACCCGCACACACACACGCCTTCGCTTCCTCGCACCTGCTCCTCCCCGCCCCCACCCCCCAGCTCCTCCCTCCCCCCCTGGGCTCCTTTTTTTTGCTCCCCTCACGCCCTGCCCCCCCTTGGGGGCAGGGCGTGAGAGTAGTGCTTTTTTTGCCCGTTCCATTCCATCCCCCCCCCCCCCCCCCCCAATTCTTACTACGAGAGGGCCCAAGATAGCGCCGCAAATGGCTGCTGTGGTGTTGGGGAGTGTTGTTTCTGTTGTAAACTGTGCTCCGCTGTACCAAATCTAATTCCTAACATGTTCACATGTCATGGCAATAAAGTCTTCTGATTCTGATTCTGATACAGGATTTGAGTCCCTGGCGGCGTAGTGTGTTACTGATGGTAGCCTTTGTTACTTTGGTCCCAGCTCTCTGCAGGTCATTCACTAAGTCCCCCCGCGTGGTTCTGGGATTTTTGCTCACCGTTCTTAAAAAAAAAAAAAAAAAATTGATCCTACGGGGTGAGATCTTGCGTGGAGGAATGGGCCAACATACCAGCAACAGTGCGTGGTAACCTTGTGAAGACTTACAGAAAACGTTTGACCTCTGTCATTGCCAACAAAGGGTATATAACAAAGTATTGAGATGAACTTTTGTTATTGACCAAATACTTATTTTCCTCATAATTTGCAAATAAATTCTTTAAAAATCAGACAATGTGATTTTCTGGATTTTTTTTCCTAATTTTGTCTCTCATAGTTGATGTATAACTATGATGAAAATTACAGGCCTCTCTCATCTTTTTAAGTGAGAGAACTTGCACAATGGTGGCTGACTAAATACTTTTTTGCCCCACTGTAACTATGTAGGTTGACTGAGGGGTAGTGGATAAAAGAAAGTAAAAACATTAACCTGAGTTGTGAGATGTAGGGTAGACACTGAAGGAAGATCCTCACTTCACTCTCTTCATCTGACCAGCCTCTCAGATCTACTGGTTTCTTCTCTGGTTGGAGTTTCAGCATCTCTAGGAGGAGGGAGACCTTTCTCTCTGAGAGGTCTATGGACCAGTCTGCAGGAGCTGACTGGTAAACTGGTTTTAATGCTGTAAGAACACTTCTGCCTGTTTGAGTCTCATAGTTCTTCACATAGGAGTATAGGTCCAGTAGTAGATCACATTGCCACTTCCTGTATAGCCAGTGGTCATCATCCCAGTCAATAAATGGGAATGTTTTGTAATTACACACAGAAGACAACTGTTCCAGAATCTTCTCTCCTGTTTCTTCTTCCCGTTCTGCTGCTTCACAGAAGAGCTTCCCCAGGAACTTGGTTTGTCCTGATGGATCTTGAACACTGCAACAGATCAAATGAAACCAACATGAAATGCTGATCTCTGATCATAAACAGAACCAAAAAATGATGGAGACTGGACACTGGACAATGTATCCATCAGATTTGATGTGGAAAAGGTCAATGGAAAATGAAGGAATCAGAACATGTACATTACTAATACTTCTTAACCCATTAAAACCGGGAAAGCCATGTCATTTTACATTTTTGCGGTGGCTATTCAAAAATAGCAGATCTACAAGCTCACAGTGCGTCAATTGGTGCCGTGCTGCGAGCTTGTACGTCTACTATTTTTTAACATTATTGTAATATCTTTAAATTGTGAGAACTACTGATTTAGAAGGCATTTGTAGGATGGGCCTCAGGTCTTAATGGGTTAATGCTTAAACTTTATTTCTCTGTACTTTGTGGTCTAGTGTTAGTGTAACCATTGTCCTGGGAAAAGACCACAACACTGCTGTCCTGATAAAAATGGCATAACACAACTCAGCAGTGATTCATGCTTACACCTATAGTATCATATGGAGATAATATATTCTTTGAGTGATTCATGTATTCTCTGATTGTATTCTTATGATCGTTTGTATCATTTATAGCATGTTGCCTGTCGGGCAGAAGCCTTGTATATCCAGGCATGTTTTAGTTTGTTCATAAATTAATGCCGTATTTTACAGTTCAGCGTAGTGTCAGGAAAAAGTAGAAAACAAATAGCCGATCCACAAGCTCACAACACATAATGGTGTGTTGTGAGATCGTAGATCTGCCATTTTCTTTTTTTTAATTGATGATAATTGTCACCTAATATTGAAATTCACCAAAAAGTTAAGCCAGGTTGAAAGTGGTTAAGTGTGTCTGTGAGTTTTATAAATATTGAACCAATGAAAGGTATTAACAAGAGCTTGTGAATAAATAATAACTACATTGGATCCATTGGAACACAGGTTCTTTTTTACATTTCCTGAAAAGTAACAGTTTTGGACATACAGGGTTTCCACCTATTGTAACAGTGATGACAAAGCATACTTTCTCTTGTTCTCTCTGCTTTTTGCTTCTTTCATGGATATGCTGCACAGCTCTTTGTATTAACAACGTTCAACCTAGCTTCCTTATTTTGGGCATGTCAATATAGGTGAACATTTTCCAAAAACACATAATGAAATAAATAAAATTAAAAAAGTAAAAACAAATAGTGAAAACAGCCAATCTACCAGCTCATAACATTATGTGACACATGCCATGGTAATAAGACAAGGTATGATATGGGGCTCATGTGGTTAAGACATTAAATAATCTCTTTCTCTCATTTTATTATAATTCTTTATAATAGAATACAACATTATATGTATCTCCTTTAAATTCAGTGCACCAAAACTGACGAATAATCAGGTCATAATTAATTCAAGCACATTAATCGCACCTCATTATCTACAGAAAAGGTAGACAGATTTATGTGTAGACAAACATTTACAATATGAACCCTAGCGTCCCTATTCTGGGGCAAACATTGGGCAGAAATAGACGATCTTTAAGTTCACACTGCATCGCAGATTTGGAATAGAGGGAAACACTAAAAGACCTAGTATGGAGCCTTGGGGGTCTTCAGTCACCTAACTATGTAGGTTGACTGAGGGGTAGTGGATAAAAGAAAGTAAAAACATTAACCTGAGTTGTGAGATGTAGGGTAGACACTGAAGGAAGATCCTCACTTCACTCTCTTCATCTGACCAGCCTGTCAGCTGTACTGGTTTCTTCTCTGGTTGGAGTTTCAGCAGCTCTAGGAGGGAGACCTTTCTCTCTGAGAGGTCTATGGCCCAGACTGCAGGAGCTGACTGGTAAACTGGTTTTAATGCTGGAAGAACACTTCTGCCTGTTTGAGTCTCATAGTTCTTCACATAGGAGTATAGGTCCAGTAGTAGATCACTTTGATACTTCCTGCCTACCTGGACATTAAAGGGGAATGTTTTGTAATTACACACAGAAGACAACTGTTCCAGAATCTTCTCTCCTGTTTCTTCTTCCCGTTCTGCTGCTTCACAGAAGAGCTTCCCCAGGAACTTGGTTTGTCCTGATGGATCTTGAACACTGCAACAGATCAAATGAAACCAACATGAAATGCTGATCTCTGATCATTAACAGAACCAAAAAATGATGGACACTGGACAGTGTATCCATCAGATTTGATGTGGAAAAGGTCAATGGAAAATGAAGGAATCAGAAAATGTACATTACTAACACTTCTTAACCCATAAAAACCAGGAAAGCCATGTCATTTTAAATTTTTGCGGTGAATATTCAAAAATAGCAGATCTAAAAGCTCACAGCGTGTCACTTTGTGCCGCGCTGCAAGCTTGTACGTCTGCTATTTTTGAACATTATAGTAATGTCTTTAAAGTGTGAGAACTACTGATTTAGAAGGCATTTGTAGAATGGGCCTCAGGTCTTAATGGGTTAATGCTTAAACTTTATTTCTCTGTACTTTGTGGTCTAGTGTTAAGGCAGGTACACACTGCAGGACCTTAAAGTGGTCGGGGAGTCATCTGATCGTTAAGCAGAAAACATTGCAGGAGTTTATTTCTTGAAATCGGCTGTCATAATGTCGTTGTGGTTTTCACAACACGATTGATCCCCGACAAGGGCTGACACACTGTAGGATAGTTCACTAGGATGCTATCTCAAGAGTCAGACCCAATACATACATTTGTGTTTATTCCAATTCATTTTAATCGACATATCCCGTGATATGCCTCTCTCCCTCTCCCCCTCTCTCGCTCTCTCTCTCTCTCTCTCTCTCTCTCTCACTCGCAAGTCAAGAGCACAGAAGCGGTCAGTGACAGAGTTGCCATGTCCGCTTATTATAAGCGACTTTGGGATTGTTTTTCTGTAAAGTTGCTTGAAAGTGTAGTTTTTTTGGCCTTGTTTCCTAATGTTGTTTGAACCAGTTGTTCTCAAACATTTTCATGGCAAGGACCCCCAAATTAATAATAATAATTAATTGTCCACAGAGGCGCAGACCTCCCCCTTCTGAAAACATGTTGTGCCATAGAACCCCATTCAAGATCTGTGTGGATTTTGTAAATATTCCACCCCCCCCGCCCAAAAAAAAATGTCTTCTTTAAAAATAGCCTATCTACAACGTGAGCTTGTAGATCGTCTATTTTCAAGTATCCAATGTATTTGTATATAGGCTTAAAGTGCTCATAGTCGCTTTTGTTGGGCTTGTTTTCACAAACCTGGTTGCTTATTTCTCTCGCAAAATCTGGCAACACTCACTCACAAACGACACACACACACACACACACACACACACACACACACACACACACACACACACACACACTCTCTCTCTCTCTCTCTCTCTATCTCTGTGCAATAGTCTCAAATAATCAGCCCCTCTTCTAGCACCCTCTCTCACTCATTCTGTTTTATAATAATGTTTAACTTAATACAGGACTGGGCGGTAACTATGCGGGGGATGATGAGGATCTGTTTGTTGTGGTCAGGTCCACAGACCTTCCATAGCCACGGTGGCTGTAATGTGCTCTCATTGGCTGTAGCGTGCATCTCCTCGCAAGCTGATCGGAGCCCCTTTCACATTGCATGATTTTCAGTCTGCGAGACACCTGAATATCTAACAGATTAGTTATCTGAAAACGGTCGGAAAGCCGCCGCAGAGCGGAGAATCGCGGCCACATCGTGTCGCAGAGCCTTTCACACACAACGAGCATTATCTCGCCGATTAAAGGCCGATCTGCGTCAGATTGGGAGGTTTTGACGGCGAGCGCCAAAAAATGTCGGCGACAGCAATATCGGACCTAATGTCCTGCAGTGTGTACTTGCCCTTACTGTAACCATTGTCCTGGGAAAAGACCACAACACTGCTGCCATGATAACAATGTCATAACACAACTCAGCAAATTCATGCTTACACCTATAGTATCATATGGAGATAACATATTCTTTGAGTGATTCATGTATTATCTGATTGTATTCTTATGATTGTTTGTATCATGCATAGAATGTTGCCACAGTCTGACAAAAGACTTGTATCTCCATGCATTTGTCTGTTCATAAATGAATGCCATATTTTACAGTTCAGCGTAGTGTCATGAAAAAGTAGCAAACAAAATAGCCGATCCACAAGCTCACGACACATAATGGTGTGTTGTGAGATTGTAGATCTGCCATTTTCTTTTTTCTAATTGATGATAATTGTCACCTAATATTGAAATTCTCAAAAAAGTGAAGCCAGGTTGAAAGTGGTTAAGTGTGTCTGTGAGTTTTATAAATTATGAACCAATGAAAAGGATTAACAAGAGCTTGTAAATAAATAATAACTACATTGGATCCATTGGAACACAGGTTCTTTTTTCCATTTCCTGAAATTAACGGTTTTGGACATACAAGGTTTCCACCTACTGTAACAGTGATGACAAAGCATACTTTCTCTTGTTCTCTCAGTTTTTTTCTTCTTTCATGGATATGCTGCACAGCTCTTTGTATTAACCACATTCAACCTAGCTTCCCTATTTTGGGCATGTCATCATAGGTGAACATGTTCCAAAAGCACATAATGAAATACAATTAAAAAAGTAAAAACTAACTCCTCGGAGCACAAGTCTCCGCCAGCAGACCCACATTGGTGAGGAATTTATTCCAAGATTGGAACTTTTTCTGCTAATATCTCCTGACTAAATGTTAGCTTGGCTGATGGCACTGATGTCACTTCGAAACATCTAATGCAATGTTTCGAAGTGATTCACCTATTTATAGGTATGTACTTCGTCATGCGTCTCGCTTGCCAATCAAAGCACACCCTTTCAACATATTGTCACGTGTCACGTGAAGCTTGACCAATGTTAGCTTGGTGGAACCAAAGGAAATCAAACGAAAACATACTCTCCACCATGCCTTCGGCCTGGCGGAGACAATAAATAGTGAAAACAGCCAATCTACCAGCTCATAACATTATGTGACACATGACGTGGTAATAAGACAAAGTATGATATGGGGATCATGTGGTTAACCCATTAAGACCAGAAGCCGATTCTACAAATGTCTTCTAAATCCCAACAGTATTCTGAAAAAACATGTTTCTATATCAGTGCTTCTCAAGCTTTTTCATGTCAAGGACCCCCAAAATGATATGTATTTGGCTGCCGACCCCCATCTCAAAATATTTGGTTCCAGGGACCACCCAGAAGCAAAAATGTACGATTTTTCAAAAATAGCAGATCTACAAGCTCGTACCGCGGCACTTGGTGCCGCGCTACGAGCTTGTAGATCTGCTATTTTTGAATATCCAAAGTGTAAAATAATGCTTTTTAGCTCAAACAAAAGAATTACACAGATAAGTTCCAGGTCTTAATGGGTTAAAACATTAAATAATCTCTTTCTCTCATTTTATTATAATTATTTATAATATAATACAACATTATATTTATCTCCTTTAAATTCAGTGCACCAAAACTGACGAATAATCAGGTCATAATTCATTCAAGCACATTAATCGCACCTCATTATCTATAGAAAAGGTAGACAGATTTATATGTAGACAAACATTAAACAATATGAACCCTAGTGTCCCTATTCTGGGGCGAACATTGGGCAGAAATAGACGATATTTAAGTTCACACTGCATCGCAGATTTGGAATAGAGGGAAACACTAAAATACCTAGTATGGAGCCTTAGGGGTCTTCAGTCAACTAACTATGTAGGTTGACTGAGGGGTAGTGGATAAAAGAAAGTAAAAACATTAACCTGAGTTGTGAGATGTAGGGTAGACACTGAAGGAAGATCCTCACTTCACTCTCTTCATCTGACCAGCCTCTCAGCTCTACTGGTTTCTTCTCTGGTTGGAGTTTCAGCAGCTCTAGGAGGAGGAAGACCTTTCTCTCTGAGAGGTCTATGGACCAGACTGCAGGAGCTGACTGGTAAACTGGTTTTAATGCTGGAAGAACACTTCTGCCTGTTTGAGTCTCATAGTTCTTCACCTGGGAGTATAGGTCCAGTAGTAGATCACATTGATACTTCCTGTTTAGCTGGCCAATAGAGGGAAATGTTTTGTAATTACACACAGAAGACAAATGTTCCAGAATCTTCTCTCCTGTTTCTTCTTCCCGTTCTGCTGCTTCACAGAAGAGCTTCCCCAGGAACTTGGTTTGTCCTGATGGACCTTTAACACTGCAACAGATTAAATGAAACCAACATGAAATGCTGATCTCTGATCATTAGGGGTGTGCCGATATATCGTCCCGCGATATATCGCGATACGTTTTCGCGACGATATGTATCGTTTTGGAAAAAAATCGGCACACCCCTACACCCCTACTGATCATAAACAAAACCAAAAAATGATGGACACTGGACAATGTATCCATCAGATGTGATGTGGAAAAGGTCAATGGAAAATGAAGGAATCAGGAAATGTACATTACAAATACTTCTTAACCCATTAAAACCGGTAAATCCATGTCATTTAAATTTTTTGCGGTGAGTATTCAAAAATAGCAGATCTACAAGCTCACAGCGCGTCACTTTGTGCCGCGCTGCGAGCTTGTACGTCTGCTATTTTTGAACATTATTGTAATATCTTTAAAGTGTGAGAACTACTGATTTAGAAGGCATTTGTAGAATGGGCCTCAGGTCTTAATGGGTTAATGCTTAAAGGGGCTACACCATGAATTAAAAAAAAATATATTATATATAAATATTGCCCCCTAATACGTTTTAAACAGGTTGTAAGCCTAAAAAACATCCAGATATTTTTTCTCACAATCTGACTGTCTGTCATTCCAAGCTTTTTCAGCTGCAATACCAAAACGTCCTATTGGGCAGGGGGGAGCCACTGAGCAATTCTGTCTGGCCATCGTCAATGCAAAATCAGTGCAAGTGACATCACTAGCACAGCCATTCTGAAATGGCCTGTTCAGACACGCCCATTCAGGAAATCCATGAAATGAGCATGAATGACTGAATGTTAAAAAAAAATATTTTTGGGGTACAAGAGACACTGGGTAGCCCAAAAAATACTAAAAACCTAAAAAAAAATGAAATTCACGGTGTAGCCCCTTTAAACTTTATTTCTCTGTACTTTGTGGTCTAGTGTTAGTGTAACCATTGTCCTGGGAAAAGACCACAACACTGCTGTCCTGACAAAAATGGCATAACACAACTCAACAGTGATTCATGCTTACACCTATAGTATCATATGGAGATAACATATTCTTTGAGTGATTCATGTATTATCTGATTGTATTCTTATGATTGTTTGTATCATGCATAGAATGTTGCCACTGTCTGGCAGAAGACTTGTATCTCCATGCATTTGTTTTTGTTTGTTCATAAATGAATGCCGTATTTTACAGTTCAGCGCAGTGTCATGAAAAAGTATCAAACAAAATAGCCGATCCACAAGCTCACAACACATAATGGTGTGTTGTGAGATTGTAGATCTAACATTTTCTTTTTTCAATATTCCTTTTTTTCTAATTGATGATAATTGTCACCTAATATTGACATGCCAAAAAAAGTGACGCCAGGTTGAAAGTGGTTAAGTGTGTCTGTGAGTTTTATAAATATTGAACCAATGAAAAGTATTAACAAGAGCTTGTGAATAAATAATAACTACATTGGATCCATTGGAACACAGGTTCTTTTTTCCATTTCCTGAAAAGTAACGGTTTTGGACATACAAGGTTTCCACCTACTGTAACAGTGATGACAAAGCATACTTTCTCTTGTTCTCTCTGCTTTTTGATTCTTTCATGGATATGCTGCACAGCTCTTTGTATTAACCACATTCAACCTAGCTTGCCTATTTTGGGCATGTCATTATAGGTGAACATTTTCCAAAAACACATAATGAAATAAATACAATAAAAAAAGTAAAAATAAATAGTGAAAACAGCCAATTTACCAGCTCATAACATAATATGTGACACATGACATGGTAATAAGACAAAGTATGATATGGGGCTCATGTGGTTAACCCATTAAGACCTGAAGCCGATTCTACAAATGTCTTCTAAATCCCAACAGTATTCTGAAAAAAACATGTTTCTATATCAGTGGTTCTCAAACTTTTTCATGTCAAGGCCCCCAAAATGATATGTATTTGGCTGCTGACCCCCATCTCAAAATATTTGGTTCCAGGGACCACCAGAAGCAAATATTTGAGTTACAAATGTTCGCTTTAAAAGAATATATATATATTCAAAGATTTGCACACATTTTCACGATTTTTCAAAAATAGCAGATCTACAAGCTCGTAGCGCTGCACTATGTAGGTTGACTGAGGGGTAGTGGATAAAAGAAAGTAAAAACATTAACCTGAGTTGTGAGATGTAGGGTAGACACTGAAGGAAGATCCTCACTTCACTCTCTTCATCTGACCAGCCTCTCAGCTCTACTGCTTTCTTCTCTGGTTGGAGTTTCAGCACCTCTAGGAGGAGGGAGACCTTTCTCTCTGAGAGGTCTATGTACCAGACTGCAGGAGCTGACTGGTAAACTGGTTTTAATGCTGGAAGAACACTTCTGCATGTTTGAGTCTCATAGTTCTTCACATAGGAGTATAGGTCCAGTAGTAGATCACAGTGATACTTCCTGTCTTCCTGGCCAATAAAGGGGAATGTTTTGTAATTACACACAGAAGACAACTGTTCCAGAATCTTTTCTCCTGTTTCTTCTTCCCGTTCTGCTGCTTCACAGAAGAGCTTCCCCAGGAACTTGGTTTGTCCTGATGGAACTTGAACACTGCAACAGATCAAATGAAACCAACATGAAATGCTGATCTCTGATCATAAACAGAACCAAAAAATGATGGACACACTGGACAATGTATCCATCAGATTTGATGTGGAAAAAGTCAATGGAAAATGAAGGAATCAGAAAATGTACATTACTAATACTTCTTAACCCATAAAAACCAGGAAAGCCATGTCATTTTAGATTTTTGCGGTGGCTATTCAAAAATAGCAGATCTAAAAGCTCACAGCGTGTCACTTTGTGCCGCGCTGAAAGCTTGTACGTCTGCTATTTTTGAACATTATAGTAATGTCTTTAAAGTGTGAGAACTACTGATTTAGAAGGCATTTGTAGAATGGGCCTCAGGTCTTAATGGGTTAATGCTTAAACTTTATTTCTCTGTACTTTGTGGTCTAGTGTTAAGGCAGGTACACACTGCAGGACCTTAAAGTGGTCGGGGAGTCATCTGATCGTTAAGCAGAACACATTGCAGGAGTTTATTTCTTGAAATCGGCTGTCATAATGTTGTTGTGGTTTTCACAACACGATTGATCCCCGACAAGGGCTGACACACTGTAGGATAGTTCACTAGGATGCTATCTCAAGAGTCAGACCCAATACATACATTTGTGTTTATTCCAATTCATTTTAATCGACATATCCCGTGATATGCCTCTCTCCCTCTCCCTCTCTCTCTCTCTCTCTCTCTCTCTCTCTCTCTCTCGCTCTCACGTCAAGAGCACAGAAGCGGTCAGTGACAGAGTTGCCATGTCCGCTTATTATAAGCGACTTTGGGATTGTTTTTCTGTAAAGTTGCTTGAAAGTGTAGTTGCTTTTTTGGCCTTGTTTCCTAATGTTGTGTAGTATATTTCATAGATGTAAGATGACTTCACTTCACAAGTAAGCTGCAGACAGAAGAGTGTATTGTGGGTGGTTGCGGGCCTGGCCGGGTGGGGGTACAATTAGCATTGACTATTGTCTTATCTTGGAGACAGTGCGTCTATCCATTTGTCATCAAGGCTGACACCTCTCCTTTCCTGGCTCTTTACAGTTGCAAATGTGGAGAGCCAGGGGAGGTGGGGGTTCACCTTACAGGGCTGACACACCCAACACGTACAGATGTGCCACTTCAAAACTTCACACGTTACTGTTCTTTCCCTGAAAGTCCCCTGAAAATGGATTTTTTTCCTCCCTTTTCTGCCCTTAAAATGCACTGTTTTGCCCCTGAAAAGAAGTTGTCACTACACACCCCCGTTTTTCCCTTCAACAGACATCCATATACATGAGAACAAAAGAATGTGTGTTTAAGAAGGTGTCAGACTCATTATGAGGCGAAAGGTGATTTGACCAGTTGCTCAAATTAATTAGCATCATAAAAGCAGTGATCATCAAAATAATTCAGCATTTTAAATGCCCTTCTTTGTCCCTCTTATTGCCCTGGGAATCCCCTGAAAATTTACTGTCTTGGCGATGGCAGGACATGTGAAGTTTTGAAGTGGCACATCTGTACCTCCTCTTATTCTCTATGTAATCACTACTATAAAAGATGGACTGAAATGTAACTAACTTTAGTGTGCTAGTCAGGGCCGAAGGGCCGCCTTTGTGGACCTCAGGGTCTCCATAGAAAACTGCTTGTACTCTGTTTGTTCCATGAAATAAATCCGAAGCAACGAACCTCACTACGGAGTGATGTCTCATCCATTCTTCACCATTCATTCACATCTCTGGAACATCAAACTATCTTTACAATATGGCGTTGTTGGCAATCAGTATAGTGCATTAAAACCTGTAAGGTTGTGGTTTTAAGATACCACATATGGCGTTTAAGTCGGCAGTCGCGTTGGTTTGGTTATCTGGGGAGCGGGACGCCAATCTCCAGGAATGCTGAGCCAGGCGTCGAAAGGACATGCGCGGACGGGGCCTTGCGGTGGAAGGATCATGCTATCTTCCGGCGACATGGGGGGACCACTGCAAGGAGGACATCGGCACGACATGACGACAACTTTTCGAGGATCTACGGGGAGAGGCCCTCATCATGACCAGATCTAGGACGGCTGTTCGACTCATCTGGCTGCACAAATTATCTTCTGCGATCGCTAAAGGAGCGCGCTGCGGTGCTGACGGCAGAGCGGGGAACCTGTGGATCGACGGGGTTCTCTCGTGGCGGGTAATGTTGTGAGGATGGACGGGAGACAGCGGGTGCCAGCAGAACGTAGAACCGGCGATGAGGGGTTCTTCGTGGGGAGTGTGTTAAAACATTTTCTGCGGTCGCAAGTAGAGCGTGCTGTTGTAAAAATTGCAGCTATCTGTTGGAAAATCTGGAGACTGCACTGGGGAAAGCGGCTGGGGCGAGAAGATGACATTGAGGGAGACTACAGAGAGACATTATCGAGCGGGACATTGTGCATACGGGACCTGGGGTTATGTTTTTGTGATGATGGGGGTTTAAACTGTGGAGCGAGGGCTGCCATGGCGGAAGTGTTTGTGAGGATATTTTTTTACTTTCTGGTCTCTGGTATTTAATGTGAGCTTACTTTGTGTTTTTGTTATTTCATTGGGGGTACACTGCCTTGTCTTTTCACTGTGGGCACTTCCGTTGGTAGCTGTCATTTGTACTTATTGGTACGGTGTAAGCTTAGGGATAAGTATTAGGCTATCTTTGAGTATAATTTGGTGGCTCGGCGGGGGGGACATTGACCTGGGGGGTGGTGTTATCGGTTGGTGAGTGATGATTCAACTGTATGCTGTCAGCTTCCATTGTGCTTGTTAGCTGTGTAATGTTTTATCCTGGAGTTTAAAGGACTAACAGAGGGATCCTGCACGCTAATTGGAATCAGGGAATGAGTTTTCTGTCTATTTGTAAGTCACCTTGTCACTGTACTATGTAATCTTGGTTCTTGTATGTGCATTGTTCTGTATTGGATGTTGTTTGCTATTTAGTATTCCTGAATGTTTTATTTTTGTCCTGGTTGTGTTCCAGTAAGTTTCATGGGGGGCGGTTCTTTGTTTTTCTTTTGGAAATATACGTTTTTGCGGAAGACGTTTAGTGTCTCCCGTGGGGGGTCTGTAGTATATTTCATAGATGTAAGATGACTTCACTTCACAAGTAAGCTGCAGACAGAAGAGTGTATTGTGGGTGGTTGCGGGCCTGGCCGGGTGGGGGTACAATTAGCATTGACTATTGTCTTATCTTGGAGACAGTGCGTCTATCCATTTGTCATCAAGGCTGACACCTCTCCTTTCCTGGCTCTTTACAGTTGCAAATGTGGAGAGCCAGGGGAGGTGGGGGTTCACCTTACAGGGCTGACACACCCAACACGTACATCCTCTTATTCTCTATGTAATCACTACTATAAAAGATGGACTGAAATGTAACTAACTTTAGTGTGCTAGTCAGGGCCGAAGGGCCGCCTGTGTGGACCTCAGGGTCTCCATAGAAAACTGCTTGTACTCTGTTTGTTCCATGAAATAAATCCGAAGCAACGAACCTCACTACGGAGTGATGTCTCATCCATTCTTCACCATTCATTCACATCTCTGGAACATCAAACTATCTTTACAATATGGCGTTGTTGGCAATCAGTATAGTGCATTAAAACCTGTAAGGCTGTGGTTTTAAGATACCACAGTTGTTTGAACCAGTTGTTCTCAAACATTTTCATGGCAAGGACCCCCAAATTAATAATAATAATTAATTGTCCACAGAGGCGCAGACCTCCCCCTTCTGAAATAATGTTGTGCCATAGACCCCCATTCAAGATCTGTGTGGATTTTGTAAATATTCCACCCCCCCCCCCCCCCCCCCCAAAAAAATGGCTTCTTTAAAAATAGCCTATCTACAACGTGAGCTTGTAGATCGTCTATTTTCAAGTATCCAATGTATTTGTATATAGGCTTAAAGTGCTCATAGTCGCTTTTGTTGGGCTTGTTTTCACAAACCTGGTTGCTTATTTCTCTCGCAAAATCTGGCAACACTCACTCACAAACGACACACACTCACACTCACACACACACACACACACACACACACACACACACACACACACACACACACACACACACACACACAGATCGCTCGCTCTCTGTGTCTTTCTCTCTCTCTCTCTCTCTCTCTCTCTGTGCAATAGTCTCAAATAAACAGCCCCTCTTCTAGCACCCTCTCTCACTCATTCTGTTTTATAATAATATTTACAGGACTGGGCGGTAACTATGCGGGGGATGATGAGGATCTGTTTGTTGTGGTCAGGTCCACAGACCTTCCATAGCCACGGTGGCTGTAATGTGCTCTCATTGGCTGTAGCGTGCATCTCCTCGCAAGCTGATCGGAGCCCCTTTCACATTGCATGATTTTCAGTCTGCGAGACACCTGAATATCTAACAGATTAGTTATCTGAAAACGGTCGGAAAGCCGTCGCAGAGCGGAGAATCGCGGCCACATCGTGTCGCAGAGCCTTTCACACACAACGAGCATTATCTCGCCGATCAAAGGCCGATCTGTGTCAGATTGGGAGGTTTTGACGGCGAGCGCCAAAAAATGTCGGCGACAGCAATATCGGACCTAATGTCCTGCAGTGTGTACTTGCCCTTAGTGTAACCAATTGTCCTGGGAAAAGACCACAACACTGCTGTCATGATAACAATGTCTTAACACAACTCAGCAGATTCATGCTTACACCTAGTATCATATGGAGATAACATATTCTTTGAGTGATTCATGTTATTATCTGATTGTATTCTTATGATTGTTTGTATCATGCATAGAATGTTGCCACAGTCTGACAGAAGACTTGTATCTCCATGCATTTGTTTGTTCATAAATTAATGCCATATTTTACAGTTCAGCGTAGTGTCATGAAAAAGTAGCAAACAAAATAGCCGATCCACAAACTCACAACACATAATGGTGTTGTGAGATTGTAGATCTGCCATTTTCTTTTTTCTAATTGATGATAATTGTCACCTAATATTGAAATTCCCAAAAAAGTGAAGCCAGGTTGAAAGTGGTTAAGTGTGTCTGTGAGTTTTATAAATATTGAACCAATGAAAAGTATTAACAAGAGCTTGTAAATAAATAATAACTACATTGGATCCATTGGAACACAGGTTATTTTTTCCATTTCCTGGAATTAACGGTTTTGGACATACAAGGTTTCCACCTACTGTAACAGTGATGACAAAGCATACTTTCTCTTGTTCTCTCAGTTTTTTTCTTCTTTCATGGATATGCTGCACAGCTCTTTGTATTAACCACGTTCAACCTAGCTTCCCTATTTTGGGCATGTCATTATAGGTGAACATGTTCCAAAAGCACATAATGAAATAAAATCAAAAAAATAAAAACTAGAAAATGTGCTCCTCGGAGCACAAGTCTCCGCCAGCAGACCCACATTGGTGAAGAATTTATTCCAAGATTGGAACTGTTTCTGCTAATATCTCCTGACTAAATGTTAGCTTGGCTGATGGCACTGATGTCACTTCGAAACATGCAATGCAATGTTTCGAAGTGATTCACCTATTTATAGGTATGTATTTCGTCATGTGTCTCGCTAGCCAATCAAAGCACACCCTTTCAACATATTGTCACGTGTCACGTGAAGCTTGACCAATGTTAGCTTGGTGGAACCAAAGGAAATCAAACGAAAACATACTCTCCACCATGCCTTCGGCCTGGCGGAGACAATAAATAGTGAAAACAGCCAATCTACCAGCTCATAACATTATGTGACACATGACATGGTAATAAGACAAAGTATGATATGGGGATCATGTGGTTAACCCATTAAGACCAGAAGCCGATTCTACAAATGTCTTCTAAATCCCAACAGTATTCTGAAAAAACATGTTTCTATATCAGTGCTTCTCAAGCTTTTTCATGTCAAGGACCCCCAACATGATATGTATTTGGCTGCCGACCCCCATCTCAAAATATTTGGTTCCAGGGACCACCCAGAAGCAAAAACGTACGATTTTTCAAAAATAGCAGATCTACAAGCTCGTAGCGCGGCACTCGGTGCCGCGCTACGAGCTTGTAGATCTGCTATTTTTGAATATCCAAAGTGTAAAATAATGCTTTTTAGCTCAAACAAAAGAATTACACAGATACGTTCCAGGTCTTAATGGGTTAAAACATTAAATAATCTCTTTCTCTCATTTTATTATAATTCTTTATAATAGAATACAACATTATATTTATCTCCTTTAAATTCAGTGCACCAAAACTGACGAATAATCAGGTCATAATTCCATCAAGCACATTAATCGCACCTCATTATCTATAGAAAAGGTAGACAGATTTATATGTAGACAAACATTAAACAATATGAACCCTAACGTCCCTATTCTGGGGGCGAACATTGGGCAGAAATAGACGATCTTTAAGTTCACACTGCATCGCAGATTTGGAATAGAGGGAAACACTAAAAGACCTAGTATGGAGCCTTGGGGGTCTTCAGTCAACTAACTATGTAGGTTGACTGAGGGGTAGTGGATAAAAGAAAGTAAAAACATTAACCTGAGTTGTGAGATGTAGGGTAGACACTGAAAGAAGATCCTCACTTCACTCTCTTCATATGACCAGCCTGTCAGCTCTACTGGTTTCTTCTCTGGTTGGAGTTTCAGCAGCTCTAGGAGGAGGGAGACCTTTCTCTCTGAGAGGTCTATGGACCAGACTGCAGGAGCTGACTGGTAAACTGGTTTTAATGCTGGAAGAACACTTCTGCCTGTTTGAGTCTCATAGTTCTTCACCTGGGAGTATAGGTCCAGTAGTAGATCACAATCATACTTCAAATCAACAGACTCGTCAATGAAGGGGAATGTTTTGTGATTACACACAGAAGACAACTGTTCCAGAATCTTCTCTCCTGTCTCTTCTTCCCGTTCTGCTGCTTCACAGAAGAGCTTCCCCAGGAACTTGGTTTGTCCTGATGGATCTTGAACACTGCAACAGATCAAATGAAACCAACATGAAATGCTGATCTCTGATCATAAACAGAACCAAAAAATGATGGACACTGGACAATGTATCCATCAGATTTGATGTGGAAAAGGTCAATGGAAAATGAAGGAATCAGAAAATGTACATTACTAATACTTCTTAACCCATTAAAACCGGGAAAGCCATGTCGTTTTAGATTTTTGCGGTGGCTATTCAAAAATAGCAGATCTACAAGTTCACAGCGCGTCACTTTTTTTGAACATTATTGTAATATCTTTAAAGTGTGAGAACTACTGATTTAGAAGGCGTTTGTAGAATGGGCCTCAGGTCTTAATGGGTTAATGCTTAAACTTTATTTCTCTGTACTTTGTGGTCTAGTGTTAGTGTAACCATTGTCCTGGGAAAAGACCACAACACTGCTGTCCTGATAACAATGGCATAACACAACTCAGCAGTGATTCATGCTTACACCTATAGTATCATATGGAGATAACATATTCTTTGAGTGATTCATGTATTATCTGATTATATTCTTATGATTGTTTGTATCATGCATAGAATGTTGCCACTGTCTGACAGAAGCCGTGTATCTATATGCATCTGTTTTTGTTTTTTCATATATTAATGCCAAATTTACAGTTCAGCGTAGTGTCATGAAAAAGTAGCAAACAAAATAGCCGATCCACAAGCTCACAACACATAATGGTGTGTTGTGAGATTGTAAATCTGCCATTTTCTTTTTTCAATTTTCCTTTTTTTTAATTGATGATAATTGTCACCTAATATTGACATGCCAAAAAAAAGTGAAGGCAGGTTGAAAGTGGTTAAGTGAGTGTGAGTTTTATAAATACTGAACCAATGAAAAGTATTAACAAGAGCTTGTGAATAAATAATAACTACATTGGATCCATTGGAACACAGGTTCTTTTTTCCATTTCCTGAAAAGTAACGGTTTTGGACATACAACGTTTCCACCTACTGTAACAGTGATGACAAATCATACTTTCTCTTGTTCTGTCTGCTTTTTGTTTCTTTCATGGATATGCTGCACAGCTCTTTGTATTAACCACGTTCAACCTAGCTTCCCTATTTTGGTCATATAATTATAGGTGAACATTTTCCAAAAACACATAATGAAATAAATAAAATTGAAAAAGTAAAAATAAATAGTGAAAACAGACAATCTACCAGCTCATAACATTATGTGACACATGACATGGTAATAAGACAAAGTATGATATGGGGCTCATGTGGTTAACCCATTAAGACCCATTAACCAATTAAGATTCTACAAATGTCTTCTAAATCCCAACAGTGAAAAAACATGTTTCTATATCAGTGCTTCTCAAACTTTTTCATGTTGAGGACCCCCAAAATGATATGTATTTGGCTGCCGACCCCCATCTCAAAATATTTAGTTCCAGGGACCACCCAGAAGCAAAAAACTTGAATTACAAATGTCCGCTTTAAAATAATATATATATTCAAAGATGTGCACACATTTTGACGATTTTTCAAAAATAGCAGATCTACAAGCTCGTAGCACGGCACTATGTAGGTTGACTGAGGGGTAGTGGATAAAAGAAAGTAAACACATTAACCTGAGTTGTGAGATGTAGGGTAGACACTGAAGGAAGATCCTCACTTCACTCTCTTCATCTGACCAGCCTCTCAGCTCTACTGGTTTCTTCTCTGATTGGAGTTTCAGCAGCTCTAGGAGGAGGGAGACCTTTCTCTCTGAGAGGTCTATGCACCAGACCTGGTAAACTGTTTGTAAGGCTGGAAGAACACTCTTGTGTGTTTGAGTCTCATATTCTTTGAAATGGGAGTACAAGTCTAGAAGGAAGTCCCATTTGTGATGCCAATATTCAGACAGTGAAAACACTTTCTCTATTATTTGTGTGTTTAACCTCTCGCTGAGAGCTGCTTGAACACACAGATTCTTCAGAAATCTGTGCCCTGTTTGATTCTGAGAAGTAAACCTGTAGATTATAAAAAAATATATGATTATGATCTCTCAGAGCATTTTTCAAGAGATTAAAGGTAGGGTAAGTGACATGTTTTGGTTAAAACAAAAAGGTTTTTCTTAAAAGGTTAAAGCATTATATTCCTATAGTAATCATTGCTATAGAGTGTTTGTTCATTAACAGGGGTCTCCCCGTTGATCCAGCTCTTTAATAAACAGAAAACTAATTTCAGGTGGGTTGCAAATTTCAGCGAATAAAAAGAGAGTACCCATTTATCAGCTTGAATTTTATAGTGCTCCAGTTCAATTTTTTTCAGCTCATTTCTTTGTGTCATCACTTCCAGTTTCACTTGTTTATTCTGTATCCTGTGTGAGTTCTCTCTCCTGATTGGACACAATTGGTATCTCAACCTAAAAATGCTTTTTCTGTTTACTTAACCCTTGCATTGTGAAACCTGCATACACTTTTGGAGTTAGCGGGTCAAAATTTTCAGCCCAAAATACTCAAAAAATATTTTTTCATATCCATGTAAACACTTTTCAAAATATTATTTTGGGTTAGGGTATCATCTTTCAATATATCTCGTTTTCAATTATAAAAATGTTAATTCACTCATTACATTTCCTATAATGAAGACAATGGATAATGTTATCTAGCTATAATAGACTAATATTGGAACACACTTAAAAAATAAATACAAAATAAATACTTGTTTTATTTTTTTAACTTTAAAAATTGTTAATATTATTAAAAATAGTGACATCTGTGGTGTTAAGGGTCAAAATTGACCCCTATATATATACCATAGAAGGTAAAAAGTCATTTATTTTTCATAAACCCAAACTTTATTTTACTCCTAATAGCGAATGCTAATTGAGAACACGTTTCTCTCAAACATGTAAACATTGAATATTGACAATTTGGGGGGAATTGAGCAACATTTCTCTGGCGGGTCAAATTTGACCCTTAACACCACAGATGTAACTTTTTTTATAGAGACTATCAGAATGAACTAAAATTGTGATTCATTTTGTTGCGTTAAAATAGCTGTTTCTAAGGAAATCATGATGCCTTGTTCCAATAAAGAAATGTAAAGTGTACTTTTTACCTGTCTAAAATATAAAACGGATCAAAAATGCCCCTGATACAATTGAAGGGTTAATAGCTGAAGAGACAGGGAGACTCCTACTACAACAAAACAAAACAACAAAATACTCTATAGATTTTTTTTTTTGTGTGTTACAGTCAACTTATTATAGGATAACCTTATTCAATATGCAACACAATCCCAGTTACCTGAGCTTTGAGATGTAGGGTAGACACTGAAGGAAACGCTTCACTTCAATCTCTTCATCAGACCAGCCTCTTAGCTCTACTGGTTTCGTCTCTGGTTTGAGTTTCAGCACGTCTAGGAGGAGGGAGACCTTTCTCTCTGAGAGATTTATGGACATGACTGCAGTAACTGACTGGTAAACTGGTTGCAAGGCTGGAAGAACACTCTTGTGTGTTTGAGTCTCAATGTCTATGACATGGGAGTACAGGTCTAGAAGGAAGTCCCATTTGTGATGCCAATAATCAGACAGAGAAAACACTTCCTCTATTGATTGTGTGTTTAACCTCTCGCTGAGAGCTGCTTGCACGCACAGATTCATCAGAAACTTGTGTCCTGGTTTTTGAGAAGTAAACCTGTAGATTATTAAAATAAACAGAATCTACATTAAATAAAAACTTGATTCATCAATATAAAACAGTGGCCTTCATTTGTCAATCTAACGTCGACTTCAGAAATCATCTCACAACAGGGCTCATGTGTGATTTATGAAGCACAGCAAAAGATTGGCTAGGAGTTCATAACTGTGGCGGCTGCAATTAATGGTCATTTAAATATCAAGGCTTTAAAATTCTCGCTCCTCAAATGTATGTTATGAAGAAGCAGAATACGGCCAAGAAGAGCCTCACCAATCATCTCCATAACCTCACACACCTACGTATTTGCATACACACCACACAGACACCCATACCTAACACAGACACATCCAGTAACAAAATGAAGCATCACATTAATGAAGTAAGATTATACTCCGACAGCTGTGTTGGAGTTAAAGGAGAATTTCTCCCGACGCTTTTTTATGATGTTATGATATCCTAGGACGAATCGTACAGAAGAAAAATGTTATAACTCCATCCCGGGTCCGCCGCAGCTAACAACCTGCGCCTATGGGACTTGCTATAAATCACATATTTTATCTTACTAAAGCGAGACTTCCTGTGGGGCACATTCAAGACAATCACGTTCTAGCAAATGTTCTAGCACTATGAATATCAGATCTCACCCCAAAAAACAAAAAAAATCACACCCTGTGTGAAGGAAGCGGTGCCTTTGGGGCGGGGCTTCACTCATTTCAGTTCGTCCCTATTGGTGGTCTGAGTCCACTTACCAAATTTGTACTTGGTAGCATGCTGCAAACTGGAATAATGGCTGTTTAAAGCCCAGCCAATGGGCAGACAGAGGGGGCGGGGCTTAATTAATTACAGTTTGTCCCTATTGGTGGTTTTAGTCCATGTCCAAAATTTGTACTCCGTAGCATGCTGCGAACTTGAGTTATGGCTGTTTAAAGGCCAGCCAATGTGAAGACAGAGGGGGCGGGGCTTGAGCAATTCATGCTCGGCCCGTATTGGTGGTCTAAGTCCACATACCAAATTTGGACTTGGTGGCATGCTGCAAACTGGAGTTATAGCTGTTTCAAATCCCGTGCTCATCCCGTGCTCATACGGGCGGACGTCCCTGGGGGTCCCTGGACCCCTCTTTGATAACCGGTGGCACGTGTGGCAAATGAGAGGAGAGATGGCATAGGCAATCTCCAAGTCCGTGTGTGTGTTTGTATGTGTTGCTTCTTTGCCGTGCTCATCCCGGGCTCATACGGACACACAGACGGACACACAGACGGACACACAGACAGACGGACACACAGACACACAGACACCGAGTCAAAGCCACGTATAGAGCGGTTGGCAGCGCTAAAAAGCTATTAAAATACACGATTTAGAGCAAGTCCCATAGGCTCAGGTTTTTAGCTGTGGCGGACCCGGGATGGAGTTATGACATTTTTCTACTGTACCACTCGTCCTAGGATATCAAAACATCATAAAAAAGGTAAGAAACACGTCGGGCGAAATTCTTTAATAAATAGATTTTCATATAGTTTTGCTGTTTCCTGAACCCCTATTTTCTTTAATTCAAGTATTCTCATTGTTTTTGGATTGGTAAGTGGGGAACATAGAACCCGGGGAAGGATGACCCCAATTCAAGACTCCACAGGTAAGTAATTGATAGAAAGAAAAAGTGCATTGGAGGGAGAAGTATTCATTTAATTGTACCGTTGACATTTCTTCTTGACTATTTTCATATACATTTGTGATTTAAAGTCAAGCATAAATAGGGTGAAATTCAATATTTTTAATGCCAGTTACCTGAGCTCTGAGATGTAGGGTAGACACTGAAGGAAGGTCCTCACTTCACTCTCTTCATCTGACCAGGCTGTCAGCTCTACTGGTCCCTTCTGTTGCAGGACTTTCATTACCTCTAGGAGGAGGGAGACCTTTCTCTCTGAGAGGTCTATTGTCCAGACTGTAGGAGCTGACTGGTAAAATGGTTGTAATGCTAGAAGTACTCTTGTGTGTGTTTGAGTCTCATAGTCTTTGAAATGAGAATACAAGTCCAGAAGGAAGTCCCATTTGTGATGCCAATATTCAGACAGTGAAAACACTTCCTCTATTGTTTGGGTGTTTACCGTCTCATGGAGAGCTGCTTGTAAACACACATTCATCAGAAATCTGTGTCCCGTTTGATTCTCAGAAGTAAACCTGTAGATCATGAAAAATAAGAACATAAACAAACTTGATCAAAGAACCTAAAAGTGTTTCTGAAAGTCAAAAAAGTAATAATGTGCAGCTAAAAAGATCAAACTTCAATTTTGAATAGATTTTATAAAATAGGAAGGTGGATGTGTATGTATGTATGAACATACTGTAAATCATTTTAGGGATGCAAAAATATTATCAATATTATCGTGGAATGTCTCAGCATCTACCAAAGGTATTCAGGCTGAAAATGGTATTGTTTTGTTTGAACAGCAGCAGAGTAATGAGAGTGAAACAGCCTCTACTTTGTAGTGGCTCTCTCGCTGATCGACCGGTTATATAGCTAAACGTCTGACTTGTTGTTGGCTGAGCAACAGCCTTGCCATCTAGCTTAAGTGCTTTTCTTAATTATGATGTGTTCATCTAACTGATGCATAAGTATATTCATTTAATAATCTTGTTGAGCGTGTAAAGCCCCAGACACAGAGAGACCATACTGTGTGTAGCTCTGTCAATGTTATTGTCTGTAGAATGCCAGATGGGCATTCCAATCTTATCTGTAAGTTCTCGCCCCTGGTACTTTTTTACCCACTCAGAGGGAAAGTATTTGTACTTTCATATTACTTTTCTAGTATACGCCCACTCTCTGGGCATCTGTGTTCTGTGCTTCTGCTTCAATAAATTATATGTCAAGGCTGTTTGGACACCAGACTGACTCTGGGAAGTGCTGGTGTTCATATCTCCTTGGGCCAATTAAAATTGATCTTTTGGTGTCACACGTGAAAGTTATTTACGATGAAAGTTTATACAAGGTGTGATCAAAAGCCTAAAGTGAATGATAAATGATAGAGCAACCTATCAGCTGCCAGCTCAGAGACAAAAGCTAAAGCAGAGTGTATCTCATTAATCACATGAACCATAGCATCCCTATTCTGATCTTGTCATAAAAATGAATTTTCTTTAGAACATAATTCATTTTATTCAATTATTTTAAATATACTGATAAATATTGTGTTGTGGGTTATCATGATATTATCGTATCGTGAATCTTTGGTATTGTTATATCCCTACATAATTGTATATATACTAAAAGTATTTTTCAACAGAAAACTATTAATGCTCTTAGGGCACAAAGTTTTATTCTACCTATGAGTGTAGACAAATGAGAAGCAGATAAATGCTCAAGACAGATGCTACTTTTCCCCCTCTGTCCAATCGGGTGAGTCGAAGCGTCACTCTAACATATAATCTGAACCGTCCATCAAAGTGAAGCTCTTGGACCAGTCGCCAGTAATCCCCTTCTTGTTTCCTATTTCGGAGGGTCTCATGAACCCAAATTCTCCGCCTGTCCATTATAGACTACACCTGAGATCTAGTTTGATAAACATAGCCACGGCCGCATAATAAAGTTGGATAAAGTCGCAGCGTAACTGGGCTAGTCTACAGGCTACGGGGAGGGAGGGGCTTGAAAGCAAGTGACAGATGCCGAGGTGCACCAGTGGTTGACTGGCAACGTCAAGACAGAAGGTGGTGCGGGCTACGGGGAGGGTCTTGAAAGTGAGTGAGAGGTTATTGGGACAGAAGGCGCTACAAGCTACTCCGTTTTTTAGAATGCGCTGGCTGCAAAAAACAGTCAGCCGCGCACAACCTGAGTTTATCGTCCAGCAGGCATAGTTTGGTTTGACCATGCCCTTACACTGCAAAAAATAAAATCCTCTGAGCTGGGTTTTACTTAAAAAAGAAAAACAGCTCTGTGAATATAACTTGAAAGTCCTTTCTTACCATGTTCAAATAACTTTGGGAGTTAGGGTGTGGTCACACCGAACTGGAATTTTACCAATGAGGGCGGTTTCTGCCAATGCTTTTCAATGGGAACGGAGTGGTGGTTTGTTGCCACTTAAAGTTGTGACCACACCCTTTCTGTAGTTTTTTCATTGAGTAAACGTATTCAATATAAAACAATGTCAGTTACCTCAGCTTTGAAATGTAGGGTAGACACTGAAGGAAAGTCTTCACTTCACCCTCTTCATCTGACCAGCCTCTCAACTCAACTAGTTTCTTCTCTGGTTGGAGTTTCAAGCATTCTAGGAAGACAGAGACCTTTCTCTCTGATAGGTCTATGGACCAGACTGTAGGAGCTGGGGGGTAAAGTGGCTTCAGAATTGGAAGATCATGTTTATTTCCTTTACTGCTGAAATGTAGGTAAAGATCAAGCAGGATGTCATATCTCGTAGTGTAAACGGAGAACAATGACAGGAGTGTATTCACTGAACTCTGAAAGACTTCCCTCTTCTTAATTGCTGCCTCCAGGCACAAATCTAGTAAGAGCTTCTTTTCTTCCCCCTCCAGTAATCCAGGGAATTGGTCCTGAAACGGTGAGTCTGCAACTCTGGATGCGTCTCTGAAACTTAATAGCAGTATTCAAACAAACATCACATAACACATTTGTGGAAGTTTCTAGTAACGTTTGGCTGTAATTACATTTATTTCAGGATTTTCTTCTGAAGAACATGTTTCAAAGGTCAGTAATTCAAGCGGCAAATGGGAAGTTATAAAAATATAAGAAAAGAATAAATTATCAACATTACACTAAATCACACACCTTAGTGTGCCGACATGACGCAGAGACTCCAACAGGGTCCATCTCAGATCTTGACAGGCAGTGGTCTTCCTTTCCCAGAGGAGGCAGAGGTGAACCCTCAAACGACTGTTCTGCATGACCTTTACTGCTCTTTCAAACACTTGTCTTTTACCATAGACTGGGAGGTGCAACTCATTTCCACCAAGGCCAAGTAAGCCGTTGTAGTCCATCTCCTCCTCAGTGAGAAGTAGAGCTTTCCAGAGCTGGCTTTTCAAGGTGTCACACCTGGAAGAAAAGGTTTTCCTGAAGTGAGACTTCTCACTCCATAATTAAAAAATGTTGTAACATTACAGTAGGGCCCTACTGTAATATATTTGTTACTTCACAGTTCATGTTGTACTACCTGCAGGGTTCTGTACCAGTTGATAGAATTGATAGATTTAAAAGCTTAGCATCCAAATTACATCCACAATTAGATAAACTGTAGACCATAGTGTGAAAATACATGCTCACCCATCCAGTTGTACATTTTTCAGGCAGCCAAGTATTAATCTCAGTCCTTGTTCTGATACAGTGTCCTTGAGTTTTAGCTGTACTTTTCTCTGTTGGGACCGACTGATTACATAAGACACAGCACAATAATGGTGAGGATCAAGATTCTCTTCGCTCAAATCAAGGCAATAATCCAGTTTGTCCAGAAAGAGAAGACAGGCCTCAATGGACTGAGATTCATGCAAGCATTGGCATAAGAACAGTATGTTGCTGTCATCATTGTCACTGTGAAATCTGGATACCACATCTGTGATTAAAGTCTTAGATATGTCCTTCAACTGCAGATCTGGAGCCAGACATTTCAAATTGTCAAGATTTTTCTCCCTATACAAACCACACAAGAAAGGGATCACATGTTTCATGTGTTTCATCTCTTCAGTGCAGCACTGTTTCAGAAAGTCGGGTAGTTTGTCAGGATTCTTCAAAAACAACAACCCTGCAAAAAACTCCTGTATGGTATAGTGGAGAAATGCAGAATGAGGTTTTCGTATCACAGGTGAAGCTTGAACTTTAATTGTGTTCAGGAAGGCTGAATGAACACAGCTTTCTCCATGTGTGTTCAGGAAGGCTGAATGAACACCACATTTTTTACAGGACAGTGCTGTTAAATCTACAGATTTCTCTTTAGTTGCCTGAAAAGCAGATTCTGCCAAAGCAAATATTGCTTCACTGTAATCTCTATCGTGTTGACTCTTTTTGGGTATTGCCATTTCATCGTACTTTTGAATGCAACAGCAAAGAATGTCAATGTATATTTCAGTCAGTGTGCATGATTCTTGAGGCATGCCTTTCTTTGTAAAAGAAAAAAAGGCAACCACCATCAGTGCATATACTGGGACATGACAAAGACTGAACAACTCCAAGTTGTTCAAAACATTGCTCATCTGCTCAGCGTTCAACATCTTATCCAAGTATTCTCTGATGGACTTTGTGCTGAAGCCTTTCACCTCTACTCTGAGAGAAGCCCAGTCGAATAGGAAGTTTTCTGATTCAACCTCTGGTCTGCATGTGAGCACAATCTTTGCCTCTGGAAGCAGGTCCCCATCAACAAGTCTCTTGATCAATGAGACAGAGGGGAGATCTGTGAGTCCATCAAAAATGATAGTAACCTTTTCCGAATTCCTCTTTATGTCCTCCAGAACATCTTCTTTTGCTTCATCTGGTTCACTAAACATATTGAAGAGAAGATCCTCCAAACTCATGGGGTTTGTGGTGCAGGACATTTCTTTCATATCAAAATAGAACATGTAATCTAGGTCCTTGTTGTCACTTCCTCCCCAGATTTTCAGCATTTGATGTGCAACTGTTGTCTTTCCAATTCCAGTCTTACCAACCAGGAGAATTTTGTTCTTATGTGTTTTGAGTATGTCGTCTACAGATAGTTTCTGTATATCCTCAGGAATGTAGGTCTTCATTTTTTTTGCACGGGTTTTCTTGCATTTTTTTATTTTTATTTTTAATATTTTATATGGTGTAGTTTCATTTCCTTGTGAGTCCAATACCAGTGGAGTGAAAGACAGATCTAAATGCTTATCCTTTTGTAGAAACTGCTTGCTTTGTTTCCACACATTTTCTGATAGCTTAAGAGCTTTCTTCTTTAAATTTTCCTGGTATTTGTTGCATGGTTTTGAACCTAAAATGGAAATAATATCAAGTGGATAAATCATCTGTGAACTGACTAAAATACTTACGCCATTATTGTTGAATTTATGGTTTCATATCAATACTATAATAGTTCAATAGTAATAGTATTTGCCATTTTCCACCTTTAGATAATACATACCTTTACAATAGTTTATATCAATGTCCACATCATCTCTGAAAGAAAAGCAGGCGATCCAAGGGTGTAGGTCGTTATTTAAGGTCCTCTTCCTAGTTATGTGAATGATCTTTAGTAATTCATAGCAGGCTTTCTCCGATTTGAGTGTGACCCTGTCCAGTATTGTTCTCGTTTGATTAAAGTCAGTAGTCTCTGTCTGTATGTCACTGACTTCCTCCTTAGAGAACACTCTTTGCTGATGCAGATTCTCCACAATAACAGAAAGGTTCTGTAGTCCACCATTCACCAGGCGGGTTCTGGCGTTCTGGATGTATTCCCGAGCTGACTGACTTGTACTCGCCATGTTAATTTATACTCGTTGAAGCCTATACTAACTCCAGTCCATAGGATAGATTTTTTTAAATTGGCATTTGTGTTAATAGTGATGATTCAATGCTTTTGTCCATTAATCTTTTCTTCATCAGTTGTGTAAAATACTGAAAAGTAAAAATATTGACAAAATATTGTAATGCACAAGGCATCATCCGCCATACAGCATCTAAACATTTCTGCCACCCTTAGTACAGTAGATACATGCTTCACTTACAATGATAATATTGCACATCAGACATACATCCAACATCAAAGAGTTACAATAAGCAATGTTTAAATCTGCTAAATAAAATAAAACTACATGAAGTAGTTTTCCATGTCAAACTAACCTGTCTTTCTCCAAGGTGGTTGTGTCCAGCTGGCTCTCTAACTGGGTGAGGTCATTCTGCTGGGACAGTGAAGCCACAATGTCCTCAGGTGGGACCAAGTCTGTTGTTGAGGGGACAGCCACTGCTGACAACTATACCTCCTCCCTCAGCTCCACAAGATCTATAACTAAATAATCTAAAGCAAAAGAGGTTAATGAATACTGAGTTTTAGTGTTTTTTTCTGTACGATACAAACATTTGACAAGTCACAGTAAATGATACATGGTGGATATAGAAATCTGGTTAGAACAGTAAAAAGAAAAAAAAACACCTAAAACCAACTATTAGAGCACTGGAATCAAATGCTGAACAGAAGAATAGAGAATAATGATTCTCAAAAACTCGGTTCGGGGAGGGGAGACCTTCTGGGTTCAAATCAATACATACTAGAAAAGTGCTCCTCGGAGCACAGGTCTCCGCCAGGTCAGGTACGTTATTGTGGCCTCCTGGTGGCGCTATAATAGGCCAATGTGAAAAGGGTGCCATTTGTTCAAGGGCTTTTCACTGCAATCGGACACTGCGTTCATTATTTGAGGCATTTTGTTCCAAAAATGTGCTTTGCAAAATTAGACCTGCTGGTGGCGCTATAACAGGCCAATGTGAAAAGGGTGGCAATTCTTCCTCGGCCTAATAGAAATGTGCGTGTGAAATTTCATGGAAATCGCAAGCTGCGTTCATTATTTGAGGCATTTTGTTCAAAACGGACCAATCCTGCAAACTTTGGAAGCCAATCTTAGGCAATCAGGATGGAATATGGGAAATCGGATAAATCCGTGTTGATCACATGACTATAGAGATACTGTGTACCGATTTGTGTGATGTTTGGACAAAATCTGTAGCAGTAGTATCAATAAACGTGTTTTGCACATATCGGCCTCCTGGTGGCGCTATAACAGGCCAATCTGAAAAATTTGGGCTAGAGGTTCTGAATTGGCATCCAGGAAGTGTGCGTGCACAGTTTCACAGCGGCCGGGCCAACGGTGCCAGAGATTAGCTGCTAACGGACGGACAGGACGGACACACGGACGGACAGGGGGTAAAACATACTCTCTCGCCATGCCTATCGGCCTGGCGGAGACAACAATTTGCAATACAATTCAGTTCTGTTAAGAATTCCTTGTCGTCTTGTCTTTCCACCAAATAATAGAAATATCAATAGACAATGACTCATCGTAAAGCAGTAATGGTATCAATACAAATTAACAATCCCATCCCTACTTTTTACTTCACTTGACAAAAAGACAGGCGCGTCAACAGTGAGGCCTTCAAGGCTGAAGAGGTGAGGCACGCCGAAGCGAGTCGCTTGGAGCCTTTAGTGGGCTAGCTAACTACTAGCTACATAAGTTAACATAACGTAAGGAGACTGGCTGCAAGTGGACGCAAGTCATTGACCCAGCAAAAGCGACGACAGCTTAGCAAAGGACATCAATATGATCGGGCCTGATCGAGTCAGTGTACGAGAGAAATAAGGAACCAGGTCTATGAAAAGAAGCCCAAAAGAAGCGACTAGGCAACAGCTATTTGAAAATAGCACATCTACAAGCTCACAAGTCGCTAACAGTTAACCCTAACAAGCCCAAAGTCGCTTATAATAAGCAGACATGACAACACTGCCTGGATTTGCCAACTGCCCATCTGTGTCTGTTATGTATTACGTAACGGTAGGCTACTATCATTGTCAAGTAGAGTAGTAGCCTACATGAATGACACCAATCACATCGCCATGAATGGAATACGTTTGTATATTGATTTATTTAACCCATAGCGAGCAGTGCACGTTCGAGTTACATTAAAATAAAGCAGTCATGTAGGCTATTCCCAGTGAGACTCGGGCTGCAGTCAGTCCCGTGCCGCGCCACGTTAATGAGATGAGCCTGGAGAAGCACTCATAATCTGAATGTTTACGGAGTGATTGATGAATGAATGCATAAGCATTAATGAATAAAGGCTGGTGTGTGTTGGGAGGGTTACATGTCCAATCTCCCGGTAAATCTACATCATGAAGAATCACCTGCGCTGCAGGGGCGTCGCATCATGAGGGCAAGTGGGGCTGCTGCCCAGGCAGTAAAGATTGTGCCCAGTCCAGCTGCTCAAACTCGTGGGCGAGATTCGCCAGGAAAAAAAAAGAAAAAATCAACATAACAACAACATTCGCGGCCCCTCACCTCTGTCGATACTATGCGAACGGCACTTGGTGCATGTACATTTTCTGTTGTAGCCACCTTTTACAAAGCTAAGCTGCCGACTCCTGCATACCAATGGTCTAAGTGTGACCTGTTAAGGTCCTTACACACCGGCGAAAATAGCGAATATACGCAAAATTCGGACTCCTTCCGAATAATTAAAAGACGCTTTTTCGCTTCGCTTTTTTGCTCCATGTACGGAGCCATTGACTTTATTAGGTTTTTAAAAAAAACGCATTATTCGCACGAAAAAATCGCCCCGGTGTGTAACAACCTTTAGAGTCCAAAAGAGAATGGATAATGGTCCTGGGATTCATGATTAAATTACAGAGGTGAGTAACTAAGTACGTGTACTCAAGTACTGTACTCAAGTACAATTTTGAGGCATTTGTACTTTAATCGAGTATTTACAATTTCCAATATTTTTACTTCTACTCCACCACATCTCAGAGGCAAACATTGTACATTTACTCCATTACTATTATTTGAAAACTTTATGTAGATTTTGATTATTATTACAAAACATACAGTAACCACTACAGCCCTATATCGGCATTTGAAAATAGCCGATCTACAAGCTCACAATACGTCACGAATCACAATTTAACGCATTGTGAGCTTGTAGATCTGCTATTTTCAAAAGATTTGTATACATTTGAAAACTTGAAATGGGACATTTTGTATAATTACTACTTTTACTTTTGGTACTTTAACCCTTGCATTGTGTTAGAAACCTGCATACACTGTGTGGAGTTCGCATGTTCTCCCCGTGTCTCCCAATCAAGGGGCAAGTCTTAGATATTTACGATGAGGCCGACAAAATGGTGCTGTTATACCCTGCGCCGACCTGCGGTGTCAGAAAGAATTTATTTTAACGCAAGTGAATGGGTTTTTTGACAAACTTTAGACTAGATTTTCTTACTGTAATAAAAATCGTCATAAATTCTATATGCTTCCAGTCGCTAGTTTAAAGTCTCCTTTCAATCATCAGGATATGCGTTTTGCTAAATTATGGTTCTATTTATTATAAAATTGACGATAAAGTAGGCTATTCTCTAGGAGGGGCGGGATGATTTGATTGACAAGCTACACAACCAATAGCATTCATTCCCCGCCCCCCACTCTTGATTGACAAGCTACCCAACCAATAATGGTCTGGTCTCATTCTGACGCGTATTGAAAGATGGCGGACCTACAGTCTTGGAACAATCGGCTTCATTTTCGGTCTGTAGAAAGCAGCGGAGTGGGTTTGTCCATCTCATTTATACAGTCTATGCTCCCAATACTAGTGATGAGCGGGTCGACCCGTAACCCGCGGGACCCGCGGGTCAACCCGCGGCGCGGGTGGGTCGAGTCAGGATTTCAGAGGAAATTATGCGGGCTGCGGGTGAGCGGGTCAGCCGCTCTCACACGCAAAAAAAAATAAAAGTCACATGCTCTTGTTTTGTCTTTATTCCTAATAAGAATAAGAATAACAAGTAAGACGCGCGAACGCTGGAAGCGAACGCAGCTCGAAAATATTGTGTATTTACGGACTGTGTGTGTGTGTGAGTGTGAGTGTGTGTGTGTGTGTGTGTGTGTGTGTGTGTGTGTGTGTGTGTGTGTGCGCGCGCGCGCGCGCGTGTGTGTGTGTGTGTGTGTCGCAAAAGCAATAATATATAACGTATATATGAATATATTACCATAACTGACTATTTATATTCATTTGAATCCAATAGCACAGTTTTAGTTTTTGTCAATAGGTTACATAGATGAGGCCCTGTCTAGCTTCACAGGGCAGCATACTGTATGGAGCTACAGTAACACTGTCTATTATCTACTTTCAACTGAGGCCATGTTCTAAAATGCATAGATCAGTGGTTCTCACACTTTTTCATGTCAAGGACCCCAAATTATATGTATTTGGCCACAGACCCCCATCTGAAAAGACTTCTGTGCCATACAATATTTGTGTTGTTAAAATGTTTCAAAAACATTTTCCACATTTCTTTAAATATTGTACACACTGCATCTACAGTTGACATAGAAAGCAGAACATTCTCTCAGACATGGTGGCTGCAGAGAGGAAGGTGTTCTTTACAAGGCAGGGTTGTGGTCATGTTGAAGGTTTCATATCTGTCATTTTTCATCACTAAACAGGATGTACAGCCCCCACTGTGCCCACATCCTCTGCTACTCCAGTGCTGTTCTCTACCCCCTTCACAACATGCACAGCCCTCTGCATTTTAGTCAACTGTCATTTCAGGAGTGCAAAGACTGAATAAGTAAATGAATAAATGAACATGTGATTCAATAACTTGTAAATGTACTATTATTTGGTGAGATCCATAACTGACCATTGACCAACAATAACTTGTTCTGTAAATGTCAAAAGAGGGACTTTTGAGAATAACATTTTCATCAGTGGAAAAACACTCAAAAGAAGAAATGGTATTGGGAGTGTCAGAGCTCAACTGATCTCAGATCTTATAATGCTTATGGAAACTTTCTTTCAGAATTTGTCACAGATAATCATGCTGATGAAAAAAATACACCACCCTTCTACCCTAACTTATAATATATATATATATAACAATACAGATAAGGATAATGACATAACGCTAATGAGGGCATCCGTGTTGATAGACAGAAGTCCGGTGTAAAATACTATACTAAAGGATTAAAGGAGACCACACCCTAAAGAAAACTTCACCCCATCCAAATCCCCCTGTGTAGTAACATGATTTACAGTAAACTGCAGAGAGTAGACTCACTGGGATCAAGTCTCTTTGCATGTTGCTGATCCGGTCTGGGTCTAGAGCGGATACGGAAATGGTACGTCTATGTATGTGTGTTTATAAAGTACCGGATATGTAAAGCAGTCTCTATATCGGATCACACTGGTTAATTCACAATGAAACCAGGCTTTCCACAGGATGCAGGAAGCCTGGTGACATACAGTAGGCTACCACATGTCACAGAGAGAGATAGAGAGAGAGAGGTTTTTCTCTCTCTGTTAGCATAGATAGACAGTTGTATAATTCTGTACTTAATCTAATCAATAACAAAAAATCTTCTCTTATGGGTTCTAGGACCAGACCTTTAGGGGCGTTCAAATAGGTGTCCCTATTTTGGGCATGTACACTATTCAAACATTTCATTTAAATGGCAAAAAATAACAAATCTACAAGCTCACAACACGTCACATCGCAGCATGTTGTGAGCTTGTTGATCTGCAGTTTTTCGCCCTTTTGAAAAAGGGCGAAAAGTGGTAACCTTTTGCCACCCCCTAGTTATTTTTATTACGCCTCTGATGCTTTGAACTTTGTCCTGACTCCTGCAGTGTGCTGGGATGTCTCTGCTTAATGTGCAACATTGTTTTCTCACTCAACAGTAAACATTAAACAAACCAACATACAGTATAAGTGTATACAGGGTATCTGCACATTTCTAAAGTGACAATGTAATGACTTTTAAGACCTTTTTAATTCCAAATTGGCCAAATTGTATTGTGTAATAATATATTTTATATTACCATAATTGACTATTTATATTCATTTGAATCCAATAGCACAGCTTTTTTTGTCACACAGATGAGGCCCTGGCTAGCTTCACAGGGCAGCATATGGAGCTAACACTGTCTATTATCCACTTTCAACTGAGGCCATTTGTTCTAAAATGCATAGATCAGTGGTTCTTTAACTTTTTCATGTCAAAGACAGCCAAATTAATATGTACAGTATTTGGCCACGACGCCCATCTGAAAATATATTGTGCCAGGGACCCCCATACCAGATTTGTGTTGTTGAAATGTTTAAAAATGCAAGATTCTTTTGAAAATAGCCGATCTACAAACTCGCAATGTGTCACGATGCTTTGTGAGCTTGTAGATTGGATATTTTCAAATAGCCAATCTATGTAGGGAAGTGGTTAAACTGATTTTGATGCTATAATAATTCATTTGACATTATCAATAGACATGTATACCCCTGAACTTGCTTATTAAGACTAGCAATGTTTTCATTTGTTCACCAGATTATAAGTAACATGTGGTGATATGACCAGGGCAGGAATTTCATGGAGGCCATGAAGGTCAAGGTCTTGGCCCATCAGGTTGGCCTTCTGCCCCTCAAAAAGTGACCTGCCCTGCATGAGGCCACAGTGGCCTTGATGATGCCCCGCCCACACTGCCCAAGCTGACTTTACCGTTTTCTCCTCTTCTTCTTTCCTGTCAATGTGGGTTTTTTTTAGACATCACTGACTTTCTGTTTCTGCTTCTGTCATATAGGCCCCATGCCCATCTTCAAAAGAGTCCATTGACTCGTGGACCGATTAGTCCAGTGGTTCTCAAGGACCCCCAAATTGATATGTATTTGGCGAACTAAAAACTATTTTCAGAAAACTATTTTGTGCCAGGGACCTCCAGAAGCAATGATTTGAGTTCAAAATGTTCGCTTTAAAAACATACATAATTAAAAGATTTGCACATTTTTTCAAAAATAGCAGATCTACAAGCTCATAGAATGGGACAAAGTGACACGCTATGAGCTTGTATATCTGCTATTTTTGAATAGCCAAAGTGTAAAATATGGATAAAGTAGTTAAAATGCTTGTGACGCTGTATTAACTAATTTTGCTGGGGACCCCTTGGTACCCCTCCAAGGACCCCTGGGGGATCCCAGAACCCACTTGAAGAACCAATGAATTAGTCCACTGATGAGACTGTATGAACTTTGACTCAGTAGTTTCTACAAATATTTGTAAATACCAATAAATTATTTTCTGAAATAAACAGATTTATTTTATACATTTATTTCACTCATAGTTATACTGTGTATTGAAAAATATATGGATTAAATTGCATTCATTATTTATGTGGAATTGAAATAATTTGATTCATTTGGGCTTCCTGCTCTAGCATTTGTCCTTCATGCCCTGAAAACATGTACAACACCAAAGGCAAGTGGCCTTGCCCCTAAAATGACAAAATTCCAGGCCTGAATATGACAATAAAATGCTCACACTGCATGTACAGTTGACATAGAAACCAGAACATTCTCTCTGTTCAGAGTATGTTAGTGTAGAGGAACACAGGTTGAGTCACCTAAACATTGTGGGCACCTCAATGTTGAAAATGGCTATTTTTCCCAAAACGTATGTATGCAAATAAATGCATCCATGCTTTGGAAGTATCAATGATTTGAACATGCACGGTGCATCATTATCAGACCTACCCTTCAACTTCTTGTTTATGACCAACATGATTGGCTATCCACAGGTTTGTTTGTAGCAACTGTAGAAATTTGCCCCCCGTTTATGTACTGTAATGAGTGGTTCTCATTGTGGGGTCCTTGAGGGGGTTCCAGGGGGTCCCCAGCAAAATGTGTTAATATATAGGCTATTTTCAAAACAATCTTGTAAAATTGGAGAAATTGTGAGTCTTTTTTAAGAATACAAATCTTGCACGGGGAAATTGGCACACACTATGTTCAGATGGGTCAGCAGGCAAATACATTAACATGGGGTCCTTGTCTCCTTGACATGAACAAGTTTGAGAAATACTGGTATAGAGACATGCATAAGATGGTGGTTGCAGAGAGGTAGGTGTTGTTTGTAAGGCACAGGGTTAAAGGTTTCATATCTGTCATTTCCCATCACTAAACATGAAGTGCAGGCTTCTCTGTGACCACATCCTCTACTAGTGTTGTTCTCTACTACACCCCCACAGTTTCACATCTGTCAGCTGTCATTTCCGGAGTGGAAAATGTAATGTCATTCAATCATTTAAGGAACTTTTTTCTGTATTCATCAGTGGAAAAATACATAATGATAAAAAAGACATAAGAAAAGTTCAACTGAGTTCAGATCTTATAATGCTTATATAGAAACTTTGTTTCAGAATGTGTCACAAATTGGCATGATGATAAAAGAACCATCCTCCTAACCTAGCTCTGGTCCATAGCCTAGAAGGAGTTCTCCTTAAGGCTATGGGACTTTCTTGCCTTTGAGCTCGCACCAGAGGCTGCGCAGCCTCTTGTCTGCAGTAAAAGAAAAAAAAATACACTTTCGCTACTCACCAAAACAAAGACGGGTTTATGGAGTTGAAAGCCAGCTCTAAGTGGGAACACTCTGAGCCCCCCACCCCCCCCGCACCTCTCGTCTAAAATACACTTTTTGGCCAAAATGTAAAATATTTCACCGGAAAGAAAATGTTATGTAGTTACTCTGCTGCGCCCTCTACAGATGCGGTCAATGGAATCTTTCTATTGACAAGAACTTGTGACCCTTAAAAAGGTGTCCGCGACCCACAAATGGGTCGAGCTCAAAGGCTCAAAAGTCCCATAGCCTTAAGGAGAACTCCTTTTAGGCTATGGACCAGAGCTACTCCTACCCTAACGTATAATGATACAGATAAGGATAATGATGATAATAAAGGGGGCACTCGTGTTGATATAAGATCAGTCAATTGTTCTCTCACATCTTATGTCTTTTGGGGGGGAAATGGTTGAATCCTCAACATGCTGCTAAAATACACCACCCTCCAATAACTTTGTACTGATAGGGATGATAATGATTTTTACCATAGTGTAAAATATACCACCCTCCTATACTGATTAGTATAGGAGGACTTTGTTTCTATGTGATATAGTATGTTGTATGTTAGTAAGTTATAACTTTGTACTAATATCACAGGCAGAAACACAGTCTGGTGTGATCGTAGCCTAAGGTTACGGTCACACCGGACAATTTGAACATGGTGGAATAGTTGGTTGTGGCTGTTGCTTCATATTCGGAGCGGTATGATTTTGGTACTTAAACAAAAAAAGTAACTGAGCAAAAGACGGTGAACAGGCAAAGTTAAAAATGACTTTTGTGTGATTGTGACGGGAGCCAGTGACATGTGGCTTTTTTGGTTGCCTGGCAACATGAAGACAAGCTGCTCTGCTTCGCAGACTGCACTAAAAGGTGACGTGTGCAGTCTACGTGTTTCAGCCTACAACCAAAGCCTGGTGTGATCGTAACCTATAGTAGTGATAAACACTAATAAGCTGTCAGCAAGGTCTATCGCACTGTTTCCCAAACACTGGGTCGGGACCCATTTGTGGGTCGCGGACACATTTTTATGGGTCACAAGTAAATATCTTTTTTTTTCGTTTCCTACATTAAAAAGAAAAAAAAGTCCCAACATATTTTCTAAAGATAAATATAATATTTTTTTAAATAATTTCATTAAAAAAAAAAATCTAAGTAATTCCATACATGTAAAAAAAAAAGCTTAGTGAAGTGGTGAAACTAGCAGATCTACAAGCTCACGATGCATCATACATGTGCTGCGTTGTGAGGGGAGACATCAAAAAAGTTTGGGAGCCACTGGTCTATCATATCAAAACATAATCTAGGGATGTACTGTAAGGCAAAAAACTGAACCACACACACACACACACACACACACACACACACACACACACACACACACACACACACACACACACACACACACACACACACACACACACACACACACACACACACACACACACACACACACACACACACACACACACACACACACACACACACACACACACACACACACAGCATCTTAGTCCACATGGACCATAATAAAAAGAGTTTGTGTGTGAACGTGTTGCAGTATAATAAAGGTTCTTACCTTACATTAACCTCTAGCTCTGGTCCTTTATTTGCTTTGTTGTGTCGTGTGTAAATGTAGTCCAGACTGTTCAGTTCACTGTTCTATCATTGTGCTAAAAGCTTCTCCGTGTGTCTAGTCTACTTACTTTCATTTCTGTTAGTTGATCCGCCTCTATGTAGGCTACAGTATAGCACTCACTCCATATATGGTAGAGGGGAGGAAACAATGTCCAGACCTTTCAAGCATCTCCATAAAGTTTTATTCAAGTAATGTATGACTAAAGGATTCATTAATGACAATCAGGCTCCTTGGCCCCTATATGAGAACTTAAAAGGTGCTGTTAAGTGATATTTATCTGTATATGCATCTGTATGCTGTATAATACAGATATGTATCCGTGTCTGTACTTTGGGTGAATTATAAGTAAACTGCTGTGACAACATGATTATTGTACACGTCTGGGAAAAGTGATTTCATGTATGAAAAGCTCTTATAGGTGGGGAAACATAACATGATTGTGACTGTAGGACAAAAGTAGTCTCTCAAGACAGACTGTTCACTCACACAATGTTCAAATGCTTCGACAGTCGGTGCAACGGAAGCACTGAAAATGATATTGGTGTAAAGTGGGTGCCCCCCTCCCCCCACTTCTGCTTTGTCTTTGCAGTCGTGCAAATTCGTCCTACTGTAAATCAAATTAAAGGGATATTTCACTTTCAGAAAAACTTTTGGTGATTTTATCATCTACTCAAGCCTTTGTGAGCCCCCCAGACAGTTTTTAAGTTGCTCGATTCAGTATTTAGATATTAGATAGTCATTTTATCAGACACGCCCCCTTCCTATACAAACCCATTGTAACTTCAAACTCCATTTTAACCATGTTAGATTCATCAAAAACACCCGTCCTTGGTTCTGGTTCCTTGGTTCTTTTTTTCATTTATTTTATTTTATCTTTTTATTGTATTTCATTTTTTTCATTTTCCCAAAAAAATATTAAAAATAAATGAAAAAAGTAATTGAAAAAACACGGCCCCCTCGCGTATTAGGAGGGCGGTAGGAGACGGGTGAACCAAGGACGGGTGTTTTTGATGAATCTAACAGGTTAAAAATGGAGTTTGAAGTTACAATGGGTTTGTATAGGAAGGGGGCGTGTCTGATAAAATGAATATCTAATATCTAAATATTGAATCAAGCAACTTAAAAACTGTCTGGGGGGCTCACAAAAGCCTGAGTAGACGATAAAATGACCAAAAGTTTTTTTGAAAGTGAAATATCCCTTTAACCACAGCATATATTGCTTGCTGCTTAATAGCAGAAATTAACTAGTTGCCTGCCAATAACGCATACTGTATATGTGTTCTTTAGAATCCATCACTTGCCTGCCAAGAACGACTTAAGTCGTTTTTTTTTTTATTTGACCCAAAGACCAAGGAGATATGATTTTTCGAAGATCTAGACTCCTATCCACTTCCTTGTTAACTTAAAACCTAAAAATTCTGTATCTCGGCTCCTGAGTACTTTTTTGTTTTTTCAATGAAAAATATCTGGCAGAAAACTGCAAAAAATCTGAAATAATTCTGGCAGTCAATGTGTTTTAAATGTCAGAAATATATTTGAAAGATATTCTAAAATATATTTTTGAGAACGGACATGACAAACATGACTACTTCCTGTTATCAGCTTTCAGGAGGCGTATAGTTCCAGATTTAGAGATTGTGGAATATAGTTTAAGAGACTAGGACAAAGATAACAAACAGAGCATGTCATACTTGAGAGACAACAGTGCCCCCTTCTGTGCAACATGGATAGATGCTTTCATCCAGTATCTTATACCCCCATCCATTCCAAGACAAACAATAGAAAAGCAAGACATCTCCGCTTTACTTTCTGTATCTGTGTAGGTGGTCGCCCCCTTTGGAGACCCAAGAGAGGTAGGTCGTTAATTCCAATGTGTGGCGACTAAACTGTTAAATGATGCAATGAAATAGGACTGATTGTAAAAGACCGGCTGAATCTCACTATTTGTGTACTGTTGTGTTCCTCTCTTGTCATGTATGTTCTATTCCAGTGTATGTTATTTGTTTGTTTCTGTGACTGCAGCAGGATGGAAGTCCAAGTTCATGGATAATAAAGTTGACCTGATGTGAGAAGTGAACGTGATCTTTGAACCCATGAGGCCTGGTTTGTTTGGAGGTAGGCCTGGGCACAAAACATTTTCATGACAATATTTGAGAACCACTGGTTTAAATAATAATCAAAACATTTAGAAACAAGCCTAAATAAGCAAGTAGGCCTACACTTTAGAAACAAGCCCAAAAAAACGCAACCACCAATTCTTACAAGCAACTTTACATAAAAAGAAGCCGACATGGCAACACTACTGTTTCTCTTCTGTCTCTCCCTCTCGCTCTCCTCTCTCCCCCCCGACACGGTCGAGGCAGAAGGCCCCCACCCTAGAGCCTAGGGTCTGCCTGACGTTTCTTCCAGTTAAGGGGGAGTTTTTCGTTGCCACTGTCGCAAAATTGCTTGCTCAGGGTGGGACTGTCGAGTCTCACACTTTAATAAAATTGAATAGACCACAGACGACGTCATACTGGCTGCGTGCAGCCAGTATGCGCGCAACGAAACCCATTATATCAGGTCTCGTTAGGACGCGTCTCACTAGCCAACACACACAAGAGGGGGTTGGGGTGTGCTGAAACCAGTGCACCCCGAAACAGGTTGGGAATTGATTGCGTGAAACAATCACCTGTGCGTCCAGGCTCAATGTTAGTAAACAAATAATTGGTCTATAGAAATTGAATTGAAATTAAATTACCCCTGTAGTCCAGAGAGGAGGGCAGGTCCACTGACGATGCTGGAATGCGTCTACGTCTGCGTGTTGTTGGGGGTCCCTCTTAGGACAGTGGTTCTCAATGTGGGGACCCCCAGAGGTCCTTTAGGGGGTTCCAGGGGGTTTTGATTGATTGATTGAAACCTTTATTTCAGGGAAATCCATTGAGACCAGGGTCTCTTTTTCAATGGTGCCCTGTGTACAAAAATACATTTAGAACAGTGGTTTTACAGATGTGACAAGGACAATAATGTACATACAGTATAAAAATAAAAAAAGTTGCAAAAGTTATATATTAAAACCATATATTACACCAAGCAGGTGCATAGATCTTCTTCCAATATAAGGTCAGCTACAAATCTTTTAAAAATAGCATAAGAAACAAGGGCATCTAACTTCAGCTTTTTTTTTTTACATTCGTTCCATATGGAGCATATACACTGAAGGCTGTATCTCCCAGTTTAGTACTGGTTGTGGGCACCTTCAGCAAAATGTTATTATCTTGTGATCTGGTACCATGACTTGAGGTATTTGGTTCTAACAGTTTTGTCAAATACAGGGGCAGTTTGCCAAGTAGTGCCTTGTATATAAACAGGATGACATGTTGCTTCCTTCTAAGAGCCAGGGAAGACCATCCTACCGAGGTGTTCCCTGAAGCAAAATGGGTTATGTCATCAAAATCAATTTCATCACTTTAACCCTATACAGACTACAGTTTATTTGAAAATAGCCGATCTACAAGCTCACAAGCATCATATTGCGATGCATTGTGAGCTTGTAGATCTATTTTCAAAAAAATCTTTGAATTTTTTTTAGAAATTATGAATATATTGAAACATTAACAACACAAACCTTGCATGGGGGTCCTTGCCACACTATATTTTCAGATGTCCTTAGCCAAATAAAAATTCATTTGGGGTTCAATTGACTTGAACAAGTTTTAGAACTACTGCTCTATGGGCTCTAGTGGGACCCCAGCACTACACAGTAACTGAGTATCCAAAGACAAATGTGGAACTTTTCTCCCCCCTCCATAGGTAGCCAAGATGTCTTAGGTTTCTTAGTATTTATTTTCTGTTTCCTCCAATTGAACACAGAACAGCACAGAGAGCACAAGCACACCATGAGCACAGTCAAAAACTGTTTGCCTCTTCCCAATCAACAACACCTGTGCTAGATTGATACCTCATTTAAGTACCTGGCCAGCCAATTGGCCTAAATCTTGATGTATAATAATTGTTAACTAGGTCTGGTTTCTGATAGTATTCATTACTTCTTCTTTTTTTTCAAGGACCCCCATAACCCTGAGAGTGTACAAATGGAACCAAATGAGAAATATTTGGTTCCATTTGTACACTAATCTCAACTAAGAATTCCTAACTGCAAGGGTCCATTTGGAACTCCCTCTAAACCCTGGCCTGAGGGTCCCTGGACCCCACTTTGAGAACCACTGTTTGTTCAGTAACAGGGATATCCCCGTTTCTCCAGGTCTTTAGTAAACCGAAAATGAATTTTCAGGTTGGGATACTAATTTCATCCAATCGGGAGATAGATATCATACAAACAAGTGAAATGGGAAGTGATTAAATGAATAAAGAAATGAGCAGACAAAATTGGAATTGGAATATGATCAAATTCAAGCTGATAGATGGATACATTCTCTTGATTGGATGAAATTAGTGACACACCTGAGAATGTATTTTCTATTTACTTGGGAGCTGGAGAAATCATTTATCTCTAAACATTGTTTTGTATTAATAATCTATAACTAAAGCTGCCAAATAATGGAGTTAAGTATACAAGTATACAAAAATGGAAATATGTTTACTTAATAGAATACGTGATTGAATGAATTTCACAGGGATATCTTGTTGATTTGAAGGATTATTCAATGAAAAATGCAAACGTCTTTAATCCTGTTTTATTGAATGTATGTATGAGAAGGGCAGTAAAAACAAACAAAAAAAGAAGAGATTAATCAAGACACCATGTGTTGTCCACTATTGCACAATATATCAAAAACATATCATCATTGCAATATCATGAACATTCACAATATACATATCACAAAAGACTGCTTGAACTGCAATGAATGATATATTCTAAATGGACCCTTGCAGTTCTGTAACTCAGAGAGTGTACAAATGGAACCACATGGACCCTTACAGCTCCATTTGGATCCATCTGTACACTCTCAGAGTTATGAGGGTCCTTGCCACTGCAGCAGGCTTTTCATTTTCTGGGTTCTATATTAGCAGCAACCCTAAGGCTATATACATCGCATCGTGCAGCTCTATTGTACACTGTACCACTGTATGATTAAAGCCCTTGTTCACGTGTCACTGTGTGGTTTAAATCATCACAAAAATAATCAAAGTTCAATAAATATACATGTCAACTATTTTTCTCCCCCCAAAAAAGCGATCAGAAAACGGTGAATATCTCACATCAAAACTATTCATAGAGTAGATGTCTCATTCATGCAGGTTGGTGTTTTTATTCACGGTGCAGAAGCTCAGAAGCATCAACCTTTTTCAAAATGAAAATCATGTCATTGAATAATACTTACATAGCTTTATCGGGGTGTAATATTCACATTCTGTTTGAATGTGCTCATGACACTAACAACAGAAATATTGTTCGTATAACCTTCGTACAACAGTGTCATTCACAGATAATAGGTCTCGTTATAAAAAAATATTACAGAATTCTGCTTTAAATGACAGTGAGAGACAGTCTCCTAATGAGTTGCCAGAACCAAGCAACATTTGTAACTAATGGTTTTATATACATCTATTGACAATTTAAATTAACAGTAAAACTGTACAATATACAACTTATATACAAGTATATGTAGTTTGAGAACAACTTTACATACCTTACGTACCATTTCAATGAGGACAAAAATAAAACAAAAGCCACAATCACCAGAAATACAAAGTCTGTTGATACAACTAATAATTCTTAGTGGCCATAAATAAAATCTAGGCTCATAATCGACACAAGTTTGACTATTTCAGATGAAAACTTTAAAGTTTGACCTATTAAACACAACTGACTCTTTTTTGTTATCTTGACACATTTGTCTACCTGCTCTACTTGAACCTAGCCTGGGCAGCATTCCTTTTCGGGTATATGATCCGGTCGGGAGCGGAAGTAAAAAAAAAAAAGTGGCCGGATGGGCAGAACCGGAAAGACGTCTCACCACAAAATAGGTCCGTCCTAATAAAATCCTTGAGTCCAAAATCCATAGTTTAGCTTATTTTTTAAATATAAATGTGCGTGCACTATCCGGAGACTATTTAGCGTCTGTATTATCCCACGGGGAAATTCTATTCCATTTAAATAGGGATTGGGGAACCAAAACAAAGCGGCACCGCAAAACCGGATGGGCAGAATCCGGAAAGAGGATTCTTTTCTCTTTTTTTTTCAGTAGGCGTGGCCTAGACCGGATCATATGGGTCTTTAGTAACGCATACCAGGCTTTCCTCCGAGGTGGAAAGACTGGTGACGCGAGGCTACTTGAACCAAAGCCTGCTGTTTATTGGATCACCACATTTCAAAGTGTTTGTCTTTCAGGAAGGGGGTTTTATCCTTGAAGCAGTTGTTGAAGAGTCTGGAAAGACATCAAAGGATGAAACATTTGACTTCAACCGGTATGATGTGTGTAGTAAATCATGGTAATTATTGATTTCTCCTGAGCAATAGGTTTTTCTATTAATAATTAGGGATGTCACGATTACAAAATTTAAGTTGACAATTAATTGTCATACAAATAATTGTGATTTAATTGTGTTTTTGGCATTGAGCATTGGAACAAATGAATATGTTTTATGTTTGCCCTTTAGGCTTCGTAATCAAAAATTGCACGGGGCATATACATATGACAAATAACTTAAAAATAGGTCTGCCAGGTCAGGTAGGTTATTGTGGCCTCCTGGTGGAGCTATAATAGGCCAACGTGAAAAGGGTGCCATTTCTTCCTCTGCCTTTCACGGCAATTGGACGCTGCATTCGTAATTTGAGGCATTTTGTTCAAAGACATTTGATTTGTAAAAAAAGGCCTGCTGGTGGCGCTATAACCAATGTGAAAAGGGTGGCATTTCTTCCTCAGCCTATTGGGAATGTGCGTGGAAAGTTTCATGCAGATATGTACAGTTATAGGTCAAAACTCAGCCTGTTATAGCTCCAACATGAGGCTGATTTGAAAAACGTTTGTAGAACATGTGTTTTATAAAAGTCGGCCTCCCGGTGGCGCTATAACAGACCGATCTGAAAAATTCAGGGCAGAGGTTCTGCTCTGGCATCCAGGGAGTGTGTGATGTGCACAGTTATAATTATAAATTATAATTATAGCGGAAATAGCTGATCTACAAGCTTTCAACACGCCACGTTGTAAGCTTGTAGATCTGCTATATCTGCTATTTTTTTAAAAATGTTTAAAAATGTGTGAACATTTTTTCAACATGACGATTATGACGATTATACAAAATAGTTGTGATTAGGCGATTATGTAATAATAGTGACGGGCCTAATAATAATGCACACATTCAAAGTCCATTCAACTCACCGCACAGTTTGGATGGAGGTATTGATAGCGAGCAGCTGGAGTATTCTGTCCGTCAGAGCATCAGTGAGCTGATTGTGACTCAGACTACAACAACACAAGGAAGAGAAAGGGACAAAGGAATAGATTAGTACCTCATGGTCACAGATACACACACATACAGTACTCATGCACACCACTACATTCTATAAGACTACTCACTCCAGGACTTGTGCTTTGTGCAGGTGGGGGATCAGAGTCTCTAGTAGCTGGTCAGTGAGTTGACAGTGACTGAGGTCCAGTTTTGTCAGTCCCTCAGAGTGTTCCAGAACCAGGGCCAAACACCTACAGGCCTTCTGATCTAGTCTGGTCTCACTGAGGTCCAGCTCTCCACCCAGGGCTCCAGTCAGGGAACCTGCTCGCATCACTGTGTTCCTTTCACTGCCCACAGAGACCAGAGATAGGAGCTGGAGAAGGAGGGATTTGCTGCACCTGGAGAAGAAATTCACAACATGTGGTTGGAAACCAGCCTCTTCTTACATTGAAAATATGTTGTGAACATTGTGACAAGTCAACACATAGCAAGACCATAGCCCTAGAATTGCTGTGATATTATATAGGCCATGACATGTAGTCAGCCTCCCTGCCGGGGAGGAGAGTAATCACGGCGGAATTTTCAATTTGTAGTGCTCCTTGTGTACTCACCCAATAAATAATTGCAGCAACTTTGGGTTGGCTCTTGTCATATAGTTTCATATCCATTTCAAAGTTGTGGCAGAAAACATGTGTTTAGTCAAATATTTCCACTTTTTCACGAGCTTCACACAGACCACATTAAGCGATGTGGCCTTGAAATGAATGCAGCACTGAACATTTGAAAACTTTCTTCAGTGAGCATATTCGTATGGGGCACACAATTGACAGGTGCGTTGCTATTGGTGCTGGGTAATTTATCACACCTCTCAATTGTGTGCCCCATACGTATGTGCTGAAGGAAGTTTTTATTATGTTCACTGCTGCAGTCATTTCGGGCCCCATCACGCGTAGGCTACATACAGTAGAGAATGTGGTCTGTGTGAAGCTCATGGAAAAGTGGGAATATTTGACTAAATGCGTGTTTTCTGTCACAACTTTCAAATGGATTCGAAATTATATGACAAGAGCCAACCCCAAGTCACAGCAATTAATTATTGGGTGAGTATATGGAGCACTACAAACAGGGGCGTCAATTGGGTATGGCAGGCTATTGCAGCTGCCATACCCTGGCTCCAGGGGAGAAAAAAAAAGAAGTACTTTTTTGATAATAAATCGGGAAAATCAGGCAAAAATAAGAATTAAATAACATAACCCTAACCTAACCCGAATCCTAACCCTAAAACCGAAATAAAGTAACCAAAAACTGGAAAAAAACGAACCCAACCCGCCCAGAACCGCACAAAAATTTGCATGCACGCGCTGCGCGCGCGTGCATGAGGTCGCGTGCATGCTGCCATACCCTAGCTTTTGCTGAACTGACGCCACTGACTACAAATTAGAATGTCGGTGTGATTATGCTGTGAGGGCATGGATACTGTATATTCTATGGCTTTGTATGAAATACATGAAATGTCTGTAATATCACAGACATTCTAGGGCTAAGTAAAACCAAAGATAAAAAGAAAAAAGAAAAAGCAAAAGCAGGCAGCAGAAGTATTGTCCTTCTCACCTAAGACGGACTCTGTTGAGGACAGGGAACAACAGGTCCAGCCCACTGTCCTCTACTTCACAGTCTGATAGGATGAGCTGTGTGTCCAGGCTGCTGCTGCTGCTGCTGTGTTCCAGGACAGTAAAGATGTCCCTGCAGTGTGTGACAGTCAGAGACAGAGCCTCTACCTGCTGTTGCTCTGACAGGACCACAGAGGAGGAACAGGACAGATCCAGTCTGTACTGTAGAGCTCTGAGTAGAGCTGCTGCTGCCCCCTGCTGTGTCTGACAGGTAATGCAGCAGTGGAGGAACGCCAGCAGCAGACTCCTGTCAACACTGGTATGAGGATATATAACATACACATTTCATCATCACTTCATTGATCAACTATCAATAAAATATGCAAATAAGTAACCATACAAAGCAACTAGATACATCTAGGATAATGTATAATAATAATATAATATATAATTATAATCTTTATATTCACACAGTTTATTCGCAATAAATGGCTAGATCCATCTTACCTGAGATGAGAGACTTTGTCCAGAGAGTACAGGATGCTCTTAATTGTTTCTTGTGGTATGGAGGTCCACAACAGACTGAGTCCTGTCACTTTGTCACAGTGTTTGAGGGTGAAGAGCAGAGCATCACAGTCCACTGTGTCCAGCTCTATGTTGTTCAGGTTGACTGCATAGTCTAATGACCTCAATAAACTGGGCACACAGTCACTGGAACGGCATTTATATGTCTCTCTGATGGCACACAATGTAAAGCTGGGACTGGGTCTGCAAACATGGATTATTAACTAATTAACTATAATCATAATATAAAACATAATCTACAAGTAAGACGCGCGAACGCTGGAAGCGAACGCAGCTCGAAAATATTGTGTATTTACGGACTGTGTGTGTGTGTGTGTGTGTGTGTGTGTGTGTGTGTGTGTGTGTGTGTGTGTGTGTGTGTGTTTTGACTGCACTCTGGCGCACTCTGTTGGTTGCACACAGGCAGTGCAGGCAGTGCACACATACTGCACACACACACACAGACAGAGACACAAGCCGAGCAGAGTTTCATAGTATGCTCCACTTGGGCGGAGGCGCGGCTTCGCGCCTCCTTCCGCGTTCGCAACAATACATTTGGAAACAAAATATTTCCATTCAGTGAATATTTTCAACTCACCCTTTTAATACAACTCTGTCCAGAAAGGGTAAAAGACCTGTGATGCTTCTTTCTGGGATCCCGTTTTTCTTGAAGTCCACAGTGAACATCTGGGCTGATGACTGCTGTAGCAGATAGAGAAGAACCTCCCAGTCTAGCGAGCAGGAGGTCAGATCCCCACCAACCTTCTCCAGAAAAGACTTTGTCAAGTCCTCATCCTGAGCTGTAAACACAACACCAGCTAGCTCCTGCAGAACCTCTGGACACAGTCTGGTGAAATTATGGACCAGAGTATGTATACAAATTAATGTTTAGAATGAAAATCTGGGTTTTTTTTAATGTATTTTTTTAATCACTGACTTACTTGATTGTCAGCTGATCATGGTGGCTCAACAGTGGAAGGAGGAGGTATGAATGGATGTTGGACTTGGTCAGGTCCAAACATCTGGCTGACCAGTGTCTCAGCAGGGATGCCACATTACTAACAACCCTGGACAATATCCTCGTTTGTTGTGGTGTGGTCTTTAGAAGGGAAAGATCTTCAATAGCCACTGGACGTCTTGTCAAACGTCTTGTTCTTATCAATCGAAAAAGTAGCAGTACCACGCTTTCAGACAGCCTGAAAATCAAAGAAAAAGAAACACATACTTTTAATTATGAACACTCCTAGACCTAACTACATCATATGATTCAGAGCTAAAATAACATTTTAGTTTTAGGAATAGTAGCCAAGATCTCTACAGAACAAAAAACAAAGCATACCCCAGCTTTTGGATTCGTGATACATGTCTAAAAAGAAGTGAGACTCCTTTCAGAGAGATCTTGCTGGGTGTGAGGACCAGATCCACACTAGAGCCACAGAGTTTCAGAACTTTCCCCACAGACTTGCAAGTGTTTGAAAATAACGGTCCTTTCAGCACCAGTTTGAAATCAAGGAGACGGAGGAGAGAGACCAGCTGTTCCACCTCCTCTCTGGATCTAACAGTGATGGATTGACACGTCTGCTGGAAGAATCCTGTATCACATCTGAAACATGTGTGAGTTATGGAGGAAAATATTAGATTAGTAATATTGGAACAGAGACATAATGGACATTGTAGTACATGGCTTTACATTATGGCTTTAAAGCCTGACTTTAAATCATGTTAAATATTATTACCTCTGCAGTTGCTGAGAAAATGAAATTATATTAATCACTGACTACATGTTACATCTAACTTTAAAGTGAATAGGATATATCTAATCATTAAAGCTATTATATATCAAATCAAACTTTATTTATAGAGCACATTTAAAACAACCGAGATTGACCAAAGTGCTGTACAGAACAAGAACAAAACAATCAGAGCATATACAGTACATGTACACGAATGTCAACATGACCACAAAAGCACACATATGCACAAAATAAAACAAACATTGGATGAGCTCAGATAAGATTAAAAGCCAGAGAAAACTAGGAAAAGTGCTCCTCGGAGCACAGGTCTCCGCCAGGTCAGGTAGGTTATTGTGGGGCAGCAATGTTCGGAATTAGCCAATCAGGATGTAATATGAAAAATGGGACGGAACCATCTTGATCACTTGACTATAGATACAATGGGTACCGATTTGCATGATGTTTGAATTTGTAGGAGTAATATAAAAAGAAAAGTGTTGCAAAATCTGCCTCCTGGTGGCGCTATAATAGGGAAATGTTAAAAGGGTGGCATTTGTTCTTCAATGTAGTGCGAATGTGCGTGCAAAGTGTCACCGCAATCGGACGCTGCATTCATGATTTGTGGCATTTTGTTCAATGGTTCAAACGGGCCACTCCTGCAAACTTTAGATGTCAATGTTAGCCAATCAGGATGGAATATGAAAAATGTAAAAGATCCATCGTGATCACATGACTATAGAGATCATGTGTACCGATTTGCGTGAAATTTGGATAAATTCTGAAGGCTTAATATCAAAAAATGTGTTTTACTTAAGTCTGCCTTCTGGTGGCGCTATGAAAGGCAAATGTGAAAAAATAAAGGGCAGTTGTTTTTCCTTGGCCTCTAGGGAGTGTGCGTGCTAAGTTTCAAGCAGATCGGTGCAGTTATAGTTAAAAACACAAATCGGCCTTTTATAGCACCACCGCTTATAGCGCTATACCGCTTATAGCACCAGGCTGATTTGAACATTTTCAAGTGGCATTTCTTCTTCGGCCTAGTGGGAATGTGCGTGTGAAATCTCACGGAAATCGCAAGCTGCGTTCATGATTTGAGGCATTTTGTTGAAAATGGAGCAATCCTGGATGAGCCAATCAGGATGAGATATGGAAAATTGGACAGATCCGTGTTGATCACATGACTATAGAGATACTGTGTACTGATTTGCGTGATGTTTGGATTAAATCTGTAGGAGTACCGTCAAAAAATATGTTTTGCAAGAAGCGGTCTCCTGGTGGTGCTATAAAAGGCCCATTTGAAAACTTTGGGGCAGAGGTTCTGCTCTGGCATCCAGGGAGTGTGTGTGCACAGTTTCGCTTCAATCAAGCCAACGGTGCCAGAGATTAGCTGTACACAAAATGACAGAATGACGGACACACACACGGACACACGGACACACACACGGACGGACGGACAGGGGGTAAAAAATACTCTCTCGCCATGCCTTTCGGCCTGGCAGAGACAATAAATAAGTCTTGAGCAGAGACTTAAAAACATTGATGGACTGAGCAGATCTAATATGGAAGGGCAGGCTGTTCCAGAGCCTGGGGGCTGCAGCCTGCGCATGCCCCCCTGGTTTTCTTGCTAGTTTTGTGCTCGACCAGCAGTAGCTTGTCAGCAGATCTCAGAGCTCTAGCTGTGGTGTAGGGTTCCAGGAGCTCAGAGAGATACTGAGGGGCCAGCTCGTTTAAAGATTTAAAAGCAAATAAGACAACCTTAAATCCTAAAATGAACAGGGAGCCAGTAAAGTGAGGCTAAGACAGGGGTTGTGTGTTTGCGTTTTTTAGTGCCAGTCAGCGGGGAGCAGCAGCATTTTGGACAATTGCTATCGTCTAAGTGACGACTGTTCGATGCCGGTATATAGGGAGTTGCAGTAGTCAAGCCTTGATGAAATTAAAGGGTGGATTGCGAACTTTAACTGTTTTGGGGGAAGATAAGGCTTGACCATGGCGAGGAGGCGGAGTTGAGAAATGCTGGTCTTGAAGGGTGGGGCCAGGTATTGATCAAAAATAATAATTTAGGTTTTGTTTTCATTGAGATTTAAAAAGTTAATGTTATCCAGGTTTTTATGTCCTGTAAGCAGTCAAGTAGTGGTTGAAATTAGTTATTGGAATTGGCTATGAGGGGTAATTATAGCTGAATATCATCGGCGTAGCAGTGAAAAGAGATGTTGTGTTTGGAAAGGATAGACCCAAGGGGCAGCATATAAAGTAGGAACAGGATGGGGCCCAGTATAGAGCCCAGGGGCACCCCACATGTGAGGGGGGCTGGGGGTGAAGAGAATTTGCCTAATTGGACCGAGAAGCTCTTATCGGACAAGTATGACTGGAACCATGTTATGGCCATACCTGTGATGACGACATGATGCTCGGCATCACGGTCATACGTACAATACATCAGAGCAAACTAAGCATAGCCTACCTCATTATCTTTAAAATAAATTGCAAAAATATTACATTAAAAACATAAAAAAACTATTAACCTGAGTTGTGAGATGTAGGGTAGACACCGAAGGAAGATCCTCACTTCACTCTCTTCATCTGACCTGCCTCTCAGCTCTACTGGTTTCTTCTCTGGTTGGAGTTTCAGCAGCTCTAGGAGGAGGGAGGCCTTTCTCTTTGAGAGGTCTATGGACCAGACTGTAGTAGCTGACTGGTAGACTGGTTGTAATGCTGGAAGAACACTTCTGCCTGTTTGAGTCTCATAGTTCTTCACCTGGGAGTACAGGTCCAGTAGTAGATCACTTTGATACTTCCTGTTTAGCTGGCCAATATAGGGAAATGTTTTGTAATTACACACAGAAGACAAATGTTCCAGAATCTTCTCTCCTGTTTCTTCTTCCCGTTCTGCTGCTTCACAGAAGAGCTTCCCCAGGAACTTGGTTTGTCCTGATGGACCTTTAACACTGCAACAGATTAAATGAAACCAACATGAAATGCTGATCTCTGATCATTAGGGGTGTGCTGATATATCGTCCCGCGATATATCGCGATACGTTTTCACGACGATATGTATCGTTTTGGAAAAAAATCGGCACACCCCTACACCCCTACTGATCATAAACAGAACCAAAAAATGATGGACACTGGACAATGTATCCATCAGATGTGATGTGGAAAAGGTCAATGGAAAATTAAGGAATCAGGAAATGTACATTACAAATACTTCTTAACCCATTAAAACCGGTAAATCCATGTCATTTAAATTTTTTGCGGTGAGTATTCAAAAATAGCAGATCTACAAGCTCACAGCGCGTCACTTTGTGCCGCGCTGCGAGCTTGTACGTCTGCTATTTTTGAACATTATTGTAATATCTTTAAAGTGTGAGAACTACTGATTTAGAAGGCATTTGTAGAATGGGCCTCAGGTCTTAATGGGTTAATGCTTAAACTTTATTTCTCTGTACTTTGTGGTCTAGTGTTAGTGTAACCATTGTCCTGGGAAAAGACCACAACACTGCTGTCCTGATAAAAATGGCATAACACAACTCAGCAGTGATTCATGCTTACACCTATAGTATCATATGGAGATAACATATTCTTTGAGTGATTCATGTATTATCTGATTGTATTCTTATGATTGGTTGTATCATGCATAGAATGTTGCCACTGTCTGGCAGAAGACTTGTATCTCCATGCATTTGTTTTTGTTTGTTCATAAATGAATGCCGTATTTTACAGTTCAGCGCAGTGTCATGAAAAAGTATCAAACAAAATAGCCGATCCACAAGCTCAAAACACATAATGGTGTGTTGTGAGATTGTAGATCTAACATTTTCTTTTTTCAATATTCCTTTTTTTCTAATTGATGATAATTGTCACCTAATATTGACATGCCAAAAAAAGTGACGCCAGGTTGAAAGTGATTAAGTGTGTCTGTGAGTTTTATAAATATTGAACCAATGAAAAGTATTAACAAGAGCTTGTGAATAAATAATAACTACATTGTATCCATTGAAACACAGGTTATTTTTTCCATTTCCTGAAAAGTAACGGTTTTGGACATACAAGGCTTCCACCTACTGTAACAGTGATGAAAAAGCATACTTTCTCTTGTTCTCTCAGTTTTTGCTTTTTTCATGGATATGCTGCACAGCTCTTTGTAATAACCACATTCAACCTAGCTTCCCTATTTTGGACATGTCATCATAGGTGAACATTTTCCAAAAACACATAAAATAATAATAACAAAATTGAATGAATAATAAAATTAAAAAGTAAAAATAAATAGTGAAAACTGCCAATCTACCAGCTCATAACATTATGTGACACATGACATGGTAATAAGACAAAGTATGATATGGGGCTCATGTGGTTAACCCATTAAGACCTGAAGCCGATTCTACAAATGTCTTCTAAATCCCAACAGTATTCTGAAAAAACATGTTTCTATATCAGTGCTTCTCAAACTTTTTCATGTCAAGGACCCCCAAAATGATATGTACTTGGCTGCCAACCCCCATCTCAAAATATTTGGTTCCAGGGACCACCCAGAAGCAAAAATGTAAGTTACAAATGTTCGCTTTAAAATAATATACATATTCAGAGATTTGCACACATTTTCAAGATTTTTCAAAATTAGCAGATCTACAAGCTCATAGCGCGGCACTCGGTGCCGCGCTATGAGCTTGTAGATCTGCTTGTATATCTTGTATATCTGCTATATCTGCTCATTTTATTATAACTCTTTATAATACACACACACTGCACTGAGATTTGTAATAGAGGGAAACACTAAAATACCTAGTATGGAGCCTTGGGGGTCTTCAGTCAACTAACTATGTAGGTTGACTGAGGGGTAGTTGATAAAAGAAAGTAAAAACATTAACCTGAGTTGTGAGATGTAGGGTAGACACTGAAGGAAGATCCTCACTTCACTCTCTTCATCTGACCAGCCTCTCAGCTCTACTGGTTTCTTCTCTGGTTGGAGTTTCAGCAGCTCTAGGAGGAGGAAGACCATTCTCTCTGAGAGGTCTATGGACCAGACTGGAGGAGCTGACTGGTAAACTGGTTTTAATGCTGGAAGAACACTTCTGCCTGTTTGAGTCTCATAGTTCTTCACATAGGAGTATAGGTCCAGTAGTAGATCACTTTGATACTTCATTCTGTCCCAATCATTAGTCTCCGAGTCCTCAATGAAGGGGAATGTTTCGTAATTACACACAGAAGACAACTGTTCCAGAATCTTCTCTCCTGTTTCTTCTTCCCGTTCTGCTGCTTCACAGAAGAGCTTCCCCAGGGGGAACTCGGTTAGTCCTTCAACACTGCAACAGATCAAATGAAACCAACATGAAATACTGATCTCTTATCATGAACAGAACCAAAAAATGATGATGACGCTGGACAATGTATCCATGAAAATGAAGGAATCAGAAGCTGTACATTACTAATACTTCTTAACCCATTAAAACCGGGAAAACCATGTCATTTGTTTTTTGTTTGTTCATACATTAATGCCGTATTTTACAGTTCAGCGTAGTGTCATGAAAAAGTAGCAAACAAAATAGCCGATCCACAAGCTCACAACACATAATGGTGTGTTGTGAGATTGTAGATCTGCCATTTTCTTTTTTTAATTTTCCTTTTTTTCTAATTGATGATAATTGTCACCTAATATTGACATGCCAAAAAAAGTGAAGCCAGGTTGAAAGTGGTTAAGTGTGTCTGTGAGTTTTATAAATATTGAACCAATGAAAAGTATTAACAAGAGCTTGTGAATAAATAATAACTACATTGGATCCATTGGAACACAGGTTATTTTTTCCATTTCCTGAAAAGTAACGTTTTGGACGTACAAGGTTTCCACCTACTGTAACAGTGATGACAAAGCATACTTTCTCTTGTTCTCTCTGTTTTTTGCTTCTTTCATGGATAAGCTACACAGCTCTTTGTATTAACAACGTTCAACCTAGCTTCCCTATTTTGGACATGTCATTATAGGTGAACATTTTCCCAAAACACATAATGAAATAAATAAAATTAAAAAGGTAAAAATAAATAGTGAAAACAGCCAATCTACCAGCTCATAACATTATGTGACACATGACATGGTAATAAGACAAAGTATGATATGGGGCTCATGTGGTTAACCCATTAACACTGGCATGACTGGGGTTGCATTATCCTACACACAGCCTGCTAAACGGTCAATTTGGACAAGAAATCAAGCTCTGCTATTGGTTCCTGTCTCACCTCTTTGGACCAGACTGACTGACACCTTCTCACCCACCCAGTGGGGGGTTCCATTGTCTTTTAAATAGCCATTCAACTCCACTCTGCTCAGTCAGTTAGCTCACTCACTCTGTTGTTGCAGGCAGAAACATTTTAAAAAGTAGTAATTTAGTAGTAATGGTAACTGCAGATTCTGTAAAATGTTTATAAAAAAAGCGTATAAAACAGTGCAATCTGTAGCGTCACATTAAACTCTTGAGGGAAACATGGAGCCTATATGAACGCTGAAGCCACTGTCTAATTACGTGACTATCTCCATTGTCCAAAACACATGGATATCTCTTGACAAACCAATATTATATTATATAATATTCACATTATTGTCTGAGCGTAAAGCTCTCATTCTATCAGCTGTTCACGCTGACAGAAACGTCTCCTCTCCTCCTGCCTGTCAGCGTAACAAGAGAACACATCGCTATGTTCCACACATGTGCTCATTCCTGCTACTCCTGCGCTAAATATCTGATCTACAAACATAAAACAGTCGCTGGCTGACGAGCCCTCTGCTTGTAGATCAGTACTGTTGGCGCAGCATTGGGTTGCCAAATTTTGCGAGAGAAATGAGCAGTCAGGTCTATGAAAATGTTACTGCATGCGTTGTGCCCTGACAAAACAGTGAGGCATCAAACCATTGTGGGGTTTATAGCCGAGGCTAATTTGCAACCCCAGTCCCTGGTTAGGCCTTTTTATATAAATATTCACCTAATAAAAAAAAAATTACGAAAGGACATGGAGCTCTAATCTAAACAAGTATGAAAATATATTTATATCTGCAAAGTAACTAAAGTTTTTGTAGTGGAGTAAAAGTACAAGATTTGCCTCTGAGCTGTAGTGGAGTAGAAGATTATTACCATTATAATGTAATTATATATATAATTATAATAATAATAATAATAGAAAGACGTGGAAAAACAAGCCCAAAGTCGCTTAGAATAAGCAGACATGGCAACATGGCCACAGCAAAGTCTGCTGTCTACGGGCCGCTCTGTGGGGGGTCTCGAGGTGTAAAGTGCTCTAGGGAGGGGGAGAGAGGGGGAGAGCGATCAATTTAGCCGAAATAAAACGGCTGGGATGGGATACATGGTATGTATTTCATATTTATAATGAGTTAAAAAAAAAAAAAAAAACGGAGATGGTTTGAAACATATATTTAGGAAAAGTCATGAAAGGGGAACTTTCTCAGAGCTTCCTGAGAGAAGTTAAGCCACTTTCAATTCTCAAAATCGGTCCCATTGATTGCTTAGTCACGCGAGTGTTAAGACCTGAAGCCGATTCTACAAATGTCTTCTAAATCCCAACAGTATTCTGAAAAAACATGTTTCTATATCAGTGCTTCTCAAACTTTTTCATGTCAAGGACCTCCAAAATGATATGTACTTGGCTGCCGACCCCCATCTCAAAATATTTGGTTCCAGGGACCACCCAGAAGCAAAAATTTAAGTTACAAATGTTCGCTTTAAAAGAATATACATATTCAAAGATTTGCACACATTTTCAAGATTTTTCAAAAATAGCAGATCTACAAGCTCGTAGCGCGGCACTCGGTGCCGCGCTACGAGCTTGTATATCTGCTTGTATATCTTGTATATCTGCTATATCTGCTCATTTTATTATAACTCTTTATAATACACACACACTGCACTGAGATTTGTAATAGAGGGAAACACTAAAATACCTAGTATGGAGCCTTGGGGGTCTTCAGTCAACTAACTATGTAGGTTGACTGAGGGGTAGTGGATAAAAGAAAGTAAAAACATTAACCTGAGTTGTGAGATGTAGGGTAGACACTGAAGGAAGATCCTCGCTTCACTCTCTTCATATGACCAGCCTCTCAGCTCTACTGGTTTCTTCTCTGGTTGGAGTTTCAGCAGCTCTAGAAGGAGGGAGACCTTTCTCTTTGAGAGGTCTATGGACCAGACTGCAGGAGCTGACTGGTAAACTGGTTTTAATGCTGGAAGAACACTTCTGCCTGTTTGAGTCTCATAGTTCTTCACATAGGAGTATAGGTCCAGTAGTAGATCACTTCGATACTTCCTGTCTTCCCAATCATCAGTCTCCTCAATGAAGGGGAATGTTTCGTAATTACACACAGAAGACAACTGTTCCAGAATCTTCTCTCCTGTTTCTTCTTCCCGTTCTTTTGCTTCACAAAAGAGCTTCCCCAGGGGGAATTCGGTTTGTCCTTGAACACTGCAACAGATCAAATGAAACCAACATGAAATACTGATCTCTTTTTTTTTTTTATAACACTTTTTTATTGGGGATAATTCAGTAGTGTTACAGTAATCATTGCATACACAATCATTGCGTATAGTCACCCCCATTGTTTTCTTTTTTTTTAACACATAACAAGACAAGCCAAAAGACAACATGCAATCCCCCCCAAACAAAAAACAACAAATAAGCAACAAAAAAAACAAAACAACGACGTAACTGAGATTAAGTACTAAAAAATAAATAAAAGTGCAAGCAAGGTCATGGGTCACATCATGGGTCACAGCCATTGTCATTGTGTCACATACACCCAACGGAGATACACCGAAATCCACTGACCGCTATACTTGCTGCCTACGGAGCTTTCTACTCTCGAGAGGTCTGATTATTAAAGTATTCAATGAAAGGTCTCCATGATTCATAGAAGCCTTCAGTGGTTCCTCTAAGAGAGAATTTAATTTTTTCTAGGCTTAAAAAGTACATCACATCGTTTAGCCAAATTGAGTGAGAGGGTGGCTTTGGAGATTTCCAAGCTAGTAGTATTCTTCTTCTTGCCAAGAGAGTTGCAAAGGCAATAATATCTAACTTTCGATTCGAAAATTGTAAAGAATTTGCTGGTGTGCCAAATATAGCTAGCAGTGGACAGGGTTGCAGTGCAGTTTCTAAGATCTCCGAAAGGGTGTCAAACACAAGTGACCAGAACAGTTGTAAGTGTGGGCAGGACCAGTACATGTGTGTAAGGTGTGCTTGTGTCTGAGCACAGCGGTCACATTTTGAGTCAGCATCAGGGTACATTTCAGCCACCCTGGCTTTACTAAGATGAGATCTATGTACTACTTTCAGTTGGATTAGGCTGAGCCGTGCACAGGAGGTAGTTGCGTTCACTCTATACAACGCATCAGCCCACCACTTATTTGTCAGCTCCATCCTCAATTCTCTCTCCCATTTGTTTTTTAATCGTTGTGTATTAACTTCAGTTAACGATGAAATAAATGTATAGCTCTCTGAGATGAATCCACTCTCCGTTGGTGAGATCAGGAGCAGTTTTTCCCACTTCTGATTATTAGGAAGGTGTGGGAATGAACCAAATGTATCTTTTACAAATTGACGGATCTGCAAAAATCTAAAGAAGTTATCACGGGACAGATTGAATTCAGAACATAGAGACGGAAAGCTATGAAATATATTATCCATGTACAGATCCTTAAAGCACCTAAGTCCAGCATCATACCACCTATTAAATGACGAGTCTATGGTAGAAGGAGTAAATGAGTGGTTCATTTTAATGGGAGCCTGTATAGATGGTAAGGTAAATTTAAAGTGACGTCGAAATTGTATCCAAATTTTTAGGGTTGACAAAACTATAGGGTTAAGTGAGTATCGGGAGGGAGATAAAGGAAGAGATGAGTAAACTAGGGCTGGTAGTGAGGCTACCTTTTCTTTTCATGGGATGAATAAGAAATTATTTCACCGCGTAAAACCACCTTTAACGTCTCCCACAGAAGTGATTCAGAGACCGAATCAGATTTATTTTCAGCCAGAAAGTTGTCAATAGAACTAGATATTTTTTTACAGAAATCCTCATTTCTAAGCAGCAAAGCATCCAGGCGCCAGGGAGGGCGTGTTTTAATGTTTAGAGGAAATGAGATGTCTAGCTGAAGTGGTGCATGATCGGAGATTGTTATCGCCAGATAGTCTACTGATGTCACATAATTAAGAAAATATTTGTCTATAAAAAAGTAGTCAATACGGGAGAAAGCTTGATGGACATTTGAAAAAAATGAAAAGCTTTTAGTCTGAGGGTTTAGTGACCTCCAGGGGTCAACACATCCACTGTCTTCCATAAATGTTGATAGGGATTTGGACATTTTTAAAACAGATAGGCTTTTAGGGTTTGAACGGTCCAGCAAAGGGTTGATCGTTAGGTTCAGATCTCCTCCAAAGATGAGTTTGTGAGTGTTTAAATCTGGAAGGCTAGATAAAAGTCTATTCATAAAGTCTAAGTCATCCCAGTTAGGGGCGTAGACATTAACTAGCAGGACTGGAGTTTGGAACAGTATTCCTGACACAATTATGTATCTTCCATTTACATCTGCTTTTATTTCTGAAACTGTGAATTGGATTTGATTATTTATTAAAATCGCCACTCCTCTGGCTCTTGAATCGAATTTTGAATGGAAGATTTGGTTACTCCATTTGTTTTTAAGTCTTTTATGATCTTCATTTTTTAAATGGGTTTCTTGTAGGAATATAATATCTGCTTTTAAGGTTTTGATATGATTAAGCACTCTACATCGTTTTACTGGACTGTTCAAACCCCTTACATTCCAGCTAAGCATCCTCACAGAACAGTCAGGACTGTTCATCTGGTTGTTTTTCTTATGAGCCATAGATTATGTTGAAAAAGGGATATAAGAACAAGAAAGTAAGCAGCCATGATATTGTACCTGACACTGTATAAGATTCAATGAACATGATTATTGAGAAAACTGGACCCATGATGTGACCCACGCACAAAGAAACAAAACAAAAACCCCTAATGACAAAAAAGACAAAAACGAACTGAAATACTAAGTTCCCTTGAAAAACAAAAATGGGGAACTGCAGCTTACAATTGTTATACCACCGGTGCATTCTCCTAACTCTGACTAGGACGGTGGATCTCTCATTAAATGAGTTATAATAACTGTTTTCAAGCTCGGATACACTCATTTCACATAAAGGTGAGTAGAAATAAATGCAACTATTTGTGGGCACGCTGAGGAACAGGCAAATAGGGGGGGGGGGGGGGGGGGGGAGTGAAATCAATACATTTAAATTAAAGTATTTAAGAAAAAAAAACGATCAACCACTCACAGAGACTCTAAGTCAAATTTACATTGCTTAACTTTAACCCGTGTAATGAGAAAAGTAAGTAATGTCTATATCGAATGGATGGGTAAAGTTTACCTTATAATGCCAAACTACTGTCTGTATGCATCTTTGCTTTCGTTTCGCAGTGCACCAACAAATAGAAATAAAGTAAAAATAATCATCTGAAATTTGCTATCTTTCTTGTCTAATAGGCAGGTGCGCTATACACTCATTACCCAACTCTTGAATTATAATACACATAGCATCGGGTACTATGGGTTTGGCAAGGGAGTTTCAGAACTCTTGAAATAATATAGATAATGACTCGGTCAACATTTCGACTATAATGCACATTAGATTTAGCATTGGTTTCCTTTAATGCAAAAGAAAAAAAGATGTCCATGTCAGATGGATGGGTACAGTTTGCCTTATAATGCCAAGCTGCTGTCTGTGTGCATTTTTGCTTCCATTTCGCAGTGTAATAAGAAATAAGAGTAAAGTAAAAATAATAATCTATAGTTTGCTGTCTTTCTTATCTAATAGGCAGCTGTCTTGTACACTCTTACCCAACTCTTAAATTGTAATACACATAGCATCGGATTCAATGAGTTTGGCACCTGAAATATTATAGAAAATGTCTCAGTCAGCATTTTGATCATAATACAATTTAGATTTAACATTTATTCCCTTTAATGCAAAAAAAGAAAAAGAAAAAGAAAAAGTAAAGGGAGAAGATAAAGCAACAGAGAGGGAGGAAAAGAGAAAAGAACAAATGTAACCATCAACATCATCATTTACAATGCAAGAGAAAGGGAGTGTGTGTGTGTGTGTGTGTGTGTGTGTGTGTGTGTGTGTGTGTGTGTGTGTGTGTGTGTGTGTGTGTGTGTGTGTGTGTGTGTGTGTGTGTGTATAGTACGCGTGCAAACTGGCAGCTCTGCACAGGCGTATGGTATCAGAACAGTTAAAGCAGTCCTCTATGCATGGATACACTATCACTCTATGGCTGATCTCTTTAGTTTTGCAAGTATACTGTTGCATAGTCGTTTACACCATGTGAGTACAACATCTTCATTGGGAGATATAACCGACACTAATATATATATACACACAGTTACAGACTTATTCCTTTCACGTGTGCATCACCCCAATGGACATTGCGCGCGCACAAGTGTGTGCGTGTGTGTGTGTGCGTATGTGTATGTGTATGTGTATGTGTATGTGTATGTGTATGTGTATGTGTGTGTGTGTGTGTGTGTGTGTGTGTGTGTGTGTGTGTGTGTGTGTGTGTCTCTCTCTCGCTCGCTACGAGGCTCTGTGTGACTGCTGCGGGCGGTGTCACGAGGTCTAATGTCTTCACCGTTTGTCATACACTGTCAGTATAATTGTCCGTATATCTTAGAGTGTCATAGAAATAGGGCGAATGTAAAGGCATCTTCATTAAGAAAGTAACAGATAGTCAATTGTCCGTGTAGTTGCGCTCTGCCTTTTTTTTCCCCCTTGTGTGATCTTCGTTCCATTGAGCGCTCGGTGTGTGCGTGTGCACGTTGCGCGCTTGCATGTGTGCGCAGCGCGTGCTTGTGTGCGCAGCGCGTGCATGCATGCGCAGCACAGGAGGCGAGTGCAATTGTATTCTTTGCGGTGCGTTATGTTTAAGAGAAAAATAATAAAAAATAAAAAGAAGAATGGCTAGTAAACTTAGATAGGTTATCTCCATAATAAGTGTCTCAGTCATATAATATGTATGCCGTGCATAATCACAAATAGTTTGTCATATCGCCTGGTCCTCTGTGTGTTTGTAAGTCACTCACCCCAGTGTAGGTTGTAAAATGTTTGTGCCTCGTCGGCCGTGTTGAAGAAATAAACCTGATCATCTTTCTTTATCCTTAATCGACACGGGTGGAGTAGCCTGAATGCAGCATTCTTTTTGTAGAGGTTGGCCATGACGGCGGAGAATGCTGAGCGTCTTCTGGACAGGCTGGCACTGATGTCGTTGAAGAATCGAAGCGTGTTGCCGCGGTAGGTCAGGTCCTGTTTTTTTTTGGTCATTACGAGCTCCTTCTGCTGGAAGTAGTGGAATCGGACGATGAACGCGCGGGGTCCTCTGTTTGTCCCCTCGTCGTCGTTCAGTCTTCCAAGTCGGTGTGCTCGGTCCAAAGATAATGGTGGTGAGAAGAAGGCATCCCCAAAGAGCTCATTGAACAAAGAGGTCATGAATTTCACCGGGTCTGATCCCTCTGTCTTCTCAGGAATATTGATTACTTTCATATTTGAGCGGCGTGATTGATTTTCCAATATATCCACCTTATTCAGGAGTATTTCATGTTGCGATTGTAGCAAATTGTAACTCGTTTCCAAACTAACAACCCTGTCGCTTTGGTCTGAGAGAGTCACCTCCATCTCAGAAATGCGCGCGTTCTGTGCGCAAATAGTTGACTGGATGGATTCCAGAGTAACGTTCATCGGGGCAAGGGCAGTGGTTAATGCCGTATCCAACAGGGTTGTAATAGTTGTGGACAAATCATTTTGAATCGCCGCTCGAAGGTTTTCCAGATCTTTAGGTAGCGTGCCTGAGGCAGAGGCTGTTTCAACTGGCGTTTGCTTTGTTTGGTGCGGCACGGCGGCCATTGCTGAGTCTGGCGTCGGCGTGGCACGTTCACTTCGAGGAATGTTTTTAGGTGCTATGTCCTTTTTGACCGACCTGGTTGTTGCTGGCCTGGCCGGGCTGGCCATGGAAAGGTCAGTTTGTATTTGGTGCCGATAGGAATGCAAGCTTAAACAGAGCGTAATGAGCAAGAAATTGAACAAACTTAGTAAAGTTCTGAGAGAGCCACCGACGCACGTCTCCTCCTCTCACATGCTCAACCGGAAGTTGATCTCTTATCATAAACAGAACCAAAAAATTATGATGACGCTGGACAATGTATCCATCAAAATGAAGGAATCAGAAGCTGTACATTACTAATACTTCTTCACCCATTAAAACCGGGAAAGCCATGTCATTTTAGATTTTTGCGATGGCTATTCAGAAATAGCAGATTTACAAGCTCACAGCGCGTCACTTTGTGCCGCGCTGCGAGCTTGTACATCTGCTATTTTTGAACATTATTGTAATATCTTTAAAGTGTGAGAACTACTGATTTAGAAGGCATTTGTAGAATGGTCCCCAGGTCTTAATGGGTTAATGCTTAAACTTTATTTCTCTGTACTTTGTGGTCTAGTGTTAGTGTAACCATTGTCCTGGGAAAAGACCACAACACTGCTGTCCTGATAACAATGGCATAACACAACTCAGCAGTGATTCATGCTTACACCTATAGTATCATATGGAGATAACATATTCTTTGAGTGATTCATGTATTATCTGATTGTATTCTTATGATTGTTTGTATCATGCATAGAATGTTGCCACAGTCTGGCAGAATACTTATATCTCCATGCATTTGTTTTTGTTTGTTCATACATTAATGTCGTATTTTACAGTTCAGCGTAGTGTCATGAAAAAGTAGCAAACAAAATAGCCGATCCACAAGCTCACAACACATAATGATGTGATGTGAGATTGTAGATCTAACATTTTCTTTTTTTAATTTTCCTTTTTTTCTAATTGATGATAATTGTCACCTAATATTGACATGCCAAAAAAAGTGAAGCCAGGTTGAAAGTGGTTAAGTGTGTCTGTGAGTTTTATAAATATTGAACCAATAAAAAGTATTAACAAGAGCTTGTGAATAAATGATAACTGCATTGGATCCATTGGAACACAGGTTCTTTTTTCCATTTCCTGAAAAGTAACGTTTTGGACGTACAAGGTTTCCACCTACTGTAACAGTGATGACAAAGCATACTTTCACTTGTTCTCTCTGTTTTTTGCTTCTTTCATGGATAAGCTGCACAGCTCTTTGTATTAACAACGTTCAACCTAGCTTCCCTATTTTGGACATGTCATTATAGGTGAACATTTTCCCAAAACACATAATGAAATAAATAAAATTTAAAAAGTAAAAATAAATAGTGAAAACAGCCAATCTACCAGCTCATAACATTATGTGACACATGACATGGTAATAAGACAAAGTATGATATGGGGATCATGTGGTTAACCCATTAAGACCTGAAGCCGATTCTACAAATGTCTTCTAAATCCCAACAGTATTCTGAAAAAACATGTTTCTATATCAGTGCTTCTCAAACTTTTTCATGTCAAGGACCCCCAAAATTATATGTACTTGGCTGCCGACCCCCATCTCAAAATATTTGGTTCCAGGGACCACCCAGAAGCAAAGATTTAAGTTACAAACGTTCGCTTTAAAAGAATATACATATTCAAAGATTTGCAAACATTTTCAAGATTTTTCAAAAATAGCAGATCTACAAGCTCGTAGCGCGGCACTCGGTGCCGCGCTACGAGCAGTATGGAGCCTTGGGGGTCTTCAGTCAACTAACTATGTAGGTTGACTGAGGGGTAGTGGATAAAAGAAAGTAAAAACATTAACCTGAGTTGTGAGATGTAGGGTAGACACTGAAGGAAGATCCTCACTTCACTCTCTTCATATGAACAGCCTGTCAGCTCTACTGGTTTCTTCTCTGGTTGGAGTTTCAGCAGCTCTAGGAGGAAGGAGACCTTTCTCTCTGAGAGGTCTATGGACCAGACTGCAGGAGCTGACTGGTAAACTGGTTTTAATGCTGGAAGAACACTTCTGCCTGTTTGAGTCTCATAGTTCTTCACATAGGAGTATAGGTCCAGTAGTAGATCACTTTGATACTTCCTGTCTTCCCAATCATTAGTCTCCTCAATGAAGGGGAATGTTTCGTAATTACACACAGAAGACAAATGTTCCAGAATCTTCTCTCCTGTTTCTTCTTCCCGTTCTGCTGCTTCACAGAAGAGCTTCCCCAGGAACTTGGTTTGTCCTGATGTTTTTAACCATGGACCTTGAACACTGCAACAGATCAAATGAAACCAACATGAAATGCTGATCTCTGATAGGGGTGTGCCGATACACTAATTTCACGAAACGATACGATACAATATTTGGCTCACAACTTCGATACCATTTCGATACGATACGATACGCACTTTTTTTATTATGAAAATATATGGAGGAGAAAAAAAGAAAATGCAAACAAATAATTCTGTTTTTGCATTATTCAGACATGCAAACTTGTAGCTTTTCAGCTACAATAGCCGTTTTGAATCCAAATAGTATGACACCTGACCCGAAAAAAAACATGTTGTCACTCTTTTCACTTCGGGGCCGTTTGCATGCCTGATTATTATGATTGTAAAAAAAAAAAAAAAAAAGTTTATTTTTTTTCAAAAACGATATGTTTTTTTTCCAAAACGATACATATCGTCGCGAAAACGTATCGCGATATATCGCGGGACGATATATCGGCACACCCCTAATCTCTGATCATAAACTGACTGAAAGATTATGGACACTGGACAATGTATCCATCAGATTTGATGTGTAAAAAGTCAATGGAAAATGAAGGAATCAGAAAATGTACATTACTAATACTTCTTAACCCATTAAAACCGGGAAAGCCAGGTCATTTTAGATTTTTGCGGTGGCTATTCAAAAATAGCAGATCTACAAGGTCACAACAAGTCACTTTGTGCCGCGCTGCGAGCTTGTACGTCTGCTATTTTTGAACATTATCGTAATATCTTTAAAGTGTGAGAACTACTGATTTAGAAGGCATTTGTAGAATGGGCCTCAGGTCTTAATGGGTTTATGCTTAAACTTTATTTCACTGTACTTTGTGGTCTAGTGTTAGTGTAACCATTGTCCCGGGAAAAGACCACAACACTGCTGTCCTGATAACAATGGCATAACACAACTCAACAGTGATTCATGCTTACACCTATAGTATCATATGGAGATAACATATTCTTTGAGTGATTCATGTATTATCTGATTGTATTCTTATGATTGTTTGTATCATGCATAGAATGTTGCCACTGTCTGGCAGAAGACTTGTATCTCCATGGATTTATGTTTGTTTGTTCATAAATGAATGTCGTATTTTACAGTTCAGCGTAGTGTCATGAAAAAGTAGCAAACAAAATAGTCGATCCACAATCTCACAACACATAATGGTGTGTTGTGAGATTGTAGATCTGCCATTTTCTTTTTTTTTTAATTTTCTTTTTTTTCTAATTGATGATAATTGTCACCTAATATTGAAATTCCCCAAAAAGTGAAGCCAGGTTGAAAGTGGTTAAGTGTGTCTGTGAGTTTTATAAATATTGAACCAATGAAAAGTATTAACAAGAGCTTGTGAATAAATAATAACTATATTGGATCCATTGGAACACAGGTTTTTTTTTCCATTTCCTGAAAAGTAACGGTTTTGGACATACAAGGTTTCCACCTACTGTAACAGTGATGACAAAGCATACTTTCTCTTGTTCTCTCTGCTTTTTGCTTCTGTCATGGATATAGTGCACAGCTCTTTGTATTAACCACGTTCAACCTACCTTCCCTATATTTTGGGCATGTCAATATAGGTGAACATTTTCCCAAAACACATAATGAAATAAATACAATTAAAAAAGTAAAAACTAGAAAATGTGCTCCTCGGAGCACAAGTGGTTGGTGAGGAATTTATTCCAAGATTGGAACTTTTTCTGCTAATATCTCCTGACTAAATGTTAGCTTGGCTGATGGCACTGATGTCACTTCGAAACATGCAATGCAATGTTTCGAAGTGATTCACCTATTTATAGGTATGTATTTCGTCATGCGTCTCGCTAGCCAATCAAAGCACACCCTTTCAACATATTGTCACGTGTCACGTGAAGCTTGACCAATATTAGCTTTGTGGAACCAAAGGAAATCAAACGAAAACATACTCTCCACCATGCCTTCGGCCTGGCGGAGACAATAAATAGTGAAAACAGCCAATCTACCAGCTCATAACATTATGTGACACATGACATGGTAATAAGACAAAGTATGATATCGTCACCTTATTAAACTAATGGCCTAAGTCATTTTTTCAATGTTTTCAGGAAAAATAAAAAACTGATCCAGAACAAAACTATATGATATTTCTTAATCATTTCACCCAAAATGTTTATAACAAATTATGACTATTTAAATAGAAATAACACTGTCTGTCAGTTATGTAACATAAGAGATTGAAATAGGTTTAAATAGGATTAAATCTGACTTAGGCCAAAATAAAAAGCAAAACAAATTACAAAATGGCCTAAATCAGTAAATCATTTGGCTTAAGTCACAAAAACATGTGACTTAGGCCAAACAAAAGGCCTATTTTGTCCTAAGTCACACTAGGGAGTTAGGCCATTATACTAAAAGGGGCGTGAACAGCATGATCCTTTTCAATTACAGCATGATCCTTTTCAATTAGGAGTTGGGCGATTTTACCAGAGGTGGCCAGTGTCATGAGGACCTGACTTAGGCAAAAATATCATTTCCTAAAAAAATGACTTAGGCCATTAGTTTAATAAGGTGACGATATGGGGATCAGGTGGTTAAAACATTAAATAATCTCTTTCTCTCATTTTATTATAATTCTTTATAATATAATACAACATTATATTTATCTCCTTTAAATTCAGTGCACCAAAACTGACGAATAATCAGGTCATAATTCATTCAAGCACATTAATCGCACCTCATTATCTATAGAAAAGGTAGACAGATATATATGTAGACAAACATTTACAATATGAACCCTAACGTCCCTATTCTGGGGCGAACATTGGGCAGAAATAGACGATATTTAAGTTCACACTGCATCGCAGATTTGGAATAGAGGGAAACACTAAAAGACCTAGTATGGAGCCTTGGGGGTCTTCAGTCACCTAACTATGTAGGTTGACTGAGGGGTAGTGGATAAAATAAAGTAAAACATATTAACCTGAGGTGTGAGATGTAGGGTAGACACTGAAGGAAGATCCTCACTTCACTCTCTTCATCTGACCAGCCTGTCAGCTTTACTGGTTTCTTCTCTGGTTGGAGTTTCAGCAGCTCTAGGAGGAGGAAGACCTTTCTCTCTGAGAGGTCTATGGACCAGACTGGAGGAGCTGACTGGTAAACTGGTTTTAATGCTGGAAGAACACTTCTGCCTGTTTGAGTCTCATAGTTCTTCACATAGGAGTATAGGTCCAGTAGTAGATCACTTTGATACTTCCTGTCTTCCCAATCATTAGTCTCCTCAATGAAGGGGAATGTTTCGTAATTACACACAGAAGACAAATGTTCCAGAATCTTCTCTCCTGTTTCTTCTTCCCGTTCTGCTGCTTCACAGAAGAGCTTCCCCAGGAACTTGGTTTGTCCTGATGTTTTTAACCATGGACCTTGAACACTGCAACAGATCAAATGAAACCAACATGAAATGCTGATCTCTGATAGGGGTGTGCCGATACACTAATTTCACGAAACGATACGATACAATATTTGGCTCACAACTTCGATACGATTTCGATACGATACGATACGCACTTTTTTTATTATGAAAATATATGGAGGAGAAAAAAAGAAAATGCAAACAAATAATTCTGTTTTTGCATTATTCAGACATGCAAACTTGTAGCTTTTCAGCTACAATAGCCGTTTTGAATCCAAATAGTATGACACCTGACCCGAAAAAAAACATGTTGTCACTCTTTTCACTTCGGGGCCGTTTGCATGCCTGATTATTATGATTGTAAAAAAAAAAAAAAAAAAGTTTATTTTTTTTCAAAAACGATATGTTTTTTTTCCAAAACGATACATATCGTCGCGAAAACGTATCGCGATATATCGCGGGACGATATATCGGCACACCCCTAATCTCTGATCATAAACTGACTGAAAGATTATGGACACTGGACAATGTATCCATCAGATTTGATGTGTAAAAAGTCAATGGAAAATGAAGGAATCAGAAAATGTACATTACTAATACTTCTTAACCCATTAAAACCGGGAAAGCCAGGTCATTTTAGATTTTTGCGGTGGCTATTCAAAAATAGCAGATCTACAAGGTCACAACAAGTCACTTTGTGCCGCGCTGCGAGCTTGTACGTCTGCTATTTTTGAACATTATCGTAATATCTTTAAAGTGTGAGAACTACTGATTTAGAAGGCATTTGTAGAATGGGCCTCAGGTCTTAATGGGTTTATGCTTAAACTTTATTTCTCTGTACTTTGTGGTCTAGTGTTAGTGTAACCATTGTCCCGGGAAAAGACCACAACACTGCTGTCCTGATAACAATGGCATAACACAACTCAACAGTGATTCATGCTTACACCTATAGTATCATATGGAGATAACATATTCTTTGAGTGATTCATGTATTATCTGATTGTATTCTTATGATTGTTTGTATCATGCATAGAATGTTGCCACTGTCTGGCAGAAGACTTGTATCTCCATGGATTTATGTTTGTTTGTTCATAAATGAATGTCGTATTTTACAGTTCAGCGTAGTGTCATGAAAAAGTAGCAAACAAAATAGTCGATCCACAATCTCACAACACATAATGGTGTGTTGTGAGATTGTAGATCTGCCATTTTCTTTTTTTTTTAATTTTCTTTTTTTTCTAATTGATGATAATTGTCACCTAATATTGAAATTCCCCAAAAAGTGAAGCCAGGTTGAAAGTGGTTAAGTGTGTCTGTGAGTTTTATAAATATTGAACCAATGAAAAGTATTAACAAGAGCTTGTGAATAAATAATAACTATATTGGATCCATTGGAACACAGGTTTTTTTTTCCATTTCCTGAAAAGTAACGGTTTTGGACATACAAGGTTTCCACCTACTGTAACAGTGATGACAAAGCATACTTTCTCTTGTTCTCTCTGCTTTTTGCTTCTGTCATGGATATAGTGCACAGCTCTTTGTATTAACCACGTTCAACCTACCTTCCCTATATTTTGGGCATGTCAATATAGGTGAACATTTTCCCAAAACACATAATGAAATAAATACAATTAAAAAAGTAAAAACTAGAAAATGTGCTCCTCGGAGCACAAGTGGTTGGTGAGGAATTTATTCCAAGATTGGAACTTTTTCTGCTAATATCTCCTGACTAAATGTTAGCTTGGCTGATGGCACTGATGTCACTTCGAAACATGCAATGCAATGTTTCGAAGTGATTCACCTATTTATAGGTATGTATTTCGTCATGCGTCTCGCTAGCCAATCAAAGCACACCCTTTCAACATATTGTCACGTGTCACGTGAAGCTTGACCAATATTAGCTTTGTGGAACCAAAGGAAATCAAACGAAAACATACTCTCCACCATGCCTTCGGCCTGGCGGAGACAATAAATAGTGAAAACAGCCAATCTACCAGCTCATAACATTATGTGACACATGACATGGTAATAAGACAAAGTATGATATCGTCACCTTATTAAACTAATGGCCTAAGTCATTTTTTCAATGTTTTCAGGAAAAATAAAAAACTGATCCAGAACAAAACTATATGATATTTCTTAATCATTTCACCCAAAATGTTTATAACAAATTATGACTATTTAAATAGAAATAACACTGTCTGTCAGTTATGTAACATAAGAGATTGAAATAGGTTTAAATAGGATTAAATCTGACTTAGGCCAAAATAAAAAGCAAAACAAATTACAAAATGGCCTAAATCAGTAAATCATTTGGCTTAAGTCACAAAAACATGTGACTTAGGCCAAACAAAAGGCCTATTTTGTCCTAAGTCACACTAGGGAGTTAGGCCATTATACTAAAAGGGGCGTGAACAGCATGATCCTTTTCAATTACAGCATGATCCTTTTCAATTAGGAGTTGGGCGATTTTACCAGAGGTGGCCAGTGTCATGAGGACCTGACTTAGGCAAAAATATCATTTCCTCAAAAAATGACTTAGGCCATTAGTTTAATAAGGTGACGATATGGGGATCAGGTGGTTAAAACATTAAATAATCTCTTTCTCTCATTTTATTATAATTCTTTATAATATAATACAACATTATATTTATCTCCTTTAAATTCAGTGCACCAAAACTGACGAATAATCAGGTCATAATTCATTCAAGCACATTAATCGCACCTCATTATCTATAGAAAAGGTAGACAGATATATATGTAGACAAACATTTACAATATGAACCCTAACGTCCCTATTCTGGGGCGAACATTGGGCAGAAATAGACGATATTTAAGTTCACACTGCATCGCAGATTTGGAATAGAGGGAAACACTAAAAGACCTAGTATGGAGCCTTGGGGGTCTTCAGTCACCTAACTATGTAGGTTGACTGAGGGGTAGTGGATAAAATAAAGTAAAACATATTAACCTGAGGTGTGAGATGTAGGGTAGACACTGAAGGAAGATCCTCACTTCACTCTCTTCATCTGACCAGCCTGTCAGCTTTACTGGTTTCTTCTCTGGTTGGAGTTTCAGCAGCTCTAGGAGGAGGAAGACCTTTCTCTCTGAGAGGTCTATGGACCAGACTGGAGGAGCTGACTGGTAAACTGGTTTTAATGCTGGAAGAACACTTCTGCCTGTTTGAGTCTCATAGTTCTTCACATAGGAGTATAGGTCCAGTAGTAGATCACTTTGATACTTCCTGTCTTCCCAATCATTAGTCTCCTCAATGAAGGGGAATGTTTCGTAATTACACACAGAAGACAACCGTTCCAGAATATTCTCTCCTGTTTCTTCTTCCCGTTCTGCTGCTTCACAGAAGAGCTTCCCCAGGAACTTGGTTTGTCCTGATGGAACTTTAACACTGCAACAGATTAAATGAAACCAACATGAAATGCTGATCTCTGATCATGAACAGAACCAAAGAAATCATGGACACTGGACAATGTATCCATCAGATTTGATGTGGAAAAGGTCAATGGAAAATGAAGGAATCAGAACATTTACATTACTAATACTTCTTAACCCATTAAAACCGGGAAAGCCATGTCATTTTAGATTTTTGCGGTGGCTATTCAAAAGTAGCAGATCTACAAGCTCACAGTGCGTCAATTCGTGCCGCCCTGCGAGCTTGAACAGCTATTTTTGAACATTATAGAAATATCTTTAAAGTGTGAGAACTACTGATTTAGAAGGCATTTGTAAAATGGGCCTCAGGTCTTAATGGGTTAATGCTTAAACTTTATTTCTCTGTACTTTGTGGTCTAGTGTTAGTGTAACCATTGTCCTGGGAAAAGACCACAACACTGCTGTCCTGATAACAATGGCATAACACAACTCAGCAGTGATTCATGCTTACACCTATAGTATCATATGGAGATAACATATTCTTTGAGTGATTCATGTATTATCTGATTGTATTCTTATGATTGTTTGTATAACGCATAGAATGTTGCCACTGTCGTGCAGAAGCCGTGTATCTATATGCATCCGTTTTTGTTTTTTCATATATTAATGCCAAATTTACAGTTCAGCGTAGTTTCATGAAAAAGTAGCAAACAAAATAGCCGATCCACAAGCTCACAACAATTGTCACCTAATATTGACATGCCAAAAAAAAGTGAAGCCAGGTTGAAAGTGGTTAAGTGTGTCTGTGAGTTTTATAAATATTGAACCAATGAAAAGTAATGTATTAACAAGAGCTTGTGAATAAATAATAACTACATTGGATCCATTGGAACACAGGTTCTTTTTTCCATTTCCTGAAAAGTAACGGTTTTGGACGTACAAGGTTTCCACCTACTGTAACAGTGATGACAAAGCATACTTTCTCTTGTTCTCTCTGTTTTTTGCTTCTTTCATGGATATGCTGCACAGCTCTTTGTATTAACCAAGTTCAACCTAGCTTCCCTATTTTGGTCATATAATTATAGGTGAACATTTTCCAAAAACACATAATGAAATAAATAAAATTAAAAAAGTAAAAATAAATAGTGAAAACAGACAATCTACCAGCTCACAACATTATGTGACAGATTACATGGTAATAAACAAAGTATGATATGGGGCTCATGTGGTTAACCCATTAAGACCCATTAACCCATTAAGATTGTACAAATGTCTTCTAAATCCCAACAGTGAAAAAACATGTTTCTATATCAGTGGTTCTCAAACTTTTTCATGTCAAGGACCCTCAAAATGATATGTATTTGGCTGCCGACCCCCATCTCAAAATATTTAGTTCCAGGGACCACCCAGAAGCAAAAAACTTGAATTACAAACGTCCGCTTTAAAAGAATATATATATTCAAAGATGTGCACACATTTTGACGATTTTTCAAAAATAGCAGATCTACAAGCTCGTAGCGCGGCACTATGTAGGTTGACTGAGGGGTAGTGGATAAAAGAAAGTAAAAACATTAACCTGAGTTGTGAGATGTAGGGTAGACACTGAAGGAAGATCCTCACTTCACTCTCTTCATCTGACCAGCCACTCAGCACTACTGGTTTCTTCTCTGATTGGAGTTTCAGCAGCTCTAGGAGGAGGGAGGCCTTTCTCTCTGAGAGGTCTATGGACCAGACCTGGTAAACTGTTTGTAAGGCTGGAAGAACACTCTTGTGTGTTTGAGTCTCATATTCTTTGAAATGGGAGTACAAGTCTAGAAGGAAGTCCCATTTTTGATGCCAATATTCAGACAGTGAAAACACTTTCTCTATTATTTGTGTGTTTAACCTCTCGCTGAGAGCTGCTTGAACACACAGATTCTTCAGAAATCTGTGCCCTGTTTGATTCTGAGAAGTAAACCTGTAGATTATAAAAAAAATATGATTATGATCTCTCAGAGCATTTTTCAAGAGATTAAAGGTAGGGTAAGTGACATGTTTTGGTTAAAACAAAAAGGTTTTTCTTAAATGGTTAAAGCATTATATTCCTATAGTAATCATTGCTATAGAGTGTTTGTTCAGTAACAGGGGTCTCCCCGTTGATCCAGCTCTTTAATAAACAGAAAACTAATTTCAGGTGGGTTGCAAATTTCAGCGAATAAAAAGAGAGTACCCATTTATCAGCTTGAATTTTATAGTGCTCCAGTTCAATTTTTTTCAGCTCATTTCTTTGTGTCATCACTTCCAGTTTCACTTGTTTATTCTGTATCCTGTGTGAGTTCTCTCTCCTGATTGGACACAATTGGTATCTCAACCTAAAAATGCTTTTTCTGTTTACTTAACCCTTGCATTGTGTTAGAAACCTGCATACACTTTTGGAGTTAGCGGGTCAAAATTTTCAGCCCAAAATACTCAAAAAATAATTATTTTCATTTCTTTTTTTCATATCCATGTAAACACTTCTCAAAATATTATTTTGGGTTAGGGTATCATCTTTCAATATATCTCGTTTTCAATTATAAAAATGTTAAAATTCACTCATTACATTTCCTATAATGAAGACAATGGATAATGATGTTATCTAGCTATAATAGACTAATATTGGAACACACTTAAAAAAGAAATACAAAATAAATACTTGTTTTATTTTTTTAACTTTAAAAATGGTTAATATTATTAAAAATAGTGACATCTGTGGTGTTAAGGGTCAACATTGACCCGTATACCATAGAAGGTAAAAAGTCATTTATTTTTCATAAACCCAAACTTTATTTTACTCCTAATAGCGAATGCTAATTGAGAACACGTTTCTCTCAAACATGTAAACATTGAATATTGACAATTTGGGGGGAATTGAGCCACATTTCTCTGCCGGGTCAAATTTGACCCTTAACACCACAGATGTAACTTTTTTTATAGAGACTATCAGAATTAACTAAAATGGTGATTCAGTTTGTTGCGTTAAAATAGCTGTTTCTAAGGAAATCATGATGCCTTGTTCCAATAAAGAAATGTCAAGTGTACTTTTTACCTGTCTAAAATATAAAATGGATCAAAAATGCCCCTAATACAATTGAAGGGTTAATAGCTGAAGAGACAGGGAGACTCCTACTACAACAAAACAAAACAACAAAATACTCTATAGATTTTTTTTTTGTGAGTTACAGTCAACTTATTATAGGATAACCTTATTCAATATGCAACACAATCCCAGTTACCTGAGCTTTGAGATGTAGGGTAGACACTGAAGGAAACGCTTCACTTCAATCTCTTCATCAGACCAGCCTCTTAGCTCTACTGGTTTCTTCTCTGGTTTGAGTTTCAGCACGTCTAGGAGGAGGGAGACCTTTCTCTCTGAGAGATTTATGGACATGACTGCAGTAACTGACTGGTAAACTGGTTGCAAGGCTGGAAGAACACTCTTGTGTGTTTGTGTCTCAATGTCTATGACATGGGAGTACAGGTCTAGAAGGAAGTCCCATTTGTGATGCCAATAACCAGACAGAGAAAACACTTCCTCTATTGATTGTGTGTTTAACCTCTCGCTGAGAGCTGCTTGCACGCACAGATTCATCAGAAACTTGTGTCCTGGTTTTTGAGAAGTAAACCTGTATATAATGAAAATAAACAGAATCTACATTAAATAAAAACTTGATTCATGAACATAAAACAGTGGCCTTCATTTGTCAATCTAACGTCGACTTCAGAAATCATCTCACAACAAGGCTCACGTGTGATTTATGAAGCACAGAAAAAGATTGGCTAGGAGTTCATAACTGTGGCGGCTGCAATTAATCGCCATTTAAATATCAAGGCTTTAAAATTCTCGCTCCTCAAATGTATGTCATGAAGCAGAATACGGCCAAGAAGAGCCCCATCAATCATCTACATAACTTCACACACCTACGTATTTGCATACACACCACACAGACACCCATACCTAACACAGACACATCCAGTAACAAAATGAAGCATCACATTAGTGACGTAAGATTATACTCTGACAGCTGTGTTGGAGTTAAACGAGAATTTTGCCCGACACTTTTCTTACCCTTTATATGATGTTATGATATCCTAGGACGAGTGGTACAGAATAAAATGTTATAACTCCATCCGCCGCAGCTAACAATCTGCGCCTATGGGACTTGCTATAAATCGCATATTTGATCTCACTAAAGCGAGACTTCCTGTGGGGCACATTCAAGACAATCACGTTGAGTGCTCTACCACTATGAATATCAGATCTCACCCAAAAAAACAAAAAAAAAACTATTAAAATACACGATTTAGAGCAAGTCCCATAGGCTCAGGTTTTTAGCTGTGGTGGACCCGGGATGGAGTTATGACATTTTTCTACTGTACCACTCGTCCTATGATGTCAAAACATCATAAAAAAGGTAAGAAACACGTCGGGCGAAATTCTTTAATAAATAGATTTTCATATAGTTTTGCTGTTGTTAATCCTGAACCCCTATTTTGTTTAATTCAAGTATTCTCATTGTTTTTGGATTGATAAGTGGGGAACATAGAACCCGGGGAACATAGGGATGACCCCAATTCGAGGCTCCATAGGTGAGTAATTGATAGAAAGAAAAAGTGCATTGGAAGGAGAAGTATTCATTTAATTGTACCGTTATGACATTTCTTGTTGACTACAATATAACTTTATGATTTACAGTCAAGTATAACTAGGTTAAATTCAATATACAACATAATCGCAGTTACCTGAGCTCTGAGATGTAGGGTAGACACTGAAGGAAGATCCTCACTTCACTCTCTTCATCTGACCAGCCTGTCAGCACTACTGGTCCCTTCTGTTGCAGGACTTTCATTACCTCTAGGAGGAGGGAGACCTTTCTCTCTGATAGGTCTATTGTCCAGACTGTAGGAGCTGACTGGTAAAATGGTTGTAATGCTAGAAGTACTCTTGTGTGTGTTTGAGTCTCATAGTCTTTGAAATGAGAATACAAGTCCAAAAGGAAGTCCCATTTGTGATGCCAATATTCAGACTGTGAAAACACTTCCTCTATTGTTTGGGTGTTTACCGTCTCATGGAGAGCTGCTTGCACACACACATTCATCAGAAATCTGTGTCCCGTTTGATTCTCAGAAGTAAACCTGTAGATCATGAAAAATAAGAACATAAAAAAACTTGATCAAAGAACCTAACAGTGTTTCTGAAAGGCAAAAAGGTAATAATGTGCAGCTAAAAAGATCAAACTTCGATTTTGACTAGATTTTATAAAATAGGAAGGTGAATGTGTATGTATGAACATACTGTAAATCATTTTAGGGATGCAATAATATCATCAATATTATCGTGGAATGTCTCAGCATCTACCAAAGATATTCAGGCTGAAAATGGTATTGTTTTGTTTGAACAGCAGCAGAGTAATGAGAGTGAAACAGCCTCTACTTTGTAGTGGCTCTCTCGCTGATCGACCGGTTATATAGCTAAACGTCTGACTTGTTGTTGGCTGAGCAACAGCCTTGCCATCTAGCTTAGCAGCTAACTTAGCTTTAGTCAAACAATGCTGCCAGCTCAGAGACACAAGCTAAAGCAGAGTGCATCTCATTAATAACATGAACCATAGCAGCCTTATTCTGATCTCGTCATAAAAAGTTACATTTCTTTGGAACATAATTCATTTTATTCAATCATTTTAGATATACTGATAAATATTGTGTTGTGGGTTGTCATTATATTATCGTATCGTGAATCTTTGGTATTTTTATATCCCTACATAATTGTCTATGCTGATACTAAAAGTATTTTTTGACAGAAAACTATTAATGCTCTTAGGGCACGGTCACACCGAAGTTTAATTCGACCTATGAGGGTAGATAAATGAGAAGCAGATAAATGCTCGAGACAGATGCTGCTTTTCCCCCGCTGTCCAATCGGGTGAGTCGAAGGCGCACTGGCTGTGCGTCACTTTAAAATATAATCTGAACCGTCCATCATCAAAGCGAAGCTCTTGGACCAGTCCCCAGCAGTGGTGGAAAAAGTACTCAAATGTTTTACTTAAGTAAAAGTATCAATACTGCAATGTAGAAGTACTCTGTTACAAGTAAAAGCCTAGAATTAAAAATGTACTTGAGTAAAAGTACAAAAGTAGTGGTATCAAAATGTAGTACCAAAAGTAAAAGTACTAAAATGTTAGAAAATAGCCGATCTACAAGCTCACAACGCGCTGCGATGCGACGCGTTGTGAGCTTGTAGATCGGCTATTTTCAAATAGCCTAGGTATAAAATAGGGCTAAAGTGGTTAATGTATGTATTATAAACGTAATCATTTATATCTGCAAAGTAACTAGTAACTAAAGTTTTCAAATAATTGTAGTGGAGTAAAAGTACAGTATTTGCCTCTGAGATGTAGTGGAGTAGTAAAAGTATAGACAATTAGAAATACTCCAATAAAGTAAAAGTACCTCAAAATTGTACTTAAGTACAGTCCTTGATTAAATGTACTTAGTTAGTTTACACCACTGGTTGCCAGTAATCCCCTTCTTGTTTCCTATTTCGGAGAGTCTCATGAACCCAAACTCTTTGTCATTTCTTTCTTTTTTTAGATTCTCCCTTTCCAATAAAGTAAGGCACTGTCCATTATGGACACTACACTTGAGATCAAGTTTGATAAACATAGCCGCGGCCGCCAAATAAAGTTAAAACGTAACCGGGCTGGTCTACAGGCTACAGGGAGGGAGGGTATTGAAGTGACAGATGCCGAGGTGCATCAATTGCCTGGCAACGTCAAGACAGGTGCACAAGGCGGTGCGGGCTACGGGGAGGGTCCTGAAAGTGAGTGACAGGTGCGTCACTCACTGGTTATTGGGACAGAAGGCGGCGCAAGCTACTCCATTTTTTAGAATGAGCTGGCTGCTGTCGGCCGCGCACAACCTGAGTTTATCAGCCGGCAGACATAGTTTGGTGTGACCGTGCCCTGTGTGGTCACACCGAACTGGAATTTTACCTATGAGGGCGGATACTGCCAATGCTTTTCAATGGGAACGGAGTGGTTTGTTGCCATTTGCGGATTTCTGCAAAAAAAAAAAAAAAGCTCTGTTCCCATTGAAAAGCATTGGCAGTATCCGCCCTCATAGGCAGAATTAAAGTTTGGCGTTTTTTTCAGTATTTTTTTCATTGAGTAAACTTATTCAATATACAACATGTCAGTTACCTCAGCTTTGAAATGTAGGGTAGACACTGAAGGAAAGTCTTCACTTCACTCTCTTCATCTGGCCAGCCTGTTAACTCAATTATTTTCTTCTCTGGTTGGAGTTTCAAGCATTCTAGGAAGACAGAGGCCTTTCTCTCTGAGAGGTCTATGGACCAGACTGTAGGAGCTGGGGGGTAAAGTGGCTTCAGAATTGGAAGAACATGTTTATTTCCTTTACTGCTGAAATGTTGGTAAAGATCAAGCAGAATGTCATATCTCGTAGTGTAAACAGAGAACAATGACAGGAGTGTATTCACTGAACTCTGAAAGACTTCCCTCTTATTAATTGCAGCCTCCAGGCACAAATCTAGTAAGAGCTTCTTTTCTTCCCCGTCCAGTAATCCAGGGAATTGTTCCTGAACCGGTGAGTCTACAACTCTGGATGCGTCTCTGAAACTTAATTGCAGTATTCAAACAAACATCACACAACACATTTGTGGAAGTTTTTGTAACGTATTTCAGAATTTTTTTCTAAAGAACATGACTGTTTCAAAGATCAGTAATTCAAGCAGCAAATGGGAAGTTATACAATTTGAATCCTATAAGAAAATAATAAATTATCAACATTACACTAAATCACACACCTGAGTCTGCCGATATGAGGCAGAGACTCCAACAGGGTCCATCTCAGATCTTGACAGGCAGTGGTCTTCCTGTCCCAGAGGAGGCAGAGGTGAACCCTCAAAGGACTGTTCTGCATGACCTCTACTGCTCTTTCAAACACTTGTCTTTTACCACAACTGACTGGGAGGTGCAACTCATTTCCACCAAAGCGAAGTAAGCCGCTGTAGTCCTTCTCCTCCTCACTGAGAAGTAAAGCCTCCCAGAGCTGGCTTTTCAAGGTGTCACACCTGGAAGAAAAGGTTTTCCTGAAGTGAGACCTTTCCCTCCTTAATTAAAAATCATGTAACATTACAGTAGGGCCATATTTGTTACTTCACAGTTAATGTTGCACTACCTGTAGGGTTCTATAACAGTTGATAGAATTGCTAGATTTAAAGTTTGCATCCAGATCCTTTTGAAGTAACATCTACAGATTTATGAAAAATGTGGTCCCTTAAAAACTAAACAAAAAACGAACTAATGTACAGTATGAGTGCTACGGTAACAACCTAATTAGATAAACTATAGAATATAGAGTGAAAATCAGAATACATGCTCACCCATCTAATTGGATATTTTCCAGGCAGCCAAGTATTGATCTCAGTCCTTGTTCTGATACAGTGTCCTTCAGTTTAAGCTTTAGCTTTCTCTGTTGGGACTGACTGATTACAAAGGACACAGCACAGTAATGGTGAGGATCAAGATTGTCTTTGCTCAAATCAAGGCAATAATCCAGTTTCTCCAGAAAGTGAAGACAGGCCTCAGTGGACTGAGATTCATACAAGCATTGGCATAAGAACATTATGTTGCTGTCATCAGTGTCATCCTGATCTTGATTTCGTAGGAATTTGCTTATCACTTCTCTAGTGAAAGTCTTAGATATGTCCTTCAACTGCTGATCTGGAACCAGACATTTTAACTTTTCATGATTTTTCTCGCCACTCAAACCACACAAGAAAGGGATCACATGTTTCATGTGCTTCATCTCATCAGTGCAGCACTGTTGCAGAAGATCAGTTATTTTGTCAGGATTCTTCAAAATCCACAACCCTGCGAAAAACTCCTGTAAAGTGTAGTGGAGAAATGCAGAATATTTTTCCCATTCTGTGGGTTGAACTTGAACATGAAGTGTGTTCAGGAAGGCTGAATAAACACAGCTGTCACCAGACAGCGTTTTTATGTTCACAGATTTCTCTTGAGTTGCCTGAAAAGCAGCCTGCGTCAAAGCAAATATTGTTTCACTGTTGTCTCTGATATACTTGTTTAGACTATCTTTTGTTTTGCCACTGTGCTTTTGAATGCATCCACGAAGAGTGTTGAGGTATATTTCAGTTACTGTGCATCGTTCTTGAGGTGCCATAGAGTTTGTAAAGGAAAAGCAGGCAACCACCATCAATGCATATACTGGGACATGACAAAGACTGAACAACTCCAGGTTTTTCACAACGCTGCTCAACTGCGCAGCGTTCAACATGTTAGCTAAGTATTCTCTGATGGACTTTGTGCTGAAGCCTTTCACCTCCAGTCTGAGAGAAGCCCAGTCTAATAGGAAGTCTGACTCAACCTCTGACTCAACCTCTGACTCAACCTCTGGTCTGCATGTGATAACGATCTTTGCCTCAGGAAGCTGTTCCCCATTAAGAATTGCCTCTATCACTGAGGGGACACATGTGAGTCCATCAAAAATGATAGTGACATTGTCAGAATTATTCTTTATGTCCTCCAGGACCTCTTCTTTTCCTTCATCAGGCATACTAAACGTTTTAAAAAGAAGATCCTCCAAACTCATGGGATTTGTAATGCAGGACAGTTTTCTCATATCAAAATAGAACATGTAATCTAGGTCCTTGTTGTCACTTTCTCCCCAGATTTTCAGCATTTGATGTGCAACTGTTGTCTTTCCAATTCCAGTCTTACCAACCAGGAGAATTCTGTTCTTATGTGTTTTGAGTATGTCATCTACAGATAGTCTCTGGATATCCTCAGGAATGTAGGTCTTCATTTTTTTAGGGCGGGTTTTCTTGCATTTTTTGTTCTTGATTTTTATTATTTTATATGGTGGAGTTTCATTTTCTTGCATGTCCAATACCAGTGGAGTGAAAGACAGATCTAAATGCTTATCCTTTTGTAGAAACCGCTTGCTTTGTTTCCACACATCTTCTGATAGTTTAAGAGCTTTTTTCTTTAACTTTGCCTGGTATTTGTGGCATGGTGTTGAACCTAAAATAAAAAATAATAGCAAGTGGATAAATCATCTGTGAACTGACTAAAATACCTACACCATTATTGTTGAATTATGGTTTTATCTTTGAATGCTCTTATAACTTCTGGGTTCATAATACAAAACATAATCACCATATCAGTGTCCAATACCGTATTTGTCCTTTTACATACCTTTAGAATAGTCTATATCCATTTCCACATCATCTCCGAAAGAAAAGCAGGTGATCCAATTGTGTAGGTCGATATTTAAGGTCCTCCTCCTCGTTATGTCAATGATCTTTAGCAATTCATAGCAGGCTTTCTCCCCTTTGTTTGTTACCCTGTCCAGTATTGTTCTTGTTTTATTAAAGTCAGTAGCCTCTGTCTGTATGTCACTGACTTCCTCCTCACCGAACACTCTTCGCTGATGCAGATTCTCCACGATAATAGAAAGGTTCTGTAGTCCCCCATTCACCAGGTGGGTTCTGGCGTTCTGGAGGTATTCCCGAGCTGACTGACTTGTACTCGCCATGTTAATTTGTACTCGTTGCAGGCTATACTAACTCCAGTCCATAGGCTATATTTTTTTAAATTGGCATTTGTGTTAATAATGATGATTCAATGCTTTTGTCCATTGATGTTTTCTTCATCAGTTGTGTAAAATACTGAAATGTAAACATATTGACAAAATATGCACAAGAATATCTATTGACAAATTGACAAAATATGCACAATATGCACAAAATGTGCACAAGGCATCATCCGCCATACAGCATCTAAACATTTCTGCCACCCTTAGTACAGTAGATACATGCTTCACTTACAATGATAATATTGCACATCAGACATACATCCAACATCAAAGAGTTACAATAAGCAATGCTTAAATCTGCTAAATAAAATAAAACTACATGAAGTAGTTTTCCATGTCAAACTAACCTGTCTTTCTCCAAGGTGGTTGTGTCCAGCTGGCTCTCTAACTGGGTGAGGTCATTCTGCTGGGACAGTGAAGCCAGTGTCCTCAGGTGGGACCAAGTCTGTTGTTGAGGGGACAGCCACTGCTGACAACTATACCTCCTCCCTCAGCTCCACAAGATCTATAACTAAATAATCTAAAGCAAAAGAGGTTAATGAATACTGAGTTTTAGTGTTTTTTTCTGTACGATACAAACATTTGACAAGTCACAGTAAATGATACTTGGTGGATATAGAAATCTGGTTAGAACAGTAAAAAGAAAAAAACACCTAAAACCAACTATTAGAGCACTGGAATCAAATGCTGAACAGAAGAATAGAGAATCATGATTCTCAAAAACTCGGTTCGGGGAGGGGAGACCTTCTGGGTTCAAATCAATACAAACTAGAAAAAGTGCTCCTCGGAGCACAGGTCTCCGCCAGGTCAGGTACGTTATTGTGGCCTCCTGGTGACGCTATAATAGGCCAATGTGAAAAGGGTGCCATTTGTTCAAGGGCTTTTCACTGCAATCGGACACTGCGTTCATTATTTGAGGCATTTTGTTCCAAAAATGTGCTTTGCAAAATTAGACCTGCTGGTGGCGTTATAACAGGCCAATGTGAAAAGGGTGGCAATTCTTCCTCAGCCTAATAGAAATGTGCCTGTGAAATTTCATGGAAATCGCAAGCTGCGTTCATGATTTGAGGCATTTTGTTCAAAACAGACTAGCGGATTAGCTGCTAACGGACGGACAGGACGGACACACGGACGGACACACGGACGGACGGGGGGTAAAACATACTCTCTCGCCATGCCTATCGGCCTGGCGGAGACAACAATTTGCAATACAATTCAATACAGTTCTGTTAAGAATTCCTTGTCGTTGTCACGGTGCGGGGTTTCGGCCCCGCCCCCTTCCTCCTCTCTGACTCTGATTTTGGCCTGTGTGTGAGCTTGGACCCGCAGCACGCCCGGCTGCAAGCCCTTGGGCTAATGACTTATGTTGGCTACTTAAGACTTTCCAGCCGGTGGCCTTTTGCTGGTTGATAACCATTGTTTCGGTGTTGTTTCTGTTTCCGTTCTGTTTCCCTCCTGCAAGAGGTGACCTTGTTTTGTAACCTTAAACTTCAAGTAAAGTACCATTATTTTCAACGTTAATCTGTGTCGCGTCCTGCGTTTGGATCCACCTCTCTGTCCGCGGCGATATCGTGACAGTCGTCTTGTCTTTCCACCAAATAATAGAAATATCAATAGACAATGACTCATCGTAAAGCAGTAATGGTATCAATACAAATTAACAATCCCATCCCTACTTTTTACTTCACTTGACAAAAAGACAGGCGCGTCAACAGTGAGGCCTTCAAGGCTGAAGAGGTGAGGCACGCCGAAGCGAGTCGCTTGGAGCCTTTAGTGGGCTAGCTAACTACTAGCTACATAAGTTAACATAACGTAAGGAGACTGGCTGCAAGTGGACGCAAGTCATTGACCCAGCAAAAGCGACGACAGCTTAGCAAAGGACATCAATATGATCGGGCCTGGAGTCAGTGTTGCCAGATTTTACGAGAGAAATAAGGAAGGGTTAAATGTCCGATCTCCCGGTAAATCTACATAATGAAGAATCACCTGCGCTGCAGGGGCGTCGCATCATGAGGGCAGCTGCCCAGGCAGTAAAGATTGTGCCCAGTCCAGCTGCTCAAACTCGTGGGCGAGATTCGCCAGGAAAAACAAGAAAAAATCAACATAACAACAACATTCGCGGTCCCTCACCTCTGTCGATACTATGCGAACGGCACTTGGTGCATGTACATTTTCTGTTGTAGCCACCTTTTACAAAGCTAAGCTGCCGACTCCTGCATACCAATGGTCTACAGTAAGTGTGACCTGTTAAGTACCGTAGTCTGTAGGAGTCCAAAAGAGAATGGATAATGGTCCTGGGATTCATGATTAAATTACAGAGGTGAGTAACTAAGTACGTGTACTCAAGTACTGTACTCAAGTACAATTTTGAGGCATTTGTACTTTAATCGAGTATTTCCAATTTCCAATATTTTTACTTCTACTCCACCACATCTCAGAGGCAAACATTGTACATTTACTCCATTACTATTATTTGAAAACTTTATGTAGATTTTGATTATTATTACAAAACATACAGTAACCACTACAGCCCTATATCGGCATTTGAAAATAGCCGATCTACAAGCTCACAATACGTCACGAATCACAATTTAACGCATTGTGAGCTTGTAGATCTGCTATTTTCAAAAGATTTGTATACATTTGAAAACTTGAAATGGGAGATTTTGTATAATGACTACTTTTACTTTTGGTACTTTAACCCTTGCATTGTGTTAGAAACCTGCATACACTGTGTGGAGTTCGCATGTTCTCCCCGTGTCTCCCAATCAAGGGGCAAGTCTTAGATATTTACGATGAGGCCGACAAAATGGCCAGAGTGGCGCTGTTTTACCCTGCGCCGACCTGCGGTGTCAGAAAGAATTTATTTATTTACGCAAGTGAATGGGTTTTTTGACAAACTTTAGACTAGATTTTCTTACTGTAATAAAAATCGTCATAAATTCTATATGCTTCCAGTCGCTAGTTTGAAGTCTCCTTTCAATCATCAGGATATGCGTTTTGCTAAATTATGGTCCTATTTATTATAAAATTGACGATAAAGTAGGCTATTCTCTAGGAGGGGCGGGATGATTTGATTGACAAGCTACACAACCAATAGCATTCATTCCCCGCCCCCCACTCTTGATTGACAAGCTACCCAACCAATAATGGTCTGGTCTCATTCTGACGCGTATTGAAAGATGGCGGAACAATCGGCTTCATTTTCGGTCTGTAGAAAGCAGCGGAGTGGGTTTGTCCATCTCATTTATACAGTCTATGCTCCCAATACCCTCACAAAAACATGCAGTAATCCTGGTCACTATACTGCCTCCCCCTGGTCAGCCGGGGCGCCTGCCAGGGAAACTCCCCCCTGTCAGGTGACAAGAAGGTCAGTTGGCTCTCATGCATTGAAGGAGGCATGAGCTCGGCCCTGGGCTCCCTAGCCTGGTGGGGGGAGTGTAGTGCCCAGGATCACTTAGAAAATTGGCTCCGGGTGAAAAAAAGGGTTACAAAATCGTGGGATAAAAGAAAAAAAAGAAAGAAACCTGCATACACTTTTGGTGTTAGCGGGTCAAATTTGACCCGTGATTTAACTAAGCCCAAAATACTCAAAACATATTTATTTTAATGTATTTTTTCTCCCACCTCATAGCTGACTTGTTATGCATTCATGTAAACACTTTTAAAAATAATATTTGGGTTAGTGTTTCATCTTTCAATATATCTCGTTTTCAATTATAAAAATGTCAGAAATTCACTCATTACATTTCCTATAATGAAGACAATGGATAATGATGTTATCCAGCTATAATACACTAATATTAGAACACACTTCCATAAAAAAATGTTTTTTTTTTTACTTTAAAATGTTTTAATATTATTAAAAATATTGACATCTGTGGTGTTAAGGGTCAAAATTGACCCGCATATCATAGACGGTAAAAAGTCATACAACCATTGCAAGTTGCTGTACTCTGTGCTCTACCCTGAGCCATCCCACCCTAGCAAAATGAGCAGGGGTTAGATGAGTTGAAGGTGTGAGTTGAAGGTGTGAGGCCAAGCAGTAGCCTGACATTGGAGGAGTTTCATTGAGCAGGAGCATACATTGAGGACATTGAGTCCTCAATGTCCTTCCTACAGACCAGTGATAAATCTTGTTCTATGGTTCACTTTTTTGATGACTTTAGTTGCCATTTTTTCACTGGAAAGATTTGCCTCTAAAATACAACCCAGGTAGGTAATTTCCTCTTTTCTTGTTGTCACACACTTTTACTGTGAAGCCATCGCCCTCGCAGAGGTTTATTTTGGACCCAAAGAGAATGGATTCAGTTTTACCCAGGTGTAATGATGTTTTGTTATCAGCGAGCCAGGTGCTTTCAATGTCTCTTTAGCTGTTTAGCGCATATTCAGTGTTGTCAGATTTTGCGAGAGAAATAAGCAACCAGGTTACATTGTTAAATTTAATGGGTTTATTTCGTCATAACGCCACATATGGTGAAGTATTGTAGTGCAGGTAATTGCAACAACCACTGATCTTGTGGAAAAAAAATTACCGGACCGGCAAATATTCTAAACTTTCCCGATTCTGCCAAGAATCATATTCTTTGAGACACACATACACGTTTTTGCCGGGTCAAACAAGGGAATCACGTGGCGTTGATCCCCTTCCCCTATTTGCTCATACTAGGACATGACGTATGTGTAGGCAGAAGAATGGGGGAGTCCCTGGCACGAAATATTTTCAGATGGGAGGAGGTCTGCAGACAAATACATAATTATTAATCGGGGGTCCTTGCCATGAAAAGTGTTTAAGAACCACTGGTTTAACAAAATTAGCAAACATGCCCAAATAAGCAAATGCACTCTACAAACCAGCCCAAAAAAAACTACCAATATTTACAAGAAACCTTACAGAAAAACAAGCACAAAGTCGCTGATAATAAGCTGACATGGTAACACTGCCTGGTTTGCATCATTTTGGCCTCGGAAGAGCATAGTAAGCATACAGTACATGCAACAGCATACACTAATATCTCAAGATGTAAGGATTTGCATTATGCTAGACTAGTGATGTTCATGTTGTGATGTTTTATGGTGGAATCAACAGAAGCTTGTACACTGTCCAAAAATATGTTGAGGCTCTTCAGGACGCACTCATGTATTTACAAAGGTGAAACAAGTGGCATAGTGAAAACATGTGTGTGTGTGTGTGTGTGTGTGTGTGTGTGTGTGTGTGTGTGTGTGTGTGTGTGTGTGTGTGTGTGTGTGTGTGTGTTTGTGTGTGTGTGTCGCAAAAGCAATAATATATAACTTATATATGAATATATTACCATAACTGACTATTTATATTAATTTGCATCCAATAGCACAGTTTTAGTTTTTGTCAATAGGCTACATACAGTAGATGAGGCCCTGTCTAGCTTCACAGGGCAGCATACTGTATGGAGGGTGTTCACTCTCCATTCCGACATCTCACCACTCCGACTAGTGGCTTCCGCGTGCGGTTAGGGTTAGGGTTAGGGTTAGGTATAGGGTTCGTCAACGTCGGAAAGGCGACATGTCGGAATGGAGAAATGCACCCTGTATGGAGCTACAGTAACACTGTCTATTATCTACTTTCAACTGAGGCCATGTTCTAAAATGCATAGATCAGTGGTTCTCACACTTTTTCATGTCAAGGACCCCAAATTATATGTATTTGGCCACAGACCCCCATCTGAAAAGACTTTTGTGCCATACAATATTTGTGTTGTTAAAATGTTTCAAAAACATTTTCCACTTTTCTTTAAATATTGTACACACTGCATCTACAGTTCACATAGAAAGCAGAACATTCTCTCTGTTCAGAGTATGTGCAGACATGGTGGCTGCAGAGAGGCAGGTGTTCTGTACAAGGCAGGGTTGTGGTCATGTTGAAGGTTTCATATCTGTCATTTCATTCATTTCTCATCACTAAACATGACGTACAGCCCCCACTGTGCCCACATCCTCTACTACTCTAGTGCTGTTCTCTACCCCCTTCACAACATGCACAACCCTTGGCATTTTAGTCAGAAGGAGTGCAAAGACTGAATAAGTAAATGAATAAATGAACATGTGATTCAATAACTTGTAAATGTACTATTAATTGGTGAGATCCATAACTGACCAACAATAACTTGTTCTGTAAATGTCAAAAGAGGGACTTTTGAGAATTACATTTTCATCAGTGGAAAAACACTCAAAAGAAGAAATGGTATCGGGAGTGTCAGAGCTCAACTGATCTCAGATCTTATAATGCTTATGGAAACTTTGTTTCAGAATGTGTCACAGATACAGTAATCATGCTGATGAAAAAAATACACCACCCTTCTACCCTAACTTATAACAATACAGATAAGGATAATGAAATAACGCTAATGAGGGCATCCGTGTTGATAGACAGAAACAAAGTCCGGTGTAAAATACTATACTAAAGGATTAAAGGAGCCCACATCCTAAAGAAAACTTCACCCCATCCAACTTCCCCTGTGTTGTTAAGTAACATGATTTACAGTAAACTGCAGAGAGTAGACTCACTGGGATCAAGTCTCTTTGCATGTTGCTGATCCGTTCTGGGTCTAGGGCGGATACGGAAATGGTACGTCTATGTATGTGTGTTTGTAAAGTACCGGATATGGAAAGCAGTCTCTATATCGGATCACACTGGTTATTTCACAATGAAACCAGGCTTTCCACAGGATGCAGGAAGCCTGGTGACATACAGTAGGCTACCACATGTCACTTATAGCATTAGATAACTAACATTCTTTCAGAATGTTGTTATGTTCTGTTCTGTCTTCTACTTTAGAGGTGAAATCTTAACCACCACAGAGAGAGAGAGAGAGAGAGAGAGAGAGAGAGAGAGAGAGAGAGAGAGAGAGAGAGAGAGAGAGAGAGAGAGAGAGAGAGAGAGAGAGAGAGAAGTCTGTACTTAATCTAATCAATAACAAAGAATCTTCTCTTATGGGTTCTAGGACCAGAACTTTAGGGGCGTTATATGTGTAACTTGGTAGCGGTGGCCATTTTTGGGGCCGGAGGGTTGGGGCCGGAGGGTACATAAACAGCTTGTAAACAGTGACCCGACCGTGTTATTTTTTTACTCAGTCACAATGGTGAGTTTTTTTTTACCAAAAACATGAAACTGCTATTTTGTCTCTGTTAACTGGAGACTGGAGTCATCTGATCCTGAAGCATTACACATTGCAGGAGTTTATTTCTTGAAATCGTCTGTCATAATATCGTTGTGGTCTTCACAACACGATTGATCCCCGACAAGGGCTGACACACTGTAGGATAGTTCACTAGGATGCTATCTCCAGAGTCAGACCCAATACATACATTTGTGTTTATTCCAATTCATTTTAATCGACGTATCCCGTGATATGCCTCTCTCTCTCTCTCTCTCTCTCTCTCTCTCTCTCTCTCTCTCTCTCTCTCTCTCTCTCTCTCTCTCTCTCTCTCTCTCTCTCTCTCTCTCTCTCTCTCTCTCTCTCTCTCTCTCTCTCTCTCTCTCTCTCTCTCTCTCTCTCTCTCTCTCTCTCTCTCTCTCTCTCTCTCTCTCTCTCTCTCTCTCTCTCTCTCTCTCTCTCTCTCTCTCTCTCTCTCTCTCTCTCTCTCTCGTCAAGAGCACAGAAGCGGTCAATGACAGAGTTGCCATGTCCGCTTATTATAAGCGACTTTGGGATTGTTTTTCTGTAAAGTTTCTTGAAAGTGTAGTTCCTTTTCTTGGCCTTGTTTTCACAAACCTGGTTGCTTATTTCTCTCTCAAAATCTGGCAACACTCACATACAACGACACACACACACACACACACACACACCACACACACACACACACACACACACACACACACACACACACACACACACACACACACACACACACACACACACACACACACACACACACACACACACACACACACACACACATCGCTCGCTCTCTGTGTCTTTCTCTCTCTCTCTGTGCAATAGTCTCAAATAAACAGCCCCCTTTGAGCACGCTCGCTCACTCTCATTCTGTTTTATAATGATGTTTAACTTAATACAGGACTGGACGGTAACTATGCGGGGGGGGGGTGTTTGTTGTGGTCAGGTCCACCGACCTTCCATAGCCACGGTGACTGTAATGTGCTCTCATTGGCTGTAGCGTACATCTCCTCGCAAGGTGATCGCAGCTCCTTTCATACTGTACGATATTGTCTGTTGTCCTGTTAGACAGGAGGGATTTCAGAAAAAAGGCCTTCTATAAGGAGGTTAGAGGCATTTGGGGGTAAAAGTTGGGAACAAGGCCATTTTACATAATTCAAGGGTGCTGAATCAGAAAAACACGGTTCCCAAGCAAAATTCTTAGTGCTTAACCTCCTAATTTGCATATTAAAATGGCTGCCGATTTTGAAGTATTTCTTAAATAACTCTATAACAAAGCAATCAAATCTGACAAATAAAGTGTATATATTTATATTCTGAGGGTCAGACAATGTGTGGAAGGTATTTATAATGTAATATATGTAAATAAATGTAAATAATGTAAATAAATATGCAAATTAGAGGCCACTATTACAGAAAACGGTTTCGTACTTAAAGTGATCCATCCGCATCCCCCTTATTTTATTTTATTTCTACTTATCTGTATGTTCACCATCCTTAAGACATCTAAAATACATATTTAGATCATGTAAAAATCCTGGTACATTTGGCCCCTGATGACCAAAAAATAAATTGCCCCCATGTATAACTCACCCCCAGAATGAGTTAGAGCCACAGAACTGGTACTGATAACTGAACACAAACTACTTTCAACACAACTATATAGAGTGGGATGGGGATGGCTATAGGTACACTTAGACGGCCAACAGGGACTAGCTGAAATGTATTAAGCCCCGTCCCTCTGTGTTCCTATTGGCTGGGCTTTAAACAGCCATAACTCCAATTCCCAGCATCGAAAACCTATGAAACTTCCTAGATGCGCTTAGACGGCCAACAGGAAAGGCTGACATTGTTTAAGCTATGTAGCCTAACTTTTCAGTTGATTGCCATACAGGCTTGTGTCCCCCCCCACCCCCGATGGGCCCTGCCTAGTACAGCCTAGTCCAGCCTATTACTGCCTAGTCCTAGGACTAGGCTAGACCTGGGTGTACTAGGCTTTACTGTACTAGACTCTGCTGGGCTCTAATAGTCTGTTTTCAGCTCTAGCAGGCTTTGCTAGGCTGTACTTGGCTTTATTAGGCTATAGAAGGCAGTACTTTACTTTGGCCTACAAATGTTCATGCAAAACTATTGGTGGTGCACACACAAACTATTGCCCGTGTACACAGTGGTTAATCCCAATGGTCTGAGTATCTACAGGGCTGACAAGGGACTAGCACAGCCTAGTACAACCTAATAGAGCCTAGTACAACCTAGTCTTAACTAGTCCAGTCTGTTCCATGCTAGTATAGCCTATATCGCCGTCCCCTAGTCTGTTCCATCAAAAGGCTGGACTAGGCTAGACCTGGGTGTACTAGGCTTTGATGTTGTAGTCTCTACTGGTCTCTAATATACTGTTTTAAATTCCAGTAGGCTGTGCTGGTCTGTACAATGCTATATTAGGCTGTACAAGGCAGATCTGTACTATGGTCTACAAAGGTTCATGCAAAACTATTGCTCGTGCACACACAAGCTATTGCCCGTGTTCACAGTGGTTAGTCCCAATAGTCTGAGTATCTACAGGGCTGACAAGAGCCTAGCACAGCCTAATAGAGCCTAGTATAGTCTAGTACAGCCTAGTACAGCCTAATCTATCCTAGTCCAGCCTTATCAGTCCTAGCATAGCCTTGTACCCCCTCCCCTATTCTGTTCTCCCAAAAGGCTGGACTAGTCATGGGTGTACTAGGTTGTACTATACTAGACTCTACTGGTCTATAATAGGCTGTTTTAAGCTCTAGTAGGCTGTGCTAGGCTGTACTAGGCTCTATTAGGCTGTGCAAGGCAGATCTGTACTTTGGCCTACAAATGTTCATGCAAAACAATTTCTCGTGCACACACAAGCTATTACCCGTGTACACAGTGGTTAGTCCCTATGGGTTGAGGATCTACAGGGCGGACAAGAGCCTAGTACAGCCTAATAGAGCCTATTAGAGTCTAGTACAGCCTATTACAACTTAGTCTAGCCTAGTCCGGCCTGTTCCATGCTAGTATAGCCTATACCACCCTCCCCTAGTCTGTTCTCCCAAAAGGCTGGACTAGTCTTGGATGTACTAGGCTGTACAGTACTCTACTGGTCTCTAATAGGCTTTTTAGCGGCTCTAGCCGCTCTATACCTGACTTTGTCTGTGTGCGTCAACGTTCTGATTGGTCAGGTGCGTCAACAAAGTGATTGGTCAAGCTTCACGCGACACATGGCTATAAACACATTATAAACACATATCGATGACAAAATGTATCAAAGGCACCGCTACCTTCACACAGGGTGTGATTTTTTAATCTCTAGTAGGCTTTGCTAGGCTGTACTAGGCTATATTAGGCTGTACAAGGCAGATCTGTACTATGGTCTACAAAGGTTCATGCAAAGCTATTGCTCGTGCACACACAAGCTATGGCCTGTGTACACAGTGGTTAGTCCCTATGGTCTGAGTATCTACAGGGCTGACAAGGGACTAGTAAAGCCTAATAGAGAGTATTAGAGTCTAGTACAACCTAGTACAACCTACTCTAGCCTAGTCCAACCTGTTCCATGCTAGTATAGCCTATAGAAATGATTTCATGTGCATGCCATAAGCAATGCACAACACTTCGTTGCAAATGCCGGAAATATGCGTTACAATGCACAGCCACGTGTGCATGTCAGCAACGGAGTGATGATCAACCTCCTTGTATGAATGTGGTCTAGTGTCTAGACTTTCGTTCAACAATGGCCAATACAGTATCTTTAGAGTACTAAACCGTTATCTGTTATGGGGGCCGCTATTTTGCATATTTCGGAGTAGGCTGATTATTATATTATATTATATTATCATATTATATTACTTACAAATTCTTTACTCACATTGTAGAAACTGTAGACACTTCATTTGTCAATTTTGCTTGCCTGGCCACAGAGTTATTGAAGATAAAAAGGTGCGAATTTGCCAATTTGGCATCCATTCAGATATGCAGATTAGAAGGTCAAAAACTAAACATTTAGCATGGGGAAAAAGTATGTATTTTAGATGTCCTAAGGATGGCAAAAATACAGATAATTAGGAACAAAATAAGGGGGATGCACCTTTTGCACCGTTTGAGTACTACGGTACATCATTTTATGTAATGGTGGCCTCTAATTTGCATATTTATTTACATTTATTTACATTTATTACATTACAAATATCTTCCACACATTGTATGACCCTCAGAACATAAATATATACACTTTATTTGTCAGATTTGCTTGCTTTGTTATAGAGTTGTTTAAGAAATACTTCAAAATCGGCAGCCATTTTGATATGCAAATTAGGAGGTTAAGCACTAAGAATTTTGCTTGGGAACCGTGTTTTTCTGATTCAGCACCCTTGAATTATGTAAAATGGCCTTGTTCCCGACTTTTACCCCCAAATGCCTCTAACAATCACATATTTCAGAAATCCCACCGGTCTATGTCTGGGACACATCTGAATATCTAACAGTTTAGTTATCTGAAAACGGTCGGAAAGCCGTCGCAGAGCGGATAATCGCGGCCACATCGTGTCGTGGAGCCTTTCACACACAGCGAGCATTATCTCGCCGATCAAAGGCCGATCTGCGTCAAATCGGGAGGTTTTGTCGGCGAGCACCTAAAAAGGTCGGCGACAGCAATATCGGACCAAATGTCCTGCAGTGTGTACCTGCCCTTACTAGGTAATGCAACTAGGCTAGGGTAGCCTAGGATAGTCCATGACAGGCTATGACAGGCGGGCTGCTCTGCTCATAGACCGAACATTACACTACCGTGCGAGGTCTCCAACTTACATAAAACATAAACAAAGCTATTTCGCTACTCACCGAAACTTTCAACAACACAAATCTGCCTTTGTTTCGGTGAATAGTGAAATAGTTTATTTTTATTAAAGTTGGAGACCTCGCACGGTTGTGGAATGTTCGGTCTATGAGCAGAGCAGCCCGCCTGTCAGATCGGTAGAGAGGGAAAAAATCACACCCTGTGTGAAGGAAGCGGTGCCTTTGGGGCGGGGCTTAACTCATTTCAGTTCGTCCCTATTGGTGGTCGGAGTCCACTTACCAAATTTGTACTTGTTAGCATGCTGCAAACTGGAATGATGGCTGTTTAAAGCCCAGCCAATGGGCAGACAGAGGGGGCGGGGCTTAAGTAATTACAGTTCGTCCCTATTGCTGCTTTTAGTCCATGTACAAAATTTGGACTCCGTAGCATGCTGCGAACTTGAGTTATGGCTGTTTGAAGGCCAGCCAATGGGAAGACAGAGGGTTCGGGCTTCAGCAATTCATGCTGGTCCCTATTGGTGGTCTAAGTCCACATACCAAATGTGGACTTGGTGGCATGCTGCAAACTGGAGTTATAGCTGTTTAAAATCCCGTGCTCATCCCGTGCTCATACGGGCGCTGGGGGTCCCTGGACCCCTCTTTGATAACTTCATCAATTCATGCTCGTGCCTATTGGTGGTCTAAGTCCACATACCAAATGTGGACTTGGTGGCATGCTGCAAACTGGAGTTATAGCTGTTTAAAATCCTGTGCTCATCCCGTGCTCATACGGGTGCTGGGGGTCCCTGGAACCCTCTTTGATAACTTCATCAATTCATGCTCGTGCCTATTGGTGGTCTAAGTCCACATACCAAATGTGGACTTGGTGGCATGCTGCAAACTGGAGTTATAGCTGTTTAAAATCCTGTGCTCATCCGTGCTCATACGGGCGCTGGGGGTCCCTGGACCCCTCTTTGATAACTTCATCAATTCACGCTGGTGCCTATTGGTGGTCTAAGTCCACATACCAAATGTGGACTTGGTGGCATGCTGCAAACTGGAGTTATAGCTGTTTAAAGTCCCGTGCTCATGGACATAACATACGGACGGACGGACACTCATACGGACAAAGCCAAGTGTAGAGCGGTTGGCACCGCTAAAAACAGTCACTTAACACTCTGGACCACCCTAGTTGTATTACCTAGTTACTTTTAGTTAGCAGAGACAAAATAGCAGTTTCATGTTTTTGGTAAAAATGTACCTTTGAGAAAATGACGTGAACAAACACGGCTGTACATGGGCAGGTTGTTGAACGTTAAATCTTTGTATGGTACAGCTGAGATCCAAGCCATACTACGTCTCTTGATTACATTGTTAGCCTCACACTGTATTCAATCTTGAAGAGGAGGGCTGCGACATGTGAACAGCTTTCTCATAGACCAGCCACACATGTGCAGTGTGAACTGATCACTATGTAGTCGGCAAAGAAGTTAATGTTTACTAAAACAAACCACCATCACTCTCTAGTCTTAAGCGCCTCTCTATGTACAGTCTGACCCCTCACGGGCTGTAGCGTCGAAAAGGGGGCGTGGCGAACTTTTGGTGACGCGACGTTGGTCCTAAATGACCAGGGCAGGAATTTCGTGGAGGCCATGAAGGTCATGGTCCATCAGGTTGGCCTTCTGCCCCTCAAAACGTGACCTGCCCTGCATGAGGCCACAGTGGCCTCGATGCCCCGCCCACACTGCCCTAGCTGACTTTACTGTTTTCTCCTCTGCTTCTTTCCTGACAATGTGGGTTTTTATCTTGTTTTTTTAGACATCACTGACTTTCTGTTTCTGCTTCTGTCATATAGGCCCCATGCCCAACTTCAAAAGAGTCCATTGACTCGTGAACTGATTAGTCCAGTGGTTCTCAAGGACCCCCAAATTTATATGTAGCCTACATGTATTTGGCAGACCCCCATCTGAAAACTATTTTGTGCCAGGGACCTCCAGAAGCAATGAATTGAGTTCAAAATGTTCGCTTAAAAAATATACATAATTCAAAGATTTGCACAAATTTTCAAGGTCTTTCAAAAATAGCAGATCTACAAGCTCATAGAGCGGGACGAAGTGATGCGCTATGAGCTTGTATATTTTGCTGCTATTTTGCTATTTTTTAATAGCCAAAGTATAAAATATGGATAAAGTAGTTAAAATGCTTGTGACGCTGTATTAACTCATTTTGCTGGGGACTCCTTGGTACCCCTCCAAGGACCCCAAGGGGGGTCCCCAGACCCCCTTTGAGAACAAATGAATTAGTGCACTGCTGAGACTGTATTAACTTTGACTCTAGGAACTAGTTTCTACAAATATTGACGATTTGTAAATACCAATACATTATTTTGTGAAATAAACAGCATTATGTTATACATTTCACTCTTAGTTATACTATGTATTGTAAAATATATGGATCATTTCCATTCATTATTTATGTGGAATTGAAATAATTTGATTTATTTGATGGCCTTCCTGCTGGCATTTGTCCTCCGTGCCCTCATAAAATGTACAACACCAAAGGCAAGTAGCCTTGCCCCTAAAATGACAAAATTCCAGGTCTGATATGACAATAAAATGCTCACACTGCATGTACAGTTGACATAGAAAACAGAACATTCTCTCTGTTCAGAGTATGTTAGTGTAGAGGAATACAGGTTGAGTCACCTAAACATTGTGGGCACCTCAATGTTAAAATTGGCTATGTTTCCCAAAACGTATCTATGCAAATAAATGAATAAATGCATGCATGCTTTGGAAGTATCAATGATTTGAACATGCACGGTGCATCATTATCAGACCTACCCTTCAACCAGAGGCGTACACTCATTGGGGCCAACGAGGCCATGGCCCGGTCTGTAAAACCCTGCTCCCCCAGGGGGAAAAAATCAGCATAACAACATTAGCAGCCACTCACCCTATTCTGTTGTAGCCAACCACAGAAAGTCACCTTTGTTTTCAAATCGGGCTTATTTGCATTCGGCGGAATTGTTAATGGGTGGCCATTAAAAACCGGTTTCCCCGTCAAACCGGTTCTCTTGCCAGGTAAGCAGTATAAAGAGGGGCCAGAAATAGCTCCACATTTCATTATTGTTGTGACTTAAGAATCTGGCCCGGTCAACGTTACTGCCTTCAACTTCTTGTTTATGACCAAAATGATTGGCTATCCACAGGTTTGTTTGTAGCAACTGTAGAAATATTAGGCCTTAAGGAGGCCCAAAAAATGTATTTATTTTCTATCAATTGCACACCCTATGAAGACTTGAATCCATGGATTCTTTTTTGTTTTTGTCGCATTCCTAAGCTAATAATTTGATTCCCGTCTCCTATCGGCTAATGTATCCGGTAGGAGACACAAAGTAGATTATTTGTGTCTCCTACCGGAAATACACACGGTCATCAAATTATTGTCTTAGGAATGCCACAAAAACAAAAATAAATCCATGAAATCAAGGCTTCATGGGGTGTGTAATTGATACAAAATAAGTCATGTTTTGGGTGAACTCCTCCTTTAAATGTCATTAAAATATTATAATGATCTACATCTTCATTACTCTCCGTAGTTACTCTCCGTAGGAGAGTTTTGTTTTCACTTTCTAAATATGACACACCGATTGGTCAAGCCTCACGTGACACGTGACAATACGGTGAAATACTGTATAAATACATGGCATCACTTTGACAGTGTCTTTGCCACTGTCAAAGTGAGGTAAGACAGGAACCATCACGAAATGGCTGCATGGCTGATACATAATTGGCAGATAGGACAGATAGGACACTTATATAGACAGGAGGGATATGACACTTACACAGACGGATAGGACACTTACAGTACACAGACAGGACGGATAGGACACTTATACAGACAGGACGGATAGGACACTTATACAGACAGGACGGATAGGACACTTATACAGACAGGACGGATAGGACACTTATACAGACAGGACGGATAGAACACTTACACAGACAGGACGGATAGGACACTTACATAGACAGGAGGGATATGACACTTACACAGACAGGACGGATAGGACACTTACAGTATACAGACAGGACGGATAGGACACCTACAGTATACAGACAGGACGGATAGGACACTTATACAGACAGGAGGGATAGGACACTTACACAGACAGGAGGGATAGGACACTTACATAGACAGGACGGATAGGACACTTATACAGACAAGACGGATAGGACACTTATACAGACGGATAGGACACTTATACAGACAGGACGGATCGGACACTTATACAGACAGGATGGATAGGACAGTTAGAACATAAGAATTAGAACATTCCCAACATTCCCAACACAAGTCTGGTAAGAGTGAGGTAAGACAGGAACAATCACGAAATGGTTGAGAAATGGCGGATACTGTAACAATTGGATAGGACACTTACACAGACAGGACGGATAGGACACTTACACAGACAGGACGGATAGGACACTTACATAGACAGGACGGATAGGACACTTATACAGACAGGAGGGATAGGACACTTATACAGACAGGACGGATAGGACACTTATACAGATAGAACATTCCCAACATTCCCAACAGCGGAGAGTTGTGCTCCGAGGAGCACTTTTTCTAGTTAGTATTATTATTATTATTATTATTATTATTATTTTGTATCCCCCCCCACCCCCATTAATTATTATAATATCAATTAGGCTATTAAATAAATAAATAATGGTGCCCAGAGTTCTCAGGTGCCCACTATTCCAGTTACTGTAGAGCAGTGGTTCTCAAAGTGGGGACCCTCAGGGGTCCTTGAAGGGGTTCCAGGGGGTCCCCAGAAAAATGTGTTATCAGTGGAAAATGTAATTTCATTCAATCATTTAAGGAACTTCAAGTGAACGTATTGACCAAAAATAAGTTATTATGTAAATGTCAAAAGAATATTTTTTCTGTATTCATCAGAGGAAAATGCAGAGGAAAATGATAATGATGATAATAATGGGGGTACTCGTGTTGATAGACTAAGATCAGTCAATTGTTCTCTCTATGTCTTTTGGGGAAAACATTGTTGAATCCTCAACAGTTTGGCTGATCAACATGCTTCTAAAATACACCACCCTTGTACTGATAGGGATGATAATGATTTGTACCATAGTGTAAAATATACCACCCTAGACTAATTAGTATAGGAGGACTTGTTTCTATGTGATATAGTACAAAGTTTAACTTTGTACTAATATCACATAGGCAGAAACACAGTCTGGTGTGATCGTAGCCAAAGGTTAAGGTCACACCGGACAATGGCATTGAACATGGAGGAATATTGTGTGGCTGTAGCCATGGTTCACATGACGCTCGTCTGTCACTAGCTCCATAAAGAACCTCTCACTCCGCTATACAGCTCCGAGATGAGGCTCTATGTGGTTCTCATCCGGGATCGGTCGAACGTCCGCCAAGGCTCCGCTGTTTACCCTTTTGTATACACCGTATCCCAAAACTAATGGTAGATTCCAAACCTCACGGATGTTTAAGGTTTGGACCGGAGCATAATATTTTAGGTCTGGAGCGAAACTACCCGTTTAAATCGCTTATTTAGTCAGCCTGTGGCCATGTTTCCCATTCAACCCGGAAAACCCCCCTACGTCCGCTGCCAGTACTGCTCCTGGTTTGGCTACAATGGGAAACATGGCCACCGGCGGACTAAATAAGCGATTTAAACGGGTAGTTTCGCTCCAGACCTTAAATATTATGCTCCGGTCCAAACCTTAAACATCCGTGAGGTTTGGAATCTACCATTAGTTTTGGGATACGATGTATACAAAAGGGTAAACAGCGGAGCTTGGCGGACGTTCGACCGATCCCGTATGAGAACCACATAGAACCTCATCTCGGAGCTGATAATAGCGGAGTGAGAGGTTCTTTATGGAGCGAATACAAGAAGACTCACCTCAAGACAAACTCACCTCAACTGAAAAAGGAATACTCACCTCGGGGGTAGGAACAGTCACCCCGGGGGGTGGGTAAACTCACCTCAGGACCTGAGAAAACTCACCTCGGAACACTCACCCCGGGGGTAGGAACACTCACCCCGGGGGTAGGAAAACTCACCCAGAAAAACTCAATGGTGTAATGTACAGTGAGTTTTTGTTTTGTGGGTGGGTTTAACCTTTCCCCTCTACACCAAGTCTTTATGTTTAAAAAAGGCACATCTACCGGCTTGTGAGCTTTCCTTTTTCACAGAATGCTTTCATAATGAGACACGTTTAATCCATACTGGATTAAATTCTGTCTTTGAAGGTATAGAATTACCAAATTATGTTGTTCAATGATATATTTGTGTTTAAAATACACACACACACACACACACACACACACACACACACACACACACACACACACAAAGAGTAAGGCATCAAAATGTACCAAAAGTAATATTTCTAAAAACTAAAGTTCTCAAACAATGCATGTGTGCAATGCAATGTTCTATGCTGTTATCATTTATACCAGCAAAGTAGTAGGTAACTAAATATCCTAGGTAAAAATAGGGAAAAGTGTTTAATGCATGTTTTACAATAGTGAAATGTATATCTAATAGTAACTAAAGTTCAATAATGCTTACTATAGTGAAATGTATATCTAATAGTAACTAAAGTTCAATAATGCTTACAATAGTGAAATGTATATCTAATAGTAACTAAAGTAACTAAAGTTCAATAATGCTTACAAAAGCTTTTCTCACAAATGTGTTCACACAGAAAACAAAACATTATACCTGTGTTTTACCTTCACTGGAGTTTTTCTTCATTTTTCTTTGTTAAGTAAGTATTTGTTTGCATTATACACATTGGAATGTTCACTTTTCTGATGAAATCTACCTTGTATTTAAAGCACTTTAATTAGCTAAATGTAATTTAACAACATACATTGACATTGGAATGTTCATTTCTCTGGGTTCCTACCTTTGTTTGTTTGTTTGTTTGTTTGATGGGGGCACAGGAGTGAAGGGGAGGAGGGGGGTTGACCACTTAACACTAATATCCCATTCCACTTAATGATTCATTGTTTGATATCTAATAGGTGGATGGGGCAAGGTGTGGAGCTGGAGACACATAGCAAATGCCCATGCTATTTGCTATTTGCATTCCTTGTTCACTTTTCTGATGAAATCTACCTTTCATTCATTCTGTGAAAATGGAAAGCTCACATTATGAAAGCATTCTGTGAAAATGGAAAGCTCACAAGCCGGTAGATCTACCTTTTTACCTTTTCTGATGAAATCTACCTTGTATTTAAAGCACTATTTAAAGCACTTTATTAATTCTATACCTTCAAAGAAAGAATTTAATCCAGATATGGATTAATCCAGATATGGATTAAACATCATTATGAAAGCATTCTGTGAAAATGGAAAGCTCACATTATGAAAGCATTCTGTGAACATGGAAAGCTCACAAGCCGGTAGATCTACCTTTTTTTAAACATTGGGGTGAGTATTCCTACCTCTGAGGTGAGTCTTCCGAGGTGAGTTTTCTCAGGTCATGGGGTGAGTGTTCCTACCCCCCGAAAATCTTGGGGGTGAGTATTCCTACCTCTGAGGTGAGTCTTCCGGGGTGAGTATTCCTACCTCTGAGGTGAGTTGGTTTTGAGGTGAGTCTTCTTGATACCTATGGAGCTAGTCTGTCACAAGCGTCATGGAACCGTTTGTTCCTGGTTTTCGATTGTTTTACATTTACAACAACTCTCACATGTACATAAACGTTCAGATTTCAAATATAAAGTACTGACCCCCATGCCACGGATGTAACAAGTTGAGCCGGCATAGGTCTAAGTACCTGTATATTCCGTATTGTTCAATAAAAAGCTTTTTAATCCGATCGCCGGCCATTTTCTCCAAATGTTCTCGGCTGCTTTCAACTAAGCGACACTACCGGTTGGGGGGAGTATTGCACTCTGATACATTACAATTATTATTATTTTTTTAAATAGAAAATGGCCGCCGATCGGATTAAAATGCTTTTTATTGAACAATACGGGAGATACGGGTAGTTATCGTGGGCCGGCCCAGCTTGTAACATCCGTGGCTCAGTGGTAAGCACTTTATATTTGAAATAGTTTATGTACATGTGAGAGTTGTAAATGTAAAAAAAAATCGAAAACCAGGAACAATCGGTTCCATGTCACGGTATGCCAGTCATGTTTCAGGGCTAGTTCAGTTGTGGCTGCTGCTTCATACTCGGAGCAGGTTGTGACTCGAACGCGGCGCGGCGGAGAACATATAGGCTTATCTTATTGCCTTAAGCTTAAATGTCATATAGTGTCTGCTTTTTTGTTTTTGTTTCATCACTTCAAATTTCACAAATAATTGGTAAACCGCCCTGAAAATGTACCTTCTGTTTACTATATAACAGTGGCGGGAAGCCCCCTGAACAAAAACTCACAATATAAAGCTATGTAAATCACTTGTAAATGTCACAGTGGTTGGTCTTTGGGGTCAAAAAAGTTGTGGACCTCACCTCACCCCACCCTGTCCCTGACTGACACCACCCTCAACAACACAAAGCCAACATGGCATGACAGGTAGCCTACGTCAATGTGGTGAACTTGATAACTTTTGAAAAAAGAAAAGACTAAAAGTGAATCATAGTTATTATTAACATAATACGAAGGATTAATATAAACACAGCAGCTTACCAGATGCTTTTCAGAGACGCTGGTATTCAAGTGATAATGACGATGATCTGCTTCTTTCAGACGTTCCAAGTAAAAGAGAGAGATCGAAACAAAAGTCTCTTCTTCTTCCACGGGGAGTGACCTATACCTACCTATATTTACCTCCAATAGTTGTAAGTCCTATTGATATCCGCTAGATGACACCATTGCTACATAAAATGGAGCATCCTGGATCGTACCATTAGGTCGAGGGCCTGTCACTGACTGTGTATTTCCCCATAGACACTTTGACTTCTCTTTAGTCTTATAAAGCATATCATTTAATTACTCAACGAGGCAAAGACTGTTTTGAAAGTTTGTGTGTATATATATGTGTGTGTGTGTGTGTGTGTGTGTGTGTGTGTGTGTGTGTGTGTGTGTGTGTGTGTGTGTGTGTGTGTGTGTGTGTGTGTGTGTGTGTGTGTGTGTGTGTGTGTATATATATGTGAACAGGGCCGAAATTGTATCACATTTGACTTGCAATTTGTTTGTACTATTGCACTCTTCTCCTTTAATAAATAATCCAGAATAAAACTCACAACAATAAAATATAAATGCACAATAAAGTGCTGGGTGCGTAATTACTGTGAGTCCTATCTGAACTAATTGTTTGTCGACTACGCCACTTTTGTTATAGAGGGAAGTCCCCTTTGAATACACTTTAACTTCTTCTTCAGGCTTTCACAGGTTCGAGGTTAACTGGTAAGTTTCAATACTTTTGGTTTTGAGAATACAACACTGGCATGAGAATATCCCTTTAAGAAACTGGACACGAATACAGTGTATCAAAAAAAGGTAAGTCATATTTATTGGGTCCCTAATACATTGGCTTCTGTGCCTTAAAAACAATCAAATAAACACTATACTAATAAAACCTATATAAACATACAAAACACAATTAATCTACACAACAACTATAAAATAAATTATAAAGTTGTGCAAATTACGCGGGGCTTAATCACAAGGGTTCCTTAGCATGGGGGGTTTCTGTGCAACAAATACTTTTCAAGTAAAGTGCTGTGCCAATAAAGTGCTTCAAGATACTCAACACGGTTTGTTCAGGGGTAGTGCTGCATGTCCATATATGGGGGTAAGATGGGAAAGGGTTTGAGGCCAGTCGTCTTCGTCTTCTCTCTTCTTTCTCTCCGCCTGCAATTATAGAGATCTAGACCAGTTCACTGTGCATTTACACGATACATTTGCGTTGTCTCAGGCAGTGGTTATACAGGGATTCAACGTTGCTTGTTCGAATACTCACTCGCCAGCCAGGTTTTTACACCTGGCGCTGAGTTGGTTGCGTATGCAACGTTATCGCCACTTTCCAGTCTCAGCGCTCCTTATATGGTCTGGTCTCACTCGTCTCTCATATGGTCTGGTCTCACTCGCCTCTTCCTCCCCTTCGGTTCGATCGCTTTCTCCTCTTGGTTTCTCCTTTGAATGTAGGCACACCTCGGCTTCCAAACTCCTAGGTGGCTGGTATGTCTACTTCATCTATGCACTCCTCTACTCCGTGTCTCGGCACAACCTTCCCCTCTGCTGTCCTTCTCCTCACTGACGCCTCTGTCACTTGGGTGCTCTGTTCTCTCTTTCAAACGGTCCCGCCTCCGCTTTTGTACCTGCCAAACCACACCTCCCTCTTCTTTCATTTGTCCGTGGTGACAGTCTGTCTGGGGACATTGGCCATGACCGTGGCCTTGGGCGTGACCGCCTGACTGCCGCTCTGCCACTCAATGTCTCTCAATACATGTGACCAGTGGATCATGGGGAAAACAATTATAAACAATACAGTGCGTAATAATAATTGGTACAAAAATAATAAGATGGTGGGGTTAAATGAGGCAATTATACACATTAAGCACCAATAAAAACAAATTACAAAAGTTTTAAGAACCCCTCATTTCACCCTTGTCACATTCCCCCCTACTTTTTCGTTGGCAGTCCCTGGCAACTGGTTCTAAACGTCATGCCCGTACCTCTCAGGTGGCTGTCCTTGGTTCGCTCTTCCAGAGCGCCGCGGACCTTCAGGTTCCCTAGGACCGGGGAAAAACCCTACATAAGGCGGCCATATTGGTCCCACCGGTTCGGCTACTGGGGCAGGTTCGGGGCTCTCCATCGGTGACCTGGGGGCTATACACACTTTTAATGCATTCCTATGGATCGTTCTATCTCGCCCTCCTTTTTCAGGTCGGATCCTGTATACTAGGCCCGCATCCCCCACCCTCTCCAATACCACAAAAGGTTCTGGGTCCCACCATGGGCCCAGTTTACCTTGTCCCTGTCGGTTCCGGTTTCGTACCCACACCCTCTCTCCAGGTAACAATGGTGGCATACCGGCTCGGCGGTCATAGACCTGTTTACGCTGTCCTGCTATATGCACCATTTTTTTCTCGGCTGTCCTATACGCTGTGGCCATTCGTTTCTGGTGATCTTGCACCCAATCTCCCACTCCCATTCGATTTTGTGACAACGGTACTCCTAATGCTACATCTACCGGACGCCTCAGGTGGCGACCAAACATTAAGTACGCAGGCGCATAACCTGTCGCACCATGTTCAGTATTGTTATAAGCGTGTACTAACTCAGGTAAGTGTTCATTCCATCTGCCTTGGCGATCAGTATCTAGAGAGCGCAACATGTTTAACAGTGTTTGATTAAACCTCTCCACCCCCCCATTACCAGCTGGGTGGTAAGGGGTGGTGCGACTCTTAGTAATACCGTATGTATGACACAATTGCTGCATTAATTCGGATTCAAAATTCGGGCCTCGGTCCGAATGGAAACGAGCCGGGCAACCGAATGGCTGAATAATATGTGTCCAAAGCGCACGGACAGTCGTGGGCGCAGTTTGGTCACGCGTTGGAATAGCCCAACTGTACCTGGTGAATAAATCGGTTGCTACAAGAATATTCTGCCATGCGTCATTCGGCCTACCTAATGTGAGAAAATCAATAGCCACTACCTCCATAGGATACGATACTTCGAATGGCTGTAAGGGGGCCCTGGGCTCTATCCTGTCTTTCAGTAGGCTGCAGGCAACACAACCTCGCTGGAACTGTCGCACCGCCCCCTCCATGCCCGGCCAGTAGAACCGGCGCCGAAGCTGCGCCAAAGTCCGGTCCACTCCGGCGTGTGCCGAGGCCTCATGGAGTCCTTTCCACACCTCCTCTCGTCGCGCCCCTGGACAAACAAGCTGTAAGTAACATTCTTGTGTATGCTGATCAATCACTTGCCTATACAACACATTGTCTCTGATGCGCAACCGGTCCCACTGTCGTAACATTTGCCTGGCTTCCCGTGACCAACTCCTCTTCTCCATAAGGGTAGGCAGTTTCCTCCGCTCTACGCAACTCTTCACCATCTGGATGTCCGGATCTCGATCCTGTGTTCCCCGCCACTCAGCTCCAGCCCACCCGTCCTCTCTCTCCACCGGTGCCAACTCCACTACGGCCACTCCTACAGGTTGAACAGGGAACCTAGACAGGGCATCTGCGTTCGCATTGCTTTTTCCAGGTCGGTACTTTATATCATAGGTGAATGATGCTAGCTGGGCTGCCCAGCGCTGTTCCACCGCGCCTAGTCGAGCTGTTTGAAGATGCGCAACAGGATTGTTATCTGTATAAATCGTAAAATGAGCGCCAGTTAAGTAATCTTTAAATTTTTCGGTCACTGCCCATTTAAGTGCCAAGAGTTCTACTTTAAAGGAGCTATAATTTGCATCATTTTGTTCGGTAGGGTGTAGACTTCGGCTGGCGTAGGCGATTACTCGCTCCTGGCCATCTTGGACCTGTGCCAGAACGGCGCCGAGCCCGCGGCCACTCGCATCAGTATACACTACAAACGGTCGGTCATAATCTGCATAAGCCAGTATTGGAGCCTGCGTAAGGGCAGTTTTAAGAGCATCAAACGAGTTTTGGCATTCAGGGGACCACTCTATTTTACACTGATGGGACTTCACATCATTCGGGACTCCGATCAACAAACTATTTAACGGCCTAGCTATGGCAGCAAATGAGGACACGAAGCGGCGATAATAACCAGCCAGACCTAGAAAAGCGCGGACCTCGCGGACAGTCGAGGGTGGGGTCCAGTCTCTTACCGCAGCCAACTTTTCAGGGTCCGGGCGCACTCCCTCTTTGTCTACAACGTGGCCCAAGAACTTTACCTCCGGTTGGAGAAGCTTGCATTTATCGAGGCGCAGTTTCAATCCGTGTCTCCACAGCCGCTCGAAAACCTGGTCAAGGTGCTGCATGTGAGAGGAAAAGTCAGGTGAATATACAATAATGTCATCGAGGTACACTAATAATGACTCTGTCACCTGGCCACTCAAGCATCGCTGCATTAATCTTTGGAAGGTCGCGGGGGCGTTACATAAACCGAACGGCATACGTTGGAACTCGAACAGTCCTAAAGGGGTGGTAAACGCTGTCTTTTCTCGATCCCGAGGGTCCATACCCACCTGCCAATAACCGCTGGCCAGGTCGAGTGTGGAGAACCACTGAGCCTTGGTCAGGCTTGTTAAAGTCTCTTCAATCCGAGGTAAAGGGAAGGCATCTTTGTGCGTCACGGCATTCAGTTTACGGTAGTCGACACAGAAACGCCAGCTGCCATCTTTCTTCTTCACCAGGACAATTGGCGCTGCCCAGGGACTGCAACTCTCTTTTATCACTCCCTTGTCCAGCATGTCACTCAATAAGGTCTTCATTTCTCTATACATGGAGGGCGGCAGCGGTCGGTGCCTCTCGCGGATGGGTGCCGCGTCTCCAGTTGGTATTTGGTGTTGCACCACGTCCGTCTGCCCAAAATCTTCATTATGGACTGCAAACACCTTCTTCCATTTACACATCATCGCATGCAGCTCTTCTCTCTGCTGGTCAGGTAGGTCATCTCGCCGGGTCAACGCCTCCATCTCCTCAGGTAAGGTCTTCACGGGTCCCTCGTCTTCGATGCTCACCAGGGACACTTCCACGGCTCCGTCGGTTCCTAGGGACAGGTTCAGGTCTCGTCGTCCACGGACGTCGGCCTCCTCCACTGGATATAGCTTCCCTAACTTTTGATGTCTGCCCACGGTCACGCTATACGCGTGGGGGTTGCAGATGCGCACGGGGACTCGGCCATTACGCACGGTGACCAACGCTCGGGCCACTCCCAGATCAGTTCCTTCCGGCATGGCCTCCATCAGGGCCTCGTATTCGGCTCCATTTGGACCTTTCCAGGCACGGCCCCATACTACTAACTCACTGCGGGCGGGGACTCGGATTCTCCGTCGGCCGACAGGCCACACATAGCCCAATGCTCCGTCTTCGTGGGTCACTGCCTCCACTCTCCTACAGGCGGCGAATGCTTTTTTCCATGGTGTCCTCTCCTGTTGGCATGGAAACACAGACCTCCCAGAGAGTTTAAATAATGCATGCCACACTGCGTGGACTACGTTCATCCCAATGATCAGCGGCTCAATACAATGTTCATCTTTTACAATTACGATTCCTCTTCCCGGTATTTTCAGTCCTTCTAATTCTAAATCGAATATGGCATAGCCAGAATAGGGTAGATCAAGGCCGTTTGCTGCCCGTAGGCTAAACACCAGAGGCCCATTTTCCATTTTATCTTGCGAGAACTTTTCGTTAAACAAACTCTGCTGCATCAATGTGACTTGAGACCCCGTATCTAATAAACCCCTCATTTGGACTCCCCCCATTGTTATCCCAATTGTCGGACATTCCCCCACAAACACTTCATTGGCCCTTAACTTTTTTTGTGAACGTTGCACCTCTGCCCCCCGGACCTCGGCGACAGGGCGTACTAGTTTAACTGACTTCGGTCGGATCTACAGAATCTCGCTATATGACCCGCCTGTCTACACTGGCTACATATCGGCCTACCTCCTTCATCCCATTCGTAGCGCTGAGAGGCCGTATACCGTCGCTCAGGTGGCGGTGGAGTGCGCGCTCGTGCGTCATTGGTGCCAGTGCGGAGGAGCGGTCTGATTTCCTTCATGAGTTCCTGCGTGAATCCTTGCATTTGAGTTTTTACGTCGTCCATGATTTCCTGTTTTAATTTTTCTCTCCAAGCAGGGTCCTGAGAAGGGTAGGGGACAGAAATAGGATTAACAGCGTGGCACGTTATTTCAGTAGTTCCATGTTCAGCAGCTAACAGGTAGGCTTCTTCGCGTAAAGCAGCAAAATCTTCATCTGGGTGTCGTCGAGCATATATTTTTAAGGCTTGGCCCAGGGGGCCCTCAGCTAAACCCATAACAAACTGATCACGAAGAATGGCTTCGGAGGGAGCGGTGCTTGGGTCGTGCTGCCGCAGCCCACAAAACAGCTCTCTAAGTCTCAGGGTGTAAGTTTGTACATTCTCTCCTGCGCGCTGTGCGCACCGATAGAATAGTGAGCGCATTTCTGCGACAGAGACAGTTTCTTTATATAAAGCATCTAAGTATTTAAAAACTTTTGCCACTGTGTCGCGTTCGCCCTCCTCAACCACACTAATCTGCCGTTTAGCTTCGTTGGTTAGCGTTTTAATTATAATAGCAACTTTCCTGATTTCTGGTAGTTCCTGGGTACTTAATAATCCTCTAATCTGGTCTTTCCATTCCCTATATTTACTCTCGCCTTCTGTTCCACCAAAGGTGGGTAACCATGGGGCACCGGGATACACCGCCATCATCATCATTCTGAATCCGTAAAGCAAAAAACAAAAAGCAACAAAAACAACAAAACAGTACAGTTTCTCTTAAGGGTATTCTCATGTGTTTGTTCTCAACCAGTCCTGCCGCCAACGCCAAATATGTGAACAGGGCCGAAATTGTATCACATTTGACTTGCAATTTGTTTGTACTATTGCACTCTTCTCCTTTAATAAATAATCCAGAATAAAACTCACAACAATAAAATATAAATGCACAATAAAGTGCTGGGTGCGTAATTACTGTGAGTCCTATCTGAACTAATTGTTTGTCGACTACGCCACTTTTGTTATAGAGGGAAGTCCCCTTTGAATACACTTTAACTTCTTCTTCAGGCTTTCACAGGTTCGAGGTTAACTGGTAAGTTTCAATACTTTTGGTTTTGAGAATACAACACTGGCATGAGAATATCCCTTTAAGAAACTGGACACGAATACAGTGTATCAAAAAAAGGTAAGTCATATTTATTGGGTCCCTAATACATTGGCTTCTGTGCCTTAAAAACAATCAAATAAACACTATACTAATAAAACCTATATAAACATACAAAACACAATTAATCTACACAACAACTATAAAATAAATTATAAAGTTGTGCAAATTACGCGGGGCTTAATCACAAGGGTTCCTTAGCATGGGGGGTTTCTGTGCAACAAATACTTTTCAAGTAAAGTGCTGTGCCAATAAAGTGCTTCAAGATACTCAACACGGTTTGTTCAGGGGTAGTGCTGCATGTCCATATATGGGGGTAAGATGGGAAAGGGTTTGAGGCCAGTCGTCTTCGTCTTCTCTCTTCTTTCTCTCCGCCTGCAATTATAGAGATCTAGACCAGTTCACTGTGCATTTACACGATACATTTGCGTTGTCTCAGGCAGTGGTTATACAGGGATTCAACGTTGCTTGTTCGAATACTCACTCGCCAGCCAGGTTTTTACACCTGGCGCTGAGTTGGTTGCGTATGCAACGTTATCGCCACTTTCCAGTCTCAGCGCTCCTTATATGGTCTGGTCTCACTCGTCTCTCATATGGTCTGGTCTCACTCGCCTCTTCCTCCCCTTCGGTTCGATCGCTTTCTCCTCTTGGTTTCTCCTTTGAATGTAGGCACACCTCGGCTTCCAAACTCCTAGGTGGCTGGTATGTCTACTTCATCTATGCACTCCTCTACTCCGTGTCTCGGCACAACCTTCCCCTCTGCTGTCCTTCTCCTCACTGACGCCTCTGTCACTTGGGTGCTCTGTTCTCTCTTTCAAACGGTCCCGCCTCCGCTTTTGTACCTGCCAAACCACACCTCCCTCTTCTTTCATTTGTCCGTGGTGACAGTCTGTCTGGGGACATTGGCCATGACCGTGGCCTTGGGCGTGACCGCCTGACTGCCGCTCTGCCACTCAATGTCTCTCAATACATGTGACCAGTGGATCATGGGGAAAACAATTATAAACAATACAGTGCGTAATAATAATTGGTACAAAAATAATAAGATGGTGGGGTTAAATGAGGCAATTATACACATTAAGCACCAATAAAAACAAATTACAAAAGTTTTAAGAACCCCTCATTTCACCCTTGTCACATTCCCCCCTACTTTTTCGTTGGCAGTCCCTGGCAACTGGTTCTAAACGTCATGCCCGTACCTCTCAGGTGGCTGTCCTTGGTTCGCTCTTCCAGAGCGCCGCGGACCTTCAGGTTCCCTAGGACCGGGGAAAAACCCTACATAAGGCGGCCATATTGGTCCCACCGGTTCGGCTACTGGGGCAGGTTCGGGGCTCTCCATCGGTGACCTGGGGGCTATACACACTTTTAATGCATTCCTATGGATCGTTCTATCTCGCCCTCCTTTTTCAGGTCGGATCCTGTATACTAGGCCCGCATCCCCCACCCTCTCCAATACCACAAAAGGTTCTGGGTCCCACCATGGGCCCAGTTTACCTTGTCCCTGTCGGTTCCGGTTTCGTACCCACACCCTCTCTCCAGGTAACAATGGTGGCATACCGGCTCGGCGGTCATAGACCTGTTTACGCTGTCCTGCTATATGCACCATTTTTTTCTCGGCTGTCCTATACGCTGTGGCCATTCGTTTCTGGTGATCTTGCACCCAATCTCCCACTCCCATTCGATTTTGTGACAACGGTACTCCTAATGCTACATCTACCGGACGCCTCAGGTGGCGACCAAACATTAAGTACGCAGGCGCATAACCTGTCGCACCATGTTCAGTATTGTTATAAGCGTGTACTAACTCAGGTAAGTGTTCATTCCATCTGCCTTGGCGATCAGTATCTAGAGAGCGCAACATGTTTAACAGTGTTTGATTAAACCTCTCCACCCCCCCATTACCAGCTGGGTGGTAAGGGGTGGTGCGACTCTTAGTAATACCGTATGTATGACACAATTGCTGCATTAATTCGGATTCAAAATTCGGGCCTCGGTCCGAATGGAAACGAGCCGGGCAACCGAATGGCTGAATAATATGTGTCCAAAGCGCACGGACAGTCGTGGGCGCAGTTTGGTCACGCGTTGGAATAGCCCAACTGTACCTGGTGAATAAATCGGTTGCTACAAGAATATTCTGCCATGCGTCATTCGGCCTACCTAATGTGAGAAAATCAATAGCCACTACCTCCATAGGATACGATACTTCGAATGGCTGTAAGGGGGCCCTGGGCTCTATCCTGTCTTTCAGTAGGCTGCAGGCAACACAACCTCGCTGGAACTGTCGCACCGCCCCCTCCATGCCCGGCCAGTAGAACCGGCGCCGAAGCTGCGCCAAAGTCCGGTCCACTCCGGCGTGTGCCGAGGCCTCATGGAGTCCTTTCCACACCTCCTCTCGTCGCGCCCCTGGACAAACAAGCTGTAAGTAACATTCTTGTGTATGCTGATCAATCACTTGCCTATACAACACATTGTCTCTGATGCGCAACCGGTCCCACTGTCGTAACATTTGCCTGGCTTCCCGTGACCAACTCCTCTTCTCCATAAGGGTAGGCAGTTTCCTCCGCTCTACGCAACTCTTCACCATCTGGATGTCCGGATCTCGATCCTGTGTTCCCCGCCACTCAGCTCCAGCCCACCCGTCCTCTCTCTCCACCGGTGCCAACTCCACTACGGCCACTCCTACAGGTTGAACAGGGAACCTAGACAGGGCATCTGCGTTCGCATTGCTTTTTCCAGGTCGGTACTTTATATCATAGGTGAATGATGCTAGCTGGGCTGCCCAGCGCTGTTCCACCGCGCCTAGTCGAGCTGTTTGAAGATGCGCAACAGGATTGTTATCTGTATAAATCGTAAAATGAGCGCCAGTTAAGTAATCTTTAAATTTTTCGGTCACTGCCCATTTAAGTGCCAAGAGTTCTACTTTAAAGGAGCTATAATTTGCATCATTTTGTTCGGTAGGGTGTAGACTTCGGCTGGCGTAGGCGATTACTCGCTCCTGGCCATCTTGGACCTGTGCCAGAACGGCGCCGAGCCCGCGGCCACTCGCATCAGTATACACTACAAACGGTCGGTCATAATCTGCTTAAGCCAGTATTGGAGCCTGCGTAAGGGCAGTTTTAAGAGCATCAAACGAGTTTTGGCATTCAGGGGACCACTCTATTTTACACTGATGGGACTTCACATCATTCGGGACTCCGATCAACAAACTATTTAACGGCCTAGCTATGGCAGCAAATGAGGACACGAAGCGGCGATAATAACCAGCCAGACCTAGAAAAGCGCGGACCTCGCGGACAGTCGAGGGTGGGGTCCAGTCTCTTACCGCAGCCAACTTTTCAGGGTCCGGGCGCACTCCCTCTTTGTCTACAACGTGGCCCAAGAACTTTACCTCCGGTTGGAGAAGCTTGCATTTATCGAGGCGCAGTTTCAATCCGTGTCTCCACAGCCGCTCGAAAACCTGGTCAAGGTGCTGCATGTGAGAGGAAAAGTCAGGTGAATATACAATAATGTCATCGAGGTACACTAATAATGACTCTGTCACCTGGCCACTCAAGCATCGCTGCATTAATCTTTGGAAGGTCGCGGGGGCGTTACATAAACCGAACGGCATACGTTGGAACTCGAACAGTCCTAAAGGGGTGGTAAACGCTGTCTTTTCTCGATCCCGAGGGTCCATACCCACCTGCCAATAACCGCTGGCCAGGTCGAGTGTGGAGAACCACTGAGCCTTGGTCAGGCTTGTTAAAGTCTCTTCAATCCGAGGTAAAGGGAAGGCATCTTTGTGCGTCACGGCATTCAGTTTACGGTAGTCGACACAGAAACGCCAGCTGCCATCTTTCTTCTTCACCAGGACAATTGGCGCTGCCCAGGGACTGCAACTCTCTTTTATCACTCCCTTGTCCAGCATGTCACTCAATAAGGTCTTCATTTCTCTATACATGGAGGGCGGCAGCGGTCGGTGCCTCTCGCGGATGGGTGCCGCGTCTCCAGTTGGTATTTGGTGTTGCACCACGTCCGTCTGCCCAAAATCTTCATTATGGACTGCAAACACCTTCTTCCATTTACACATCATCGCATGCAGCTCTTCTCTCTGCTGGTCAGGTAGGTCATCTCGCCGGGTCAACGCCTCCATCTCCTCAGGTAAGGTCTTCACGGGTCCCTCGTCTTCGATGCTCACCAGGGACACTTCCACGGCTCCGTCGGTTCCTAGGGACAGGTTCAGGTCTCGTCGTCCACGGACGTCGGCCTCCTCCACTGGATATAGCTTCCCTAACTTTTGATGTCTGCCCACGGTCACGCTATACGCGTGGGGGTTGCAGATGCGCACGGGGACTCGGCCATTACGCACGGTGACCAACGCTCGGGCCACTCCCAGATCAGTTCCTTCCGGCATGGCCTCCATCAGGGCCTCGTATTCGGCTCCATTTGGACCTTTCCAGGCACGGCCCCATACTACTAACTCACTGCGGGCGGGGACTCGGATTCTCCGTCGGCCGACAGGCCACACATAGCCCAATGCTCCGTCTTCGTGGGTCACTGCCTCCACTCTCCTACAGGCGGCGAATGCTTTTTTCCATGGTGTCCTCTCCTGTTGGCATGGAAACACAGACCTCCCAGAGAGTTTAAATAATGCATGCCACACTGCGTGGACTACGTTCATCCCAATGATCAGCGGCTCAATACAATGTTCATCTTTTACAATTACGATTCCTCTTCCCGGTATTTTCAGTCCTTCTAATTCTAAATCGAATATGGCATAGCCAGAATAGGGTAGATCAAGGCCGTTTGCTGCCCGTAGGCTAAACACCAGAGGCCCATTTTCCATTTTATCTTGCGAGAACTTTTCGTTAAACAAACTCTGCTGCATCAATGTGACTTGAGACCCCGTATCTAATAAACCCCTCATTTGGACTCCCCCCATTGTTATCCCAATTGTCGGACATTCCCCCACAAACACTTCATTGGCCCTTAACTTTTTTTGTGAACGTTGCACCTCTGCCCCCCGGACCTCGGCGACAGGGCGTACTAGTTTAACTGACTTCGGTCGGATCTACAGAATCTCGCTATATGACCCGCCTGTCTACACTGGCTACATATCGGCCTACCTCCTTCATCCCATTCGTAGCGCTGAGAGGCCGTATACCGTCGCTCAGGTGGCGGTGGAGTGCGCGCTCGTGCGTCATTGGTGCCAGTGCGGAGGAGCGGTCTGATTTCCTTCATGAGTTCCTGCGTGAATCCTTGCATTTGAGTTTTTACGTCGTCCATGATTTCCTGTTTTAATTTTTCTCTCCAAGCAGGGTCCTGAGAAGGGTAGGGGACAGAAATAGGATTAACAGCGTGGCACGTTATTTCAGTAGTTCCATGTTCAGCAGCTAACAGGTAGGCTTCTTCGCGTAAAGCAGCAAAATCTTCATCTGGGTGTCGTCGAGCATATATTTTTAAGGCTTGGCCCAGGGGGCCCTCAGCTAAACCCATAACAAACTGATCACGAAGAATGGCTTCGGAGGGAGCGGTGCTTGGGTCGTGCTGCCGCAGCCCACAAAACAGCTCTCTAAGTCTCAGGGTGTAAGTTTGTACATTCTCTCCTGCGCGCTGTGCGCACCGATAGAATAGTGAGCGCATTTCTGCGACAGAGACAGTTTCTTTATATAAAGCATCTAAGTATTTAAAAACTTTTGCCACTGTGTCGCGTTCGCCCTCCTCAACCACACTAATCTGCCGTTTAGCTTCGTTGGTTAGCGTTTTAATTATAATAGCAACTTTCCTGATTTCTGGTAGTTCCTGGGTACTTAATAATCCTCTAATCTGGTCTTTCCATTCCCTATATTTACTCTCGCCTTCTGTTCCACCAAAGGTGGGTAACCATGGGGCACCGGGATACACCGCCATCATCATCATTCTGAATCCGTAAAGCAAAAAACAAAAAGCAACAAAAACAACAAAACAGTACAGTTTCTCTTAAGGGTATTCTCATGTGTTTGTTCTCAACCAGTCCTGCCGCCAACGCCAAATATGTGAACAGGGCCGAAATTGTATCACATTTGACTTGCAATTTGTTTGTACTATTGCACTCTTCTCCTTTAATAAATAATCCAGAATAAAACTCACAACAATAAAATATAAATGCACAATAAAGTGCTGGGTGCGTAATTACTGTGAGTCCTATCTGAACTAATTGTTTGTCGACTACGCCACTTTTGTTATAGAGGGAAGTCCCCTTTGAATACACTTTTTTTTTTTTCTTTTAATTTTTATCCCACGATTTTGTAACCCACATTTTTTCACCCAGTGCCAATTGCCAATGTAATCCTGGGCACTACCTACCCTCTGCCAGCCTAGGGAGAGCCCAAGCTGAAGCTCATGCCTCCTTCAATGCATGAGGAGCAAGCAGGCCGCTTCTTATCACCCGACAGGGGGGAGTTTCCCTGGTTGGACATAGCGCGTGGAAGGAACACGTTATTCCAACCAGTTCCCTTCTCCTCCATCAGGCGCCCCGGCTGACCAGGGGGAGGCAGTATAGTGACCAGGATTACTACATGTTTTTGTGAGGGTATTAACTACCCTAGGAGACACGGGGAGAACATGCAAACTCCACACAGAGTAGGCCCTTTCACCAACCCCACCTAGGGTATGGGCGCCGATGACGTGGAGGAGAGAACACGCCCCCAGCGCCCACAGCGTCCCTGGCGGGAATCGAACCCAGGACCTTCTAGCTGTGAGGCGACAGCGCTACCGACTGCGCCACCGTGCCCCCCCCTTTGAATACACTTTAACTTCTTCTTCAGGCTTTCACAGGTTCGAGGTTAACTGGTAAGTTTCAATACTTTTGGTTTTGAGAATACAACACTGGCATGAGAATATCCCTTTAAGAAACTGGACACGAATACAGTGTATCAAAAAAGGTAAGTCATATTTATTGGGTCCCTAATACATTGGCTTCTGTGCCTTAAAAACAATCAAATAAACACTATACTAATAAAACCTATATAAACATACAAAACACAATTAATCTACACAACAACTATAAAATAAATTATAAAGTTGTGCAAATTACGCGGGGCTTAATCACAAGGGTTCCTTAGCATGGGGGGTTTCTGTGCAACAAATACTTTTCAAGTAAAGTGCTGTGCCAATAAAGTGCTTCAAGATACTCAACACGGTTTGTTCAGGGGTAGTGCTGCATGTCCATATATGGGGGTAAGATGGGAAAGGGTTTGAGGCCAGTCGTCTTCGTCTTCTCTCTTCTTTCTCTCCGCCTGCAATTATAGAGATCTAGACCAGTTCACTGTGCATTTACACGATACATTTGCGTTGTCTCAGGCAGTGGTTATACAGGGATTCAACGTTGCTTGTTCGAATACTCACTCGCCAGCCAGGTTTTTACACCTGGCGCTGAGTTGGTTGCGTATGCAACGTTATCGCCACTTTCCAGTCTCAGCGCTCCTTATATGGTCTGGTCTCACTCGTCTCTCATATGGTCTGGTCTCACTCGCCTCTTCCTCCCCTTCGGTTCGATCGCTTTCTCCTCTTGGTTTCTCCTTTGAATGTAGGCACACCTCGGCTTCCAAACTCCTAGGTGGCTGGTATGTCTACTTCATCTATGCACTCCTCTACTCCGTGTCTCGGCACAACCTTCCCCTCTGCTGTCCTTCTCCTCACTGACGCCTCTGTCACTTGGGTGCTCTGTTCTCTCTTTCAAACGGTCCCGCCTCCGCTTTTGTACCTGCCAAACCACACCTCCCTCTTCTTTCATTTGTCCGTGGTGACAGTCTGTCTGGGGACATTGGCCATGACCGTGGCCTTGGGCGTGACCGCCTGACTGCCGCTCTGCCACTCAATGTCTCTCAATACATGTGACCAGTGGATCATGGGGAAAACAATTATAAACAATACAGTGCGTAATAATAATTGGTACAAAAATAATAAGATGGTGGGGTTAAATGAGGCAATTATACACATTAAGCACCAATAAAAACAAATTACAAAAGTTTTAAGAACCCCTCATTTCACCCTTGTCACATTCCCCCCTACTTTTTCGTTGGCAGTCCCTGGCAACTGGTTCTAAACGTCATGCCCGTACCTCTCAGGTGGCTGTCCTTGGTTCGCTCTTCCAGAGCGCCGCGGACCTTCAGGTTCCCTAGGACCGGGGAAAAACCCTACATAAGGCGGCCATATTGGTCCCACCGGTTCGGCTACTGGGGCAGGTTCGGGGCTCTCCATCGGTGACCTGGGGGCTATACACACTTTTAATGCATTCCTATGGATCGTTCTATCTCGCCCTCCTTTTTCAGGTCGGATCCTGTATACTAGGCCCGCATCCCCCACCCTCTCCAATACCACAAAAGGTTCTGGGTCCCACCATGGGCCCAGTTTACCTTGTCCCTGTCGGTTCCGGTTTCGTACCCACACCCTCTCTCCAGGTAACAATGGTGGCATACCGGCTCGGCGGTCATAGACCTGTTTACGCTGTCCTGCTATATGCACCATTTTTTTCTCGGCTGTCCTATACGCTGTGGCCATTCGTTTCTGGTGATCTTGCACCCAATCTCCCACTCCCATTCGATTTTGTGACAACGGTACTCCTAATGCTACATCTACCGGACGCCTCAGGTGGCGACCAAACATTAAGTACGCAGGCGCATAACCTGTCGCACCATGTTCAGTATTGTTATAAGCGTGTACTAACTCAGGTAAGTGTTCATTCCATCTGCCTTGGCGATCAGTATCTAGAGAGCGCAACATGTTTAACAGTGTTTGATTAAACCTCTCCACCCCCCCATTACCAGCTGGGTGGTAAGGGGTGGTGCGACTCTTAGTAATACCGTATGTATGACACAATTGCTGCATTAATTCGGATTCAAAATTCGGGCCTCGGTCCGAATGGAAACGAGCCGGGCAACCGAATGGCTGAATAATATGTGTCCAAAGCGCACGGACAGTCGTGGGCGCAGTTTGGTCACGCGTTGGAATAGCCCAACTGTACCTGGTGAATAAATCGGTTGCTACAAGAATATTCTGCCATGCGTCATTCGGCCTACCTAATGTGAGAAAATCAATAGCCACTACCTCCATAGGATACGATACTTCGAATGGCTGTAAGGGGGCCCTGGGCTCTATCCTGTCTTTCAGTAGGCTGCAGGCAACACAACCTCGCTGGAACTGTCGCACCGCCCCCTCCATGCCCGGCCAGTAGAACCGGCGCCGAAGCTGCGCCAAAGTCCGGTCCACTCCGGCGTGTGCCGAGGCCTCATGGAGTCCTTTCCACACCTCCTCTCGTCGCGCCCCTGGACAAACAAGCTGTAAGTAACATTCTTGTGTATGCTGATCAATCACTTGCCTATACAACACATTGTCTCTGATGCGCAACCGGTCCCACTGTCGTAACATTTGCCTGGCTTCCCGTGACCAACTCCTCTTCTCCATAAGGGTAGGCAGTTTCCTCCGCTCTACGCAACTCTTCACCATCTGGATGTCCGGATCTCGATCCTGTGTTCCCCGCCACTCAGCTCCAGCCCACCCGTCCTCTCTCTCCACCGGTGCCAACTCCACTACGGCCACTCCTACAGGTTGAACAGGGAACCTAGACAGGGCATCTGCGTTCGCATTGCTTTTTCCAGGTCGGTACTTTATATCATAGGTGAATGATGCTAGCTGGGCTGCCCAGCGCTGTTCCACCGCGCCTAGTCGAGCTGTTTGAAGATGCGCAACAGGATTGTTATCTGTATAAATCGTAAAATGAGCGCCAGTTAAGTAATCTTTAAATTTTTCGGTCACTGCCCATTTAAGTGCCAAGAGTTCTACTTTAAAGGAGCTATAATTTGCATCATTTTGTTCGGTAGGGTGTAGACTTCGGCTGGCGTAGGCGATTACTCGCTCCTGGCCATCTTGGACCTGTGCCAGAACGGCGCCGAGCCCGCGGCCACTCGCATCAGTATACACTACAAACGGTCGGTCATAATCTGCATAAGCCAGTATTGGAGCCTGCGTAAGGGCAGTTTTAAGAGCATCAAACGAGTTTTGGCATTCAGGGGACCACTCTATTTTACACTGATGGGACTTCACATCATTCGGGACTCCGATCAACAAACTATTTAACGGCCTAGCTATGGCAGCAAATGAGGACACGAAGCGGCGATAATAACCAGCCAGACCTAGAAAAGCGCGGACCTCGCGGACAGTCGAGGGTGGGGTCCAGTCTCTTACCGCAGCCAACTTTTCAGGGTCCGGGCGCACTCCCTCTTTGTCTACAACGTGGCCCAAGAACTTTACCTCCGGTTGGAGAAGCTTGCATTTATCGAGGCGCAGTTTCAATCCGTGTCTCCACAGCCGCTCGAAAACCTGGTCAAGGTGCTGCATGTGAGAGGAAAAGTCAGGTGAATATACAATAATGTCATCGAGGTACACTAATAATGACTCTGTCACCTGGCCACTCAAGCATCGCTGCATTAATCTTTGGAAGGTCGCGGGGGCGTTACATAAACCGAACGGCATACGTTGGAACTCGAACAGTCCTAAAGGGGTGGTAAACGCTGTCTTTTCTCGATCCCGAGGGTCCATACCCACCTGCCAATAACCGCTGGCCAGGTCGAGTGTGGAGAACCACTGAGCCTTGGTCAGGCTTGTTAAAGTCTCTTCAATCCGAGGTAAAGGGAAGGCATCTTTGTGCGTCACGGCATTCAGTTTACGGTAGTCGACACAGAAACGCCAGCTGCCATCTTTCTTCTTCACCAGGACAATTGGCGCTGCCCAGGGACTGCAACTCTCTTTTATCACTCCCTTGTCCAGCATGTCACTCAATAAGGTCTTCATTTCTCTATACATGGAGGGCGGCAGCGGTCGGTGCCTCTCGCGGATGGGTGCCGCGTCTCCAGTTGGTATTTGGTGTTGCACCACGTCCGTCTGCCCAAAATCTTCATTATGGACTGCAAACACCTTCTTCCATTTACACATCATCGCATGCAGCTCTTCTCTCTGCTGGTCAGGTAGGTCATCTCGCCGGGTCAACGCCTCCATCTCCTCAGGTAAGGTCTTCACGGGTCCCTCGTCTTCGATGCTCACCAGGGACACTTCCACGGCTCCGTCGGTTCCTAGGGACAGGTTCAGGTCTCGTCGTCCACGGACGTCGGCCTCCTCCACTGGATATAGCTTCCCTAACTTTTGATGTCTGCCCACGGTCACGCTATACGCGTGGGGGTTGCAGATGCGCACGGGGACTCGGCCATTACGCACGGTGACCAACGCTCGGGCCACTCCCAGATCAGTTCCTTCCGGCATGGCCTCCATCAGGGCCTCGTATTCGGCTCCATTTGGACCTTTCCAGGCACGGCCCCATACTACTAACTCACTGCGGGCGGGGACTCGGATTCTCCGTCGGCCGACAGGCCACACATAGCCCAATGCTCCGTCTTCGTGGGTCACTGCCTCCACTCTCCTACAGGCGGCGAATGCTTTTTTCCATGGTGTCCTCTCCTGTTGGCATGGAAACACAGACCTCCCAGAGAGTTTAAATAATGCATGCCACACTGCGTGGACTACGTTCATCCCAATGATCAGCGGCTCAATACAATGTTCATCTTTTACAATTACGATTCCTCTTCCCGGTATTTTCAGTCCTTCTAATTCTAAATCGAATATGGCATAGCCAGAATAGGGTAGATCAAGGCCGTTTGCTGCCCGTAGGCTAAACACCAGAGGCCCATTTTCCATTTTATCTTGCGAGAACTTTTCGTTAAACAAACTCTGCTGCATCAATGTGACTTGAGACCCCGTATCTAATAAACCCCTCATTTGGACTCCCCCCATTGTTATCCCAATTGTCGGACATTCCCCCACAAACACTTCATTGGCCCTTAACTTTTTTTGTGAACGTTGCACCTCTGCCCCCCGGACCTCGGCGACAGGGCGTACTAGTTTAACTGACTTCGGTCGGATCTACAGAATCTCGCTATATGACCCGCCTGTCTACACTGGCTACATATCGGCCTACCTCCTTCATCCCATTCGTAGCGCTGAGAGGCCGTATACCGTCGCTCAGGTGGCGGTGGAGTGCGCGCTCGTGCGTCATTGGTGCCAGTGCGGAGGAGCGGTCTGATTTCCTTCATGAGTTCCTGCGTGAATCCTTGCATTTGAGTTTTTACGTCGTCCATGATTTCCTGTTTTAATTTTTCTCTCCAAGCAGGGTCCTGAGAAGGGTAGGGGACAGAAATAGGATTAACAGCGTGGCACGTTATTTCAGTAGTTCCATGTTCAGCAGCTAACAGGTAGGCTTCTTCGCGTAAAGCAGCAAAATCTTCATCTGGGTGTCGTCGAGCATATATTTTTAAGGCTTGGCCCAGGGGGCCCTCAGCTAAACCCATAACAAACTGATCACGAAGAATGGCTTCGGAGGGAGCGGTGCTTGGGTCGTGCTGCCGCAGCCCACAAAACAGCTCTCTAAGTCTCAGGGTGTAAGTTTGTACATTCTCTCCTGCGCGCTGTGCGCACCGATAGAATAGTGAGCGCATTTCTGCGACAGAGACAGTTTCTTTATATAAAGCATCTAAGTATTTAAAAACTTTTGCCACTGTGTCGCGTTCGCCCTCCTCAACCACACTAATCTGCCGTTTAGCTTCGTTGGTTAGCGTTTTAATTATAATAGCAACTTTCCTGATTTCTGGTAGTTCCTGGGTACTTAATAATCCTCTAATCTGGTCTTTCCATTCCCTATATTTACTCTCGCCTTCTGTTCCACCAAAGGTGGGTAACCATGGGGCACCGGGATACACCGCCATCATCATCATTCTGAATCCGTAAAGCAAAAAACAAAAAGCAACAAAAACAACAAAACAGTACAGTTTCTCTTAAGGGTATTCTCATGTGTTTGTTCTCAACCAGTCCTGCCGCCAACGCCAAATATGTGAACAGGGCCGAAATTGTATCACATTTGACTTGCAATTTGTTTGTACTATTGCACTCTTCTCCTTTAATAAATAATCCAGAATAAAACTCACAACAATAAAATATAAATGCACAATAAAGTGCTGGGTGCGTAATTACTGTGAGTCCTATCTGAACTAATTGTTTGTCGACTACGCCACTTTTGTTATAGAGGGAAGTCCCCTTTGAATACACTTTAACTTCTTCTTCAGGCTTTCACAGGTTCGAGGTTAACTGGTAAGTTTCAATACTTTTGGTTTTGAGAATACAACACTGGCATGAGAATATCCCTTTAAGAAACTGGACACGAATACAGTGTATCAAAAAAAGGTAAGTCATATTTATTGGGTCCCTAATACATTGGCTTCTGTGCCTTAAAAACAATCAAATAAACACTATACTAATAAAACCTATATAAACATACAAAACACAATTAATCTACACAACAACTATAAAATAAATTATAAAGTTGTGCAAATTACGCGGGGCTTAATCACAAGGGTTCCTTAGCATGGGGGGTTTCTGTGCAACAAATACTTTTCAAGTAAAGTGCTGTGCCAATAAAGTGCTTCAAGATACTCAACACGGTTTGTTCAGGGGTAGTGCTGCATGTCCATATATGGGGGTAAGATGGGAAAGGGTTTGAGGCCAGTCGTCTTCGTCTTCTCTCTTCTTTCTCTCCGCCTGCAATTATAGAGATCTAGACCAGTTCACTGTGCATTTACACGATACATTTGCGTTGTCTCAGGCAGTGGTTATACAGGGATTCAACGTTGCTTGTTCGAATACTCACTCGCCAGCCAGGTTTTTACACCTGGCGCTGAGTTGGTTGCGTATGCAACGTTATCGCCACTTTCCAGTCTCAGCGCTCCTTATATGGTCTGGTCTCACTCGTCTCTCATATGGTCTGGTCTCACTCGCCTCTTCCTCCCCTTCGGTTCGATCGCTTTCTCCTCTTGGTTTCTCCTTTGAATGTAGGCACACCTCGGCTTCCAAACTCCTAGGTGGCTGGTATGTCTACTTCATCTATGCACTCCTCTACTCCGTGTCTCGGCACAACCTTCCCCTCTGCTGTCCTTCTCCTCACTGACGCCTCTGTCACTTGGGTGCTCTGTTCTCTCTTTCAAACGGTCCCGCCTCCGCTTTTGTACCTGCCAAACCACACCTCCCTCTTCTTTCATTTGTCCGTGGTGACAGTCTGTCTGGGGACATTGGCCATGACCGTGGCCTTGGGCGTGACCGCCTGACTGCCGCTCTGCCACTCAATGTCTCTCAATACATGTGACCAGTGGATCATGGGGAAAACAATTATAAACAATACAGTGCGTAATAATAATTGGTACAAAAATAATAAGATGGTGGGGTTAAATGAGGCAATTATACACATTAAGCACCAATAAAAACAAATTACAAAAGTTTTAAGAACCCCTCATTTCACCCTTGTCACATATATATATATATATATATATATATATATATATATATATATATATATATATATATATATATATATATATATATATATATATATATGTGTTTAGTTAAATTATGGCTATATATAATATTATATTATAGCTAACTATGGGAAACAATATTAACTACTAACTAAATTCTAACTATGGGAAACAATATTTTTTGAAAATAATATATCGGTCAACAATTCGGTATTACATTTAGTTTAAAATGTATAATTGTATTTCAATTGTATTTCAATGCAATATCTTTAACATATTATATTATGCATTCTTTTTATTATTACTCAATGTTTTATCATTTTTAAGCACGTAGTTTATTGTGTAACAATAAAGGCAACATTATTATTGTTGATTTAAAGGTAGGGTAAGTGATTTTCTTTGGTTAAAATAAGTGTTAAATAGCTCTATATTCTGATAGTACTCATTGCTATAGTGTTTGTTCAGTAAAAGGAGCCTTGTCTCTCCAGCTCTTTATAAAAGAGAAAATGCATTTTCGTTTAATTTTCAATTTTATCCAATCAGGATAGAGAACTCAATCAGGATATAGATTAAACAAGTGTAATTGGAAGTGATGACACTAAGAAATGAGCAGCCAAAATTTGAACTGGAACACTATAAAAATGAATCTTAAAAATGGGTACTTTCTCCTGATTGGCTGAGATTTGGACAAAATGTATTTTCTGTTTATTAAAGAGCTGGAGAGACGGGGAGACTCCTGTTACTGAACAAACACTCTATAGCAAGGATTACTATCAGAATATACTGCTTTAACCTTTTAACAAAATACTTTTTGTTTTAACCCAAAAACATCACTTACACTACCTTTAACCTTTTTTGACATGTATGGGGTTATGTTTGTCTTCATTAACCATCATGACACAAATTATTAAACAAAGCGAGAGACCATAGTTGTACAACAGTAAAAAAATCTTTACTGTACAAAAAAAAACAAATACTACAGGGGGAAAGGACAGTGAAAAAGCATGTATTTGTCAGTATGTTTCAAACACCACAAACATTAATTGATGCACTTCCATGCTGCTTCCAGTATGACTGACTCTATGTTAACATGGATTTAAACAATGCACTGAGATCATCATAATCCATCTGTGATCTGCTACTTTTGACTGACAAACTGACCAACAAGTCTCGTATGTAAAGGACAAACAATGACCACAAGTATAGAAGTTACACCATCTTATTTTATGTTAAATTTTATTTTATGTCATTAACTTGGCAGATTGTTCAAGTGTTGCCTGAAGGAACATGATTGCTGATGTAAATCTGCTTTGTCACATAAAGAGACCTGGTGCAGTAGTATGCTTGCAAACAGTGTTGTAACTGGTAGTTACAACAGGAAAGGGCGTGCCAGCTGTAGAGACTGTTCTGACAGTGTCGGACAAAACAAATCACACAAGAAATTATTTTCAACAGAATAGTGTTAATGAAAGCCAAGTCGTAATTTTCTTGCTGTTGAAAATATGTAATGTCTGTTGGCTGACAAGTATAAACCAGCCTTATAATCACAAGTCATAAAGCAACCCAATCACCGCCCATATGAATGTTTTTGGCATCCTTGCATACATTGAATCTCGACATTTCAAGGCAGATGGGCCATCAGTAGTGGGCTTAAGGTGTGCCTGAGCGAAGCACTAGCCAAGTAAGCGGCCGTGCCAACAACACAGCACTGTTTGAGTGGCATATGGATCGGGTGGGAACTGGGAATCAGTTATAATCTACTTTGAAATTGCACATAGTAATTGACTTGTAAATCTAGGATTGATTCAATATGGTGGAAGCGTTCATATGCTATATCTTCAATGTCATTATTTTTCTCAGGTGACCAGGCTGGGCATAAGAGTACAGTGTTACAAAAGACTTGCATTTATTTTCTATTTGAGGTTGAACTACAGTTGACATCAGGAGTTGATCTAAAGTGTTAAAGATGGGAACAGAGCAGCATGCAGAGGAGAGAGAGAAGCCTATGTCAACCCAATGAGACGAGACGTAAAGCAAAAGGGCCACTGTGTGATGGTCACTGGTAGCCACTTTGAACCAATATACCATCAAACAGAGGATAAGGCAAAAGATAAACATTACCATCCCTCAAGATAGATTAAACAAATGCATTCTTAAACGAAACTGTGACATGTTGAGCATTCATTGAGTTGGACGACTCAAGTATGACATGCCTCCTAACATTGTCCTTGTAGTGATTTACGAGCTCGATCAGTTTGTGTCAGCAAGCAACACCTTTGTGCCATGGACTGTTAATATATCCTCTAAAGATCTCTACAGAATGGGGGTGTTTATTTCGTGCAATGAATTCACATTGATACAAACTGTTGTTTGTTTCACGAGAACATCGACACAGACTGTGGATATTAGGCGGTGATACATCGACATCATGAATAACGGCATCAACCTGTGCAAATGACGCATTACCTATATGAATAGTTTTGATGTAACATAATGTGTTACATATTATGTAACATATGCAACAGATACTTGTCATGCCCTGGTGTGCAAGGACCTTCGTGCACTAGGTACACTCAGGGGTAAACTGAAGAAACGCAGGCATGATATAGTCACCCCAATCAATGCTTTAGTGATGGTTTCAAATTATCTAAAATTTTCCAAAGGAAATTATAATGGGCAGTGTCCACAGAAAGTGTTTTTTGAGCTGCCAGCGCCCTTCTGTCCTGCATTTCTACGGTAAAGACTCACTGGAACACTGTTCTTACCAGCACAGTGCCTCGTGTTTCTGCACTCTCAGCATCCAGCATTTTTGGGCAGAAAGCTCAGGGTGGTTGAAGCAGAAAACAGTTCAACTTTTGATCCTCCTCGTTGGACGACCCGGTCATTAACGACCTGACTTCACCACAACCATGAGAAGTCCATGTTTACCATTATTTCAGCTAGCCTATTTGTGCTAATAATGTAGAAGACATGAGCGCAGCAACGGCTGTCAGGTTTAAACATTGCGGGCATCAATAAACGTTCCGTGCACTTTGTAAGAAGCACTTTGTACATGACATCCAAAGCGCTAAAAAAAACGTACTGTGGACACGGCCCCTAATAGTGTTTTTTTTCTTTTTTTTATGCAACTCCCATCTATCATACAGTATAATCCCGGTGAAATACACCGACCCACCAACATTCAAAAACAAGAAACAACAGTCAACAGGATGTAAAGGACCGGTGGGGGGGCTTCAAGGGGGTGGGGTTAGTGAGGGGTGGGGTTGTCTCCATGGACATCCATGGATGTCATCAGAAGCTGTTGAGTTCCGCCATGGTCTGGTTGAGGTCTTCACTCAGCTTCAAGTTCTCAACCTTGGCGCCCTCCAGCATGTCTGGAAGAGACGGAGTGGTGCATGGAGACAAACAGTCATCTTCAGCCGTCTCAGATATCCCACACAATGTAAATACATACTCATGTTCACCCAGGTTGATCATGTGACATGCAATAGAGTTGGAAAGTGTAACATAATCTTGAAAGCTGAAAGTTTGAATCTACTCCCTTTGAATGTATGGGATTTTCAAAAGGGAGCGCACAATAATATGGAATAGATTACACCGAGGTTCGTTACTTGCCAAAGGCATTGAAGTACAATACTTCATCAAGTGAAAGTAAAATGACTGATTTTAAAATGTTATCATTGTACTCATTCATGTTCATGAAAAAAAAGGGGGGAAAAAAAGAAATACTCATTTACAGTAACAACTGTATTTGTAATTCTATACTGTCCACCCATGGAGATACAACAATTTAATGCAATGGTGGACAGTAACAAAGTAGGCTACATTTACTTGAATACTGTACTTTACTTTTTACTTATTACTTACTCCACTATATTTAAAAAACAAATATTGTAATTTAGATTCCACTACTTCTACGAACGTTGCCTTTACTTATCACTTGAGCAAAAGTCTTCAGCTATCTCAAACACTCCCCACAATTTGAGGGTTCACTGCCTTGCCCAAGGGAGGGCTGATTGTTGGTCACTCACTTCTCCATCTAGATTTTTCCTACTTATCTGGGGAATTGAACCGGGATGTTTCTTTTGATTCTTTATTGTATTTTGTCAGATTTTCTCCACACAATATGACAGCTTTCACTAACCAACTCTGGGAGATGATGAGGTGCTGAGATAAAAGTGACCATATCAAATACAGGTTGACAAAGTCACCACAAGAGGGCAGAGCAACTCAAAGCATGGTGCATGGTGTGTGTGTGTGTGTGTGTGTGTGTGTGTGTGTGTGTGTGTGTGTGTGTGTGTGTGTGTGTGTGTGTGTGTGTGTGTGTGTGTGTGTGTGTGTGTGTGTGTGCGCGTGCGCACGAGCGTGCGCGCTTGCGTGTGCTCGCATGTGTGCGTATGCATGTGCACGTGTGAGCGTGCGTGCGAGCCATTGCATTTACTGCATGGGGGACCTGCCAGCAACCTGTAGCAACCACAACATTAATGTGTTGCATCACATCATGTCATGTTTGCTAGTTTCTGTTGCTTGTCCCTGGAGCAGGCTGCTACGTACATGTAAACTGAAGATACCTGATGTTTACAGCTGAGCAGGGGGTAGAATATCCTACTCAAGTATAAGCACTATAACCTGACTAAGATATTATTCAGTAAGATTAAGAAGTAAGATTACTTGTGTTGAAAGTACACAAAGTACACAAAGTAGCTGTTCTTCAAGATTTAACTGACTATTTAATTCCATGCCAATGGAATTAAATAGTAACTTGTAGATCGATTGTCCAACCCAGGCTCTGCTCGGTTGGATCCTCGCTATGGAAGAAAGCCATAGCGAGAATCCAGTCCAACTGACGAGCTTGTAGATCGGCTATTTTTAAATAACCAAAGTATAAAATTGGGTTAAAGTGGATAAACAGATTGTTAAGCTATTAACTCATTTTCCTCGGGACCCCCTGGAACCCCCTCAAAGGCCCTTGGCGGTCCCCGGACCACACTGAGAGAACCACTGGATTAAACAAACCCCCAGGTCGTCCCCCAGGTCCACTTGGTTACTTCCTGGAAGAGAGCGGTATACTATTGTGATCTCCTTCTCGAAAGATGGCACCCCTCTCATTCTATACTGTGTGACTTCAACCTGCCACTGCCAGCAGACAACCATCTTCATGTTACTTATCTTTAGTCTTCATTTGACCTTCCCTTATCTACTTCTACTATCCATAGAGCAGACCTAGTCTTCTCTAGAGCCTCTATCCTCTCTTTGTTACCGCCCTTCGTATCTCATATCACCACTTCATAACCTTCTCCATGTCTCTGTCCTCTTTCCAACATACCGACCCACCACCAAACCATCACCGCTCGACGTAACCTGACATACCTAAACCCCTCTTCTCTCACTTCCTCTATATTCTCCTCTCTCCCCTCGCCTGATTCCTTCACCCTCCCTCTCAACTGACTCTGCAACCCCCTTCTACCTCTCCACTATTTCATCTGTGTTTGACCGTCACTGCCCTCTCTCTTCCAAGTCACTGTCTGGAAGCTCCTTGGTTATCTGAAACCAGATCTGAGCGAACACGTCTCAGGGCAGCTGAAAGGAAGTGGCGCAAGACGAGGAAATTAAGTGACCTCTCCCACTTTCACTCACTCCCAGACCCCCAGGACTGGAGAGCTAGGCTGGTTAACCCTTTAGTAAGACCGGGAACGCTGTCTCTGTCATTGTAAGATTTATTTGGCTATTCAAAAATAGCAGATCTACAAGCTCATAGCGCGGCACCGAGTGCCGCGCTATGAGCTTGTAGATCTGCTATTTTTGAAAAATCGAGAACATTTGTGCAAATCTTTGAAGATATATATTTTTAAAGCGAACATTTTTGACTCTCTTACAACTTCTGGGGGTCCCTGGAACAAAACATTTTGAGATGGTGGTCCACGGCTATATCATTTTTGAGAACGACTGATATTACAGCAAATATGTTTTTTCAAAAAACTGTTAGGATTTAGAAGACATTTGTAGAATCCCCCCAGAAGCAAAGATTTGAGTTACAAATGTTCGCTTTAAAAATACACATATCCAAAGATTTGCACACATTATTCACGATTTTTCAAAAAATAGCAGATCTGCAAGCTCATAGCGCGGCACCGAGTGCCGCGCTATGAGCTTGTAGATCTGCCATTTTTTTTATAGAAAATAAAACAAAGACATCTTAAAATGACACAAATGCTATTCCCTTCCCGGTCTTACAGTAATGGGCTAAAGCAAAAGTTGACAAGTGGCCAACTCTGGTACTGTAGTTTTGGGCCCGCAGCCCGGAAGAAAGTTCATGGGTCGACCAAAGGGCTTGATGCATGGCCTCGGTAATGGAGGTAGTCGTAGGACACATAAGGGACACTAAAGTTCATGCACTACTATACTGTAGGCCCACTTCTGGAAGGAGAGAGATACTTCTGGCCTGGGGGAGTTTATGAGCTGGGTGAGCAATGAGTGGGCGGCGATTTTCTGAGCCTCCTCCATTTCTTATATGGCTCTAAACTATGCACACTCCTTTCTGCCTTCTCTCTCTCTCATTATCAACTGCTACGTCCTCTTTCTACTGTGCTAAGATTCAGTCCTCTGCGTCTAACCCAATGAAGCTCTTTTCCACTTTCTCCTTCCCCCCTTAAACAACTTCACCCGCCTCTCTGCTGAAGCTTTGTCACCTACCTACAATTACACTTACAGTTTAGGCATTTAGCTTATTCAGAGTGACTTAATAAGCAAGGGAATCTCATACACAAAATGCAGAGAGAACAGTGTAGTGCTTCAATAAACTAGGGTCCCTGGTAAAATCAGTCAGACAATAATACAGTATCGAAATAAGATAATTTTGATAAGAAGGTTGATGACATCAGAAGCTCTTTCTCTCATCTTCCCACCAATTCCAGTGTCTAACTCATCCAGTGAGAACCCCAACATATCATGTCTGTTCTCCTTCTCTCCTCTCTCTCCAGACGATGTCCTAAAACTAATGACATCCACCAGCCCAACAACCTGTGAAAATGGCCAATCAACAAGCTCATAACGCGTTGCTTCGGGGCGTGTTGTGAGCTTGTAGTGAGCTTGTAGATCTGCTATTTTCACTATTTATGAAAATCAATTATTGTGTTAAAAAATGTATCATTATTTTGCACACGTAATATTTTACATTACAGACCTTGTCAGAGAACTATATGAAGGCAGGCAAATAAAACAATCGTTCATTAATCACAAATAATGAAATAATTGCGATATTGATCCAGAGCCTTATCCAGGCCTCAGTCATGCTCCATGCTTACAGGTCTGTCTGCATGTTCTCTCAACCCCTCTCAACATCTGCTAAAGTGTAAATTGTAAACACATGGTCACATCCTGAGTGTAACCATTTCAGTATGAAGAAATAATGTCAACTAATCCCTCCCCAGTGATTCTCTCCAAAGTGTGGGGCATATTTTGTTAATCAGAAATCTTTATGAAAGAGGAGAGCTTCAAACCAAGTGTCACCGCTATCTCCTCCTGACATAACAGCATAACTGTGGTTAAACGTCATCAAATGGAAACAGAATGATGATTTTAGAATATACTGAATTTGTGGGAAAACTTCTTAGTTACAGTAACAAGAGTACTTGTAGTTAATGACTTTCCACCTCTGGAGTTAGTTTGTGATATCACGATATTTCTGATCCATGTGTCTCAAATGACATATTGTCACGTTTTCTCTTAACGTCAAAATTGTTTACACAATTCAACATCTTTTATTCTTTAATTGCTATGACTGAGACACAACTGACAGCTTGTTGTATTTAATTATGTTATCCCTACCTTGCAGAATCCATATGCATTGCAGAAAGTTCAAATAAGAATAGTCCTGACCTTAATTTTCCTTCAAAAAAGAGCCATAGAAAGCTATTTTTCTTCATGAAAGGCATATAGTGTGAACACACCCTAAGATGGTAACCGATTCAGTATTCTGGATATCGAATGTAAACTTAACCAGTGATGACCAATAAGGAGACAGAGAAACCTCTCTACAGAGAAAGCACAGAGCATAATAGTCACACTCATGATGGTTCATTGTAAATAGGCAGCGAGCACAAAGCACATTCGTGATAAAGTGACTGCTATTGAAAGAATACACTTAAAATGTAAATAATGTTGCTCAAATAGACAGTTACAACTCATGGAAACCGAACTCCAATATAATGATTATATGGAGCTGTGTGAGGGCCAACTTTAAAATGCCTTATACTGTACGTGTGTTTTCGCTTTCAGTTGCATTGTAAAAATAGAATGAGGCAATCGGGTAGTATCAAGACCTTTAGCTAATCAGCAGGAAGAATGAAGTCAGACAGAAAAGCAAAGTGAAGACAGATGTCCTCATCATGTTTAACATTTATAGAGAAGAAGAAGAGTTACATGGAAGACAAAGCAGAGAGTCTGATAAGGGAGACAGAACAGTATCCACAATCCTTGAGGAAGGATGTTTTATACTCGTTTAGGCAAGTATCTGTTGACAAAAATGATATTTCCCAACATGGAGCTTTTGACAAAAAACTAATACAAAGAAAAGTGCAACAGAAGAGTTACAAAGAGGCCAACTTTAAAGGAGAAGGTTGTTTTTTTTAACAAACATTTAAAGGAATGAGCAAAGAAAGACAGAGCAAAGAAAAGAAAAAAGGCACGAATGGGGGAAAGAAACAAACGAAGAACAAAGATGAAACCAAGATGGAGGATGAGTTCAGTAGCAGAGCTGCGAGTCTTGAAACCATATCTTGAGAGAGTGACACGGATTCCTGGCTTTTATCTGGAAGTACAGGAGGGGAAAGTAACTAATCGGTTTACAGTTTTATCATGTTTAGGGTCTATAACTTCTGGCACACAGCCATGCAATGACGGTGCGTTATAGTTTTAAAATTAGAGTCAAATTGATGTTATGTTAAATAAACCTAAATAGCTGTTGTTGATGTTATAATATAGAATATCACTGGTTCTCAACATTAGCTCTGGGGACCATTTGGGGTCCAAATAGACCCTTAAAGGTTATTCTAATGGCTAAGGTACTGTACTTTCTTTTCCCCAGTGTTGCCTGGCAGGCAGCAAACAATACGTATGTTTACTGTATACCTAAACTTAACCATTTCTAACCTTATAAACATGTCTGTATAAATATATATTGCTCCTACTGGGAATCAAACAGTTGACATACCACTACACCATAAGTCTGAATGAAGGCCACTGTTTCAACAGTAGACAATAAGCTTACAGCTATGGCTGTTCAAAAATGTGTGATAGATAGCTGCCTTGTACATTACCATGCTGACTATCTACAACTCTATTGGGAGCTTTTTGATTTATCTTCTGAAATGTATTTAATGAATTAAATTGTGAAGGTGCTTCACACCTGCTGTGAGAGTTATAATTGTATCAAAATTAAACCAGTATGTCTGCACTGTGTATTCATGTTGGGAAAATAACCTTTAGTTTGTTAGATATCTGGAACTTTAGAGAATGACAATTATTATTTTTTACAAAATTAGCTTTGTGTTTGTTGTTTTGTAGTAGTTTAGTCAACACAACACAACAAAACAGATGCAGCTGCTGGGGCCAAAAACGAACAATTACACTAAGATATTCAGTTGCTCACAAAGTATTACAAACACACACACAAACATGTGAGCATTCCACTCAAGCATTCCGCTCAAATAAGATCAAAAAGTGGATTAGTTGGAACAAAGTGAAAACGTGAAATTAATATTGGATCTTTTTCAGCACTGCAAACTGTTTAGTAAAGTTTGAAAAATGTGCATCTTCCAGTGTATAGCATGCGCACACAAACAAACACACGCACGCATACGCACGCACACGCGCGCGCACACACACACACACACACACACACACACACACACACACACACACACACACACACACACACACACACACACACACACACACACACACACACACACACACACACACACACACACACACACAAACACATGCTTTGCACACACAGACGATATTTACATGGAGGTCATATCATTGAGGGCATGGTCCAACTCCTCACTAATGGCTTTGTACTTGAGTTTCTGTGCATAAAGCTCATCTGTGGCAAAACCCCAAGGAGAAGAGAAGACAGTGTTGCAAGGAAACGTTAAAAGATAGGTATTAAAATAAATAAATAAAATGGCCCATTCCATTGGCTCAAAATCCAGTTCTCATTGTTGGCACATCCTCTTGATCTACATCTACTGAATACATCGTTGGCTTCATAATGACACAAATCCACTTGTTTCATCATCCACCCGTCTACTACAGTAGGCTCCTGTCTTGATAACAGTGGGTCTGCGCTATACGTATCAATATACTGCAGTGCACAAACAGTTAATCATCTCACATAAAACTGTACAATTACATTAGCCTGTGGAATGGGCGATGAAGATAACACTTTGAACATTTGGTTGAAGGTCTCATGATGTAATAATAATAATAATACATCAAACGTATATAGCGCTTTTCATAGTACCCAAAGCTTTACAAAACAAATGTAGCTGTGAGGAAACAAAAAAGGGAAAATATTCTACCTTCCAGATCATCAATGGTCTTCTCCAGCTTGGCCACAGACCTCTCAGCAAACTCAGCGCGGGTTTCAGCCTGAAGTAGTAAATAAACCAAAAATATGAGTTCAACAGACAACTGACTCATCCTGGAGAGAGGGTGTTTACATTGTCTTTTCCTATTGGGGAGGTGACATATCTGGTTTCGAAACAGTAGGCATATAGGACATTTGTTTCTCTACTATTTCTTCTCCCCCTTTTTTTAAGTGGCTGTTATAGCAACTACCTTGAAAATAATAATAAGAACTATTTGACCCCACAGGGGATTTTTTTTTTTTTTCAGCTTCACCCAAGGGGTCTGACTTGAGCGCAGGGGGGGAACAGATAGGAGTTAAGTGTCTTGCTCAGGGACACCTCGACACATTACTGGGGCTGGGAATCGAACCTGGGACCATCTTCTACCCATTGCATACGTCTAGGCAGAAATCTCTGGCAACACACACCTCTACACCGACTAGGGCACACTTTTCAATTCTCTCTACAATCTTCATTTCACAAATGTAATATTTTATGACACCATTACTTTTAATAGTTCCCAATGTTGCAGGTAACAATGCTTTAACCACTTAAACCCTATATACTTTGAAAACCGGGGTCCCGCAGGGGTCTATACATGTGCCCCTCATTTTTTTCCCGCCAACCAAATCTCTTCGTCAAACATAGATGATCTACAAGCTGACTTCACAAGCAGTGTTGCTATTTTCGCCTAACGTCCGTCTATCATAACATGCCCAGAATGTGGAGCTGGTTAACTGGCCCACTCACCTCCTTCAGTTTGTCTGTCAAGATCTTAATCTCCTCCTCATACTTGTCTTCCTTCTGGGAGTACTGTGGGGGGAGATACAAGAGAGATCAGTCTCCTATCAGAGAGATCAGTGTCCTACCAGAGAGAGATCAGTCTCCTATGAGACTAGAGATCAGTCTCCTTCTTGGAGTAGTGTTGTGAGAGATACAAGAGAGATCAGTCTCCCAGACAGACACAATAAGACACTCAACATCAGTCAAAGTTTGTGTAATTTCCGTAGAACATGTTAAAACACAACATGTACATGAAGCACGCACGCACGCACGCACGCACGCACGCACGCACACACACACACACACACACACACACACACACACACACACACACACACACACACACACACACACACACACACACACACACACACCTTTGTTGAACACGTCTACAGACAAACATTCCTTAACACCTCTGTCACATGCTGAACTGATCAACACAAAGTCTGTCAAATGAGCAACGCGAGTCATGAGATCTGACACTGACAGTGATGAGCTGCTTTCATCCAGGCTTTAGTGGTGGAGATGCTGTGTGAACAAACACCACACGGAAGATCATCGAAATGCAATTCTCGAGTGCAGATACAGTATACCTCTAAAACCTTGATTTGAATTGTACATTTCCTGCAAGGACAGCCAACAGCTTCAGCTTCAATGCAAGGACAGCTTCACAAGAAATTAATAAATACACACATACACATACGCAAATAGTACTTCATCAATGCTTTTTTTGTGTGCATATAGTTTACTTAGGATTTCTAACTTCTTATAACTTATAGCTTTTCACTGCATTCTATTTATTTTGATTTAATGTATTTTATATATTCATCATGCTTCTTTTATTGACAAATCTGTATGAATGCATGGCAACTGGAGCTATCTATCTATCTATCTATCTATCTATCTATCTATCTATCTATCTATCTATCTATCTATCTATCTATCTATCTATTTATCTATGCATTGTGTGAACTGATAGGCTCTGGAGGATATGTGAACAGAGTTGATACTGTCCTGCAGAGAACACAGTGTAACTGGATGGACAGTGCAAGTGAAAATATTCACTCTAATTGTACAGCCATCGTGCTCTCAGAATATACTGAAACATCTGTAGAGCTTTGTTCATGAACGGAACAGATTTGGACCTGCATAATATGCAGGAATGCTTGGTTAATATGATCATAAAATGTTTTGATATTTTTCATACGGGAGGCTCAGTACAGTAAGTAACAGACTGACAGATGACCCAGACATATCGTCGCTGTTGGGCAGAAACCTTATCAGAAAAATATCTCCATATTTAATTCAATTAAATCTCCAATTTTGTATTCATAAAATGTTTTAATAAATGCATGCCCTATGTTACACTTAGTCGCATGACAGTGTCACGCAAACATAGTGGAAATAGTCGCTATTTCCATTATTTTGGAAAACATTTTGAAAGATTTTCAAGACAGATTCTTTAATATATATAATACCTATATTGACATGCCCAAAATGGGGTCACCAGGTTCAAATGGTTAAGTCTGTCTGTGAAATGTATAAATATTGAACCAATGAAAAGTATTGTGACTAAATAATAACTACATTGGATCTGACGATAGTAGGTTGGTTAATATGAGCCGAACATTATACGGGAGGCTCAGTGAGTAACAAAGAAATGAATGAAAAGTGAACCAGAGATGTACTTGTCCATGTCACAGGGAATCAAAGCAGCTCTGCTCACCCAAGCTAACGCAATATGGCTGAAATCACACATATGCACTCAATCCATCGTAAAAGTAACTCCATCACAGACACAACTGGCATCTGTATCCATCATAAAATTTGACCTTTTTAGAATCACGCTACAAAGGGCATGCATGGCAAGACTAATGCCTTAATGGTTAAGCCATTGAATAAATAACCATGATGCAATCAACTCCACTGGAAGGAAACCCAACCTAGACACCACATCTCCTCTTGTACACAGCTACATCCTCAGTGTTTAAAACAGCAATCCGGAATGTTATTTTAACCAAACGTGTATAATGGTAGAGCATGTTAATACAATATAACTAACTGCAGAGGCTTATTACTGAGGCACTTAGACCCTTGTGTCGGGTTATTGACCTACTAGTTGACAAGTAGTACAGCCTGAGCTCATGAGTTCAATATCCCCCCTGGCCGAGCAGACATTACGTCTTGAAAGAGCACCAGACATTTGGTCTTCTGTGAGGGAGACTTATGGATTGCAGCTTTAACTCAGAGTGTCAAAAACAGACCCTTGAGGGCCTTGACCCTACCAGAGTTAAACTAACACTGAGGATTTAGCTGGTATAATCATTCACACAGACATCAGAGGATATAACGACAAAGTCGTCTCCAAACAACCTTAAAAAAAATACCTCTTGGATGTTATTATTTGTACAGTGTACCGAGTTAAATGAATAAGACATGCTCACAATCAGCCCCCTGTCTAAGTCACTCAGCCACGCAAAGACCCCCTACCTTCTCAGCCTGGGCTTCCAGGGACTTAAGGTTATTGGTGACGTTTTTCAACTCTTCCTCCAGTTCAGCACATTTACTGGAGTTGGGTGGGAGTTGGGTGAGGGTGGGGGTGGGGGTGTTTGGGACAGAGGAAGAGGAAGGTAGACAGCATGTGATGGAACATCAAGACCACAGGACAGATAGAAGAACCAAGAGAAACAGAGAACATTCTTATGAGAGAAAAGAGTCAGTGTGAGATAAATAATGTGGAAAATTCATACAGTATGTCTTCACAGGGCTGAAGGTTTGAGTCGTGAATTGGAAAATAGTGATTTTTGAGAAGAAATGAAATCGGATTAATGTTTCCGGTGATTGGTGAAAGAAGTCTTTAAGATTTCAGCCAGAAGTGGCAAAACATAACAAAAATAAGCAGCTAGCTTGCTGATATTCAATATGCCTCTTTAACAGTTGCATTAAAGAGAAACTATCTATTTATATTAACGTATACAGTATGTTTTGGGGGTTTAATATGACACATCCCAAGGTTGCCAAATAGCTGAAAACCAACAACTCAAGATGCGTCCTTTAGAAGATAAGCAAGCATGACCCTAATTTATACGACAGTGTTGCACAATTGAGCATTAATTAAGCTCTACAAAAATGACTGTGGTCATACAGAAGAGGACAAGAAGTGCAGTCCTTAAACACAGCGTTGTTGGACGTGCACAGAAAACTGTAAGTCATGCAGATGAAGGAAGTAAATCATGCAGAGCTCAGAGACATGCAGGATGGGGGTCGATGTCCAGTAGGTAGGAAGGGGGGGTGGGCGATGGGGGGAAAGGGGTCTTACCCGCAATGTCACACTTATCTCCTTTGACCATTTTAGCTGAATCCCGCTTGTGTTTTCCAGTCATAGAGCTCTACACACTGCCCTATCCGACACTGACATTAACTAGATGTCCCAACTGCATGTTAATCTGTCTTGTAAAGCATGATTTACGCTGCAGTTTCTAGCCTGCAAAAATGTTCTGAAGTTGCAGAACCTTGGGCATGTATAGCTACCTGGGTGTGATATAAGTCAAAATATTGTTGATCATCTTTACATTTTTGTTGTTTCTGTACTCTGTGAGCGAGGAACCACAGGTTCTAACACAGTTCAGCATTACTTTGAAACACGTTTGAAAGCCCTGACTATCTCTTCTCGCAGAATGCTACAAAATGATGGAGAGTGTACACGAAAACCTGTAAACCTGTGATGTGACAATATTAAAGCTGATTCTGTTTCCGAATCTGGTCAGAACTCCATTGGCAGGCGGCAGGCCTTGAAGTCTGACTCATGTCTGTTGTCTGCTTACATTATAAGATAACCAGACAAACCGCCTGCATCGACTGCTTAACCATCTGTCCATGACGTATTGGAAGGCATTTTTGGTCAATCTGCCTTTTTGTCACCTAGTGTTAACTGGGACCATCGTCAACTCGGTGACATTTCCCGGCAGTCACATGGAAACTATAAAATAAAATAAATCACAGTCTGTCAGCGGTGGGGAACAAATCCAAGAAAATAGCAGCGACAATCCCCCTATTATCCAAACCTCAACAACTTTTTTACTACTTCAGTTTAACTGTCACTAACGTTGATCAACTGTCACACAGACAGACAGACAGACAGACAGACAGACAGACAGACAGACAGGGTTCTACCTTGTCCTCAGACGCTTGCAGGGTCTTCAGTGATTGGTCATAGCCTCTCTGCTCCTCCTCCAACACCCTGCCTTTGCTGTTAGTGGGTGGTGGGGTCACATCATGCCGCGAGGAAGGGGGGTGGGGGGGGGGGGGGGGGGGGTATGGGGGGTTATGTCATGCGTTGGAATGCAGGACGGACCCCCAGGACAGACCCACAGGGTGGGCACAAACATGCACACACACACACACACACACAGAAACAATTTTTTCTTTTTGTTGTTTTGGTTACGGGATACACGACCATTGTTATGCAAATTAAATGATAACCCAACATGCTATAGTATTGTGGTTGACCGTGGGAACCGCCAGGGGCCGGGAGGGGCAGGCAGAGTTCACATGATGTGAGAATCCACTGTGTGAGGTGTGTGTGTTATTCGGCTATTTTATTTTCAAATAGCCGAAGTATAAAATAGGGTTAAAGCGGTTAAACTGATTTTCACGCTAGATTAACTCATTTTGCTGGGGACCCCCTGGAACCCCCTCAAGGACCCTTGGGGGTCCCGGGACCCCACTTTGAGAACCACTGTTTTAGACCATAATGCCTTGCGGCTTTCCATAAACGCCACTTGTGTGAAGTAACACCTTTCATTTCTTCATTAAAAAAAATCTATCTTTTCCAACAATATACAACTCTGGTTGTACTGTAAATATGTGTGCGTCTATAGACGCTTTATTCTATAGACTTTAATGTATAATGACAAACAAGAAACCGCTACCGAGACTGCTGTTGCTAAGCATTATGGTCCATCTAAGACCAGACGATGAAGGAGCTTGTGTATATGTTTAAAACAATACACTTTTCAACAGTACACATGTAAAATCCTCCGGGTTATTTGTGCTTAACTCTGAGAGTGTACAGATGTAACCAAATGGACCCGTAAGGGTCCATTTGGTTACATCTGTGCTATGTATTTTTGCTATGTATTTTTATATTCAAACAAATACACACATTGATATAGCTGGACTGCTCAAGCGTTCCATTATTTGAGAAATTGTGATAATTCTTTTGCAAACTGTGTGCGCAGTAGAGGTGGACTCATAGTTCACCACTTCTCCGGTAAACTGGCGAAAAATATCCCAGTACAAATACAGCGCAGGCTAAAATAAACAATCACTTTCACCCTTCAAAGACCTCACAGCTCTGCACAGAGCGTGGACGGAGCGTGGGCGTTACAATTTCTGGCAGATTGCCATAGCGGTGAAGTTTCCAATTCATGACACTAATAATGCATAGCCCTGAAGTGGTTAATGTAATTATATTCCACATCTTATCCTTTCTGGTACAATTTTGAATGGCTTTTTATAGGTTGTCGTATTGTACTTATATTGTAGTAGCTATGTGTACATATAATTATGATGTTGTATGCAGTGGTGTTGTACTTACTCATTATGTACTGTATGTGTATTATTCTGAAAGGAGTTGAACTTACGCCTCTGACACCTCCGCTCTCTCTTCTGTGCGTTCCAGCTCACCCTCAACAATAACCAGCTTACGCGCCACCTGTACGTGAACAAAACATACCACTTATAACAACAAAACCAAATAATGTGACATTTTCCATGTATATATTGCGATAATCATATAAATACGTCTTCATGATGCAGTTTGATGCAGGGAAAAATAGCCCAGGCCTATGTGCTTCATTCACCCGTACAAGGGTTTCGCACGGTGAAATAACAGATCTACAAGCTCACAACATTGCTCACGACTAGATAAGAACGTCTGCTAAATGTCTAAGTTGCTGTAATCAGTTATTTTCAACACGCTACACCATTATATAATAGAAGTTTAATTCAGTCTTATGTGGTTAAAGTGAACGTAAAATGGGGGGTCAAATAGTTTTGTTCCAAATCATGACCACCGTTTTAACTCTCAATTGACGATTACAGGAACAAATGATTTCTTTCTTTTGTAACTGTGTTCATCTACTGGCCTCATAACTTCATCATGAACAGCCAGGGCGTGTTTGATCAAATAATGCACACATACTGTATGGAGGCTTTATTTGCCCTGGGCGAGGGAAGCGATAACGGGAACAAGGGGGTGATACCTGATATCGACCCCTGGCACTGACCAGGCAGTAGCTGACCAATCGGCGCAAGCTAAAGTTCCACCGTGTGAGGAACTGTCACGCAGCGACCGCATTGCGGAAGGAACCGATCATGTCAACCAAACACTGTTCAAACACTGAGTTTCTGTTTTCCGTTGTGTGACTAAATAAGATTCACAATAACAAATCACTCTTTTAGCAAACACTAACAAATCAGATTCTACAAATATACGCCGTATACGGTACAACATCACAAAACCCACTATGGCATTTTGGGCTGGATTTGCGGAACCTGATCTTCAAACGGTAAAATCAATAGGAAGTTGACATTTTTCTAAATGAAATTAAATAAATGACCAAACTGGCTACTGGGGTTTGTGGTGTTATATATTGGCAGAATCTACTTTGTTTGCATTTGTTTATGTGCTAAAAGAGTGGGTTTAACACATTGGCTGCCAGACTGTTTCAATGAGAAAAAAAAGTACTTAGGAGCCGAGATACAGAATTTTTACGTTTTAAGTTACAAGGAAGTGGATGGGAGTCTAAATCTTCGGAAAATCATATCTCCTTGGTCTTTGTTTGTTTTGTTTTTATTAAAAAAAAAAAAACTTTTATTTTGATTTTTTTTTTTTTTTTTGAAAGAACGCAGATCTGCGTTCTTGGCAGCGTGCGGGCTTTTGCGCAAAAGAACGCAGATCTGCGTCCATGGCAGCCAATGTGTTAAGAGTTGTTTCTTGATGCAATGTACGTCAATGAGGAGACTATTTTGGAATATACATTTCTAATCAATGGGGTAGATTTTGAATATATATCACAAATATTTGGAGTTACATCAATAAAGGTCAACAGAAACCTGTACCAAATGGTCATTGTGATTTAAAATGTTATGCAGTGCTGGAGTTGTGGTGTTGGGGTGGGGGGGGGGGTTATAACTTCACCTCCTCATATTTGCGGTCGGCCTCCTCAGCGATGTGTTTGGCCTCCTTTAGCTGGATCTCCTGCAGCTCCATCTTCTCCTCATCCTTCAGGGCCCTGTTCTCAATCACCTTCATCCCCCTGGAAACACACACACAAGCACACGGAGACACACACACACATGCACACAGACACGCACGCGCGCGCGCACACACACACACACACACGCGCGCACGCGCAGGCGCGCACGCACACACGCGCAGGCGCGCACGCACACGCGCACGCACACACACACACACACACACACACACACACACACACACACACACACACACACACACACACACACACACACACACACACAAATAGGTTAAGGGTAGGGTAAGGGAGTGATCCTACGTAGACCCAAAAAGAAACAGACGTCCAGTGCTGTCCATCTAGAGCCGGCCACCAAGTGTCCAATAATACTTCTATAAAATAACCAAACAGCATGCTAACAACATAAATGGCTCCTCCAGTAGGATACAACTTAAACCTACAGCAAGTGTCTAAGTGGGAAAGAAAACCTGGTTCAAAGATTCCTCTTGAAGGTCTGTATATTGTATATATTCTTGTCAACACCATGAAGACTTGAAGTTGACTTTAAGTGCCACTTAATCCCCTAGTGTTTGTAAAGTCTAACGTGTGAGATGTCTTGAAAGTAACTGTGCTGTCCTCGTCTAAACAACTTCTTAGATGACCTGTAGTCATAGGAACTTGTCAAATAATCGATTTGTTGATTTGATCTATAAAATAGTGTTTGCTGCATATAATCATGCAGAAAGCACTCTTTTCAGGTTGGTGAGGTTGAGAGCTGTACGTTCAAATTACTTACAGGCTTTTGAAATTATAGACTGAGTTTACTAGTAGATGTGCAAGTACAAAAAAAAGCATACAAAATGACTACTCAACTAAAAGTCTTGGCTAAATAACTAAAATATACCATTTATTTATTTTGGACCACGTTTACTACATTTGAAATTGGCTCAACACATCCATGACTGGGCTCTCATGCAGTGTCCAAATTACATGGCTGGTAATGACATTTTCAAAAGAAAGAAAAGGTTTGGACTTTTTTCTTTCTTTTGATTCACTTTGTCCTGCATCAGCGAGAGATGATGGATGTGGCCATTTTACCATGTACAGACCTGTACATATAATACTGTATATAGTACAGTACGTGGAGTGTCCCAGCCACAGAGTACTCCAGAAGGAGAACACTGACCTCTCGCTCTCATCGGCAGCCTTCTCAGCCTCCTCCAGCTTCTGCAGGGCCGTGGCCAGTCTCTCCTGGGCTCTGTCCAACTCCTCCTCAACCAGCTGGATGCGTCTGTTCAGTGACGCTACCTCGGCCTCAGCCTACAGTAACATAAGCAACGACATAAACACAATAAACAAAACTTAATAAACACACTCCTCTACCAGCTGGATGCGTCTGTTCAGCGATGCAACTTCTGCCTCGGCCTACGCCATGAGACACACATAGACACGCATGCACGCACACACACACACACACACACACAAACACATACACAAATGTTTCAACATTTTAGGACAGCTTTTTTTTTGCCATTGTTTGTCTGTGTCGCACACCAAAAATAACTGATCTAAGCTCAGCTTGTAGATCAGCTATTTTTGGTGCGAAACACAGGCGTGCAACAAAGTAAGGCATACAGTAACTCTAAACCCCAAACCCTAAACCTAACCTCTAAATACCTGTATCTGAACCCCAACCTGAATCTTTTCCTAATTGTAAGCCTAACCCCAAATATATATATATATCTTTTTATCATAAAAACAACAATTTATCTTGTGAGGACCAGGACAATTGTACTAAAAATGTCTGTTTCTCAAATCCTACTGTACTATACTTGTGGGGCCATTTGGCCCTCACAAGTATAGTAAATACAAGTACAAGTACAACACACATACGCACGCACGCACGCACGCACGCACGCACGCACGCACGCACGCACGCACGCACGCACACACACACACACACACACACACACACACACACACACACACACACACACACACACACACACACACACACACACACACACACACAGGACGTTGACAAAGAGGGTGGGGGTGAATAGTAGAAAGGATCTTCCACAAGACTTTCCTACAAACATCACAAAGTCCCTAAAGTTCATCCGGGCTATGGGACTGCAACCACGACCACAGATCCCATAACTTGAGTGGACCGTTCACAAAAATGCTGATAAACAGCTTACATTTGGGGAAAATGACAAATTGGCTTTGTCACTCTCTTCATATGCCAATGGCCCATGTACATGTGTAAAGTTCAGATCAACTGGTCAACCCACTGAGGAGAAAATGGAGGCAGACAGACATAATGAAAGAGTATTTCTGTTTGCCTTTTAGGCTTTGAAATAAAAGCTTCAATATACAAAGGAATGACTGACAATGAGCGTTCCGCACGGATGGATTATGTACAGTGCCCAGGGGCCCGTGACTACCAGGGACTGTGCCACAATTACAACAATTACTTAAATGTCATATAATGTCAATGGCCTATAGTGGTTAAGGTGCATACCACATATATAGGCTCTAATGCAGCCTGACAGTGAGTTGTAAGTTCGATTCCCGAACCCGACGACCTTTGCTGCGTGTCACTCCCATAAAAAATATAGCAGTGATTCACAAACCATTTCAAGGACCCCCAGTTTACTGTGCATTAGTCCACGGACCCCCATAACTCTGAGAGTGTATACACCCATAAGGGTCCATTTGATAGTCATGGCTGCCAGCTAGAGGTCTTCACAGGTCACTTGCCGAAAATAACTCATCTTTTCGGCAAGTATAATTCAGGCGTCAGCTAGTGCAAGATAGGCAAGATTGCGGCTCTAGAGCCACATGCAGCTCTTAAGCCCTTATCCCGTGACTCCCTGTTGCTTTGGCAAAACAATTATATGGAAATAAATTTGTTGGTTGTTTGTTTTGCTTTTTTCACTATCATTGTTGAGGCCAAAAATCATTCTTACATTCTCCAATTGTACAAATTAGTAGTCTTAGCCTATACAGGAAATAAAAAAAAGTAGAGAGTAGAGATTTCTGAACTGCTAGAGTAAATGTACTTTAGTAATTGGATGACACCTCCAAACTCCACTGGTGCTGCTGGTATTAGTGGCAGCTTAGGAAATAGTAAGGGTGGAAAGCCTTTCATGTACAGTGAAAACAGTGAAGCATCAGAGCAATTTATATAAAGAAATTCTTATTACTAAATGAGGCCTACTACATATTAATGCACGCTCTTGTAGACCTATCATGCTGATAGGCTAATTTAGACTTAACTCAACGCCGATCTGGGGATTTGTACCCAGAGTACCCGTTATATCCATCTGGCCCTCACACCTACGTCTCACTGCCGATCTGACCGATATGCCCATATATGGAGATCTCTGTATCTGTCGGTCCTTGTCCCTTTAATGCCCATATACTGTGTGGAGATTGTTCTAGAGCAGGGGTTCCCAAAGCTGGGGTCGCGGCCCCAAGGGACACTGATGGTGGGGTCGCGAAATTATTAGTCATTTAAAAAAAATATATATATATATGTATCTTTTTTTTTTCAACAGAATGGATGAAATACAATTTGAAAATGATTACAAATAGTACATTTTACCATTTTAATACATTACAAATGCGCACCGAACGTGCAAGTTTATGTGCATAAATTACCTCCAGGGTTAAGTGGGGTCGCGAGTCAATGGCCGCATTATTTTGGGGTCGCGGGCTGAAAGGTTTGGGAACCCATGTTCTAGAGCTCCATGAGCTGACTGATTTGTTTGCGCCTGATGCCATGGCGACACATTGAGGTAAGACAAAATAATCCGAATTACTAAATGAGGCCTACCACATATCAATGCACGCTTTTGTAGACCCATTACTAATGCTGATAGGCTAATTTAGACTACAGGCTACAAGTATGTTGCCTTCATATTAGGCTCAATTATGTTTCGCCGCTCCATTTCATTTAATCGTTGGCCAAACATGGCCCTTTTGATAGTAAAGGTTGCCTACCCCTGAGCTAGTGCTATCCAGCAGCAGAGTAAAGTGCAGCCACACACAGCCTTAAATGGATGTGGAGTGAGAACTACTGTACTGTACTGTGATGGAAACTGTGACACTGCTTGTAAAGTCACTGTGCCTCTATGAGGGCTCTCTGAAACATGGCACTGTGCTTTACTGTACAACACTGTACATGACAGGAGGCAGGGATGGAAAGGAACCAAGTACATTTACTCAAGGGCTGTTACTTGAGTACAATTTTAGGTACTAGTACTTTACCTGAGTATTTCCATTTCTCAATAGTTGATACATCTACTGTACCCCACTACATCTCTGAGGCAAATGATGTACTTTTTTACTCCACCAAGTTACTAGTTACTTTGTATATTTTGATTGTTGTTACATGGATTATTATTACAAAACCAATTAATCCCTATTTTATACTTCCATCTGTTGAAAATAGCAGATCTGCAAGGTCACAATTATTTTCAAAATGTTTTGTGAAATGGGACATTCTACATAATAAATACTTTTACGTTTGGTACTTTAAGTACAGAAAAAAAAAATACAGGACTTTTAGAGAGTATTTTTTCTACAGTATATTGTGGTAATGCTCAGTTAAAACAAATCTGAGTACTTCTTCCACCCCCACTGTATACGAGGGCTCTCTGTATCATTATTATACATGACAGGAAGAGACACCTGGGATGGGGTTTTTCAGACAGGAAATGAAATCACTTCTGGTCATTGAAATGTAAGCGGCCCAAGGTCGTTCACCATGCTCATGTACTGAATGCATGTCATCACTGTCGAGCGTGGCCAAAACCGTTACTTTTCGGGAAATGGGGAAAAAAATAACCTGTGATCCAATGTAGTTATTATTTAGTCACAGGCTCTTTTTAATACTTTATCTAGATAGAACAATCGAATATATCTATCTATCTATCTGTCTATCTGTCTGTCTGTCGCACGCACACGCACACACACACACACACACACACACGCACACACACACGCTTAACCAAACGCACTCCTTGTTCGTGTGCAACACTGTTTATCCTAGAAGTGTTCTCAATTTTGAGCAAAGATGTGGTGTTTTGGAAGCAATGAGCATACGACTAGATATAACAATGACAAGCGAAGGGTCGCACTCAGAGTGCAGCGGTCAATTTTCCTTTTATTTCTCAATAGGCCATACATTACAAACGTTTCGAATATCCAGCCTTCGTCAGTGTCGAACAAAAATAAAAGTGCAACCCTTCGCTTGTCATTCTTTGTTGTTTTATGAAGACAAAACACCAGAAGAGTCAGAGCGCGGTGCCAACAAAAACAAGTTGGACTACGACTGGATGAAAACAGATTTTTTATATAGTTCTGCTGTTGTTAATCTTGGACCCCGGTACTGTATACTTTGTTCAACTCATCAAGTAATCGCTTCGTTTTTGGATTCTTCTGTCACCAGTAAGGAATGCAACAAAAACAGCCAGGCTGCCACTGTGTCAAACTGAAACCAAAACTATGATTTAACCACATGAACCCTAGCATCCCTATTCTGGGGAGGAAGATTCGGTGAAATTATCTGATCTACAAGTTCACAACACGTTGCGTTGCGTTGTGAGCTTGTAGATCATCTAATTTTGCAAAAAAGATTTAGTGTAGAGGGGGAAAAGGAGCGGACCAAGTACAGACCCCTGGGGGACTCTGATCAATGAAGTAGGGTTTAAAGTGGTTAATCTCTGTTCTGTTCTGTGGAGGTTGCATCGTTTTTTGGTTTTTTGTTGTTGTTCTGAATCATATATTACGCTTGTAATATGTATATCTTGTTATGCTTGCTCTAAAATACAGAGCAAGTGAGAATGCGAGTGAATTTGTAATGTTAGTTAATTCACATAGATTATTAAAGTTAAATGGGACGAATTAAACATGTAACTGACACCGTTGGAAAGCAAAATCTCAAATCTGACCAAAATTGAGCGCATACATTCTATCTCTGTTTTCTGTTATGAAAGTTTGGCAACGTTTTGTCCTGTTACATCATGAGCCATTTTGATTTGAATGAACTCATACAGTAGAATATGAAACGTCTGCACACTGCTGGATGCAGGGTGACTGAGATGCATTATTATGTTTCAGTGGTGAGTTTGTCTGGAAATAACACGGCAGGATGAGAGTTATTAGTGTTTAGACAATTTTGTCAGTCAGTCAGTTTGTCAGTCAGTTTGTCAGTCAGTTTGTCAGTAATTCAGTAATTCAGTAATTCAGTCAGTCAGTCAGTTAGTCAGTCAGTTAGTCAGTCAGTTTGTTTGTCAGTAATTCAGTAATTCAGTCAGTCAGTCAGTCAGTTTGTCAGTCAGTTTGTCAGGCAACAAGGAAGAGCACGTTTTCGTGGGTTTTTGAATCGGAGATTCTACAGTCAGTCAAAAAACCTGATTAAAAAAAATGTTTTACAACCCTGTTTCTACTACAGACAATCCGTAGAACGCGTCAATACCTTCGACTTTGCAATATGACTTTGAATCATACCGTAGGTCAAAGATAAAAACGTTTTGCTCAGCACCCCAAGTCCTGGATGGCAAGGGTATGCGTCTATGCGACCAAGTACCCCAGCTGGAGTGAAGGGTGAGGTCACAGATGGGGCTATGGCTGGCCCCACAGTCCAGCAAAAATATAAAAAGAACATGAATTGCCTTTATATGAAGAATGTCATCTATCAAATGTTACTTCACGTGAACTCATAAAATCTACCGCATAAGTGTTGTTGAGGTGGTGCTGTCCGTCAGCTGTATTTACAGCAAGCGTTTCCTATCATTTTGGTTTAGGCACACACCTTTGGTGTGTGTGTGTGTGTGTGTGTGTGTGT